>NC_085141.1:5508368-5841284 GCF_024139115.2 Armigeres subalbatus | reverse complement strand
CCAAACTCGAAGGATAACGACGCTAGCGCCTCTAGCTGTGAAACGCACTTAGAGGTGTGCGCCGGTCCGAAATTCGGCGACGGCGGCGTTTGCCACAATGTTGGTCGGTGGCGGCGGCGTTTTCGGCGTCACGCCGACAGCCATTTTAGCTGGCGGGGGCGTGAATCGGTGTGGCGATTTTTTCATTACGTTTCTTAAAGATTTTCTTTTGCTTTTTTTCGGGATTCGATTTTTTCGGATTTTTTCGGAAGAATCTTTTGAATTTCGCCTGAAAATCTGATGAACTTCTCTAAAAAAATCTTTAAGTTTTTCCAAAATATTCATTTGGAAATTATTTTCGGATTTTCCACGAGAACTATACTTTGATGTTTCGAGAATTCTTTGGAATTACCAACAGAAGCTCTTTGGAATTACCAACAGCAGCTCTTTGGGATTCCTAAAAAAATATTCGGAGTTTTAGCAGAATTTTGTCGGAATTTAAATGACAAATTCTTCAAAAATTTCACGAGAAATTGTTCCAAATTTCTACAGCAAAATGTTCGGAATATTCACAGAAAGTTCCTGTTGATTATTTTTCGAAATTTACATAAAAAATTCTTTATAGAAGAAGAGTGCGGCTGGTAGACTGGGTGTTTTAATGTTGGCTTGCTCACTCTAAAATAATTAGGATGGCTAGTTTGACATAGCCAACGTTAAAACAGACAATTCTTCAGAATATCTGCGGCTGTACACAAACCACGTAGAACGAAATTTCAGATTTTCAAACCCCCTCACCCCTAGAAGACTTTTGGGAAACCTACCCCCTCCCCTTGAAGTCTACGTAGAATTTTTTAAATTTTACAAAATATCACATGTTATTGGTAGAAAATATGGAAATCAACCACGTTCTCAGCAATTCAGCTATTCAAATCTATTTCGGTATGTAATCTTTACAATAAAATTCATATAATCCATTAAAAACGAAATTAAATGTAGTCCATGGGTATTGAAATCAAATCTTGTACCTAAATAATTTAATTTGTGTTTGATTCGAATCCTCTTCTAGGTGTGCGCCACCGTCACCAACACTTTTGCATCAGTGCCACTGTTTAAAATCTGTCACGCATCTGACCTCCACCTGTCGTGACTACTTTTGAAATCTCCCGTTTATACTCCAAAGAACTCTCTATGAAAAATCCGATGCTTTACTTGCAAATTTCATGCAATAACCTGTTGAAATCCCAAGAATTTTCCAGTTGAAATACTGGAGGGTTTCTCGCATAAATTTTGGAGAATTCCCCTTTCAAGTTCCAAAAAATGCTTCCTTTATAAATTCCAAAGATTTACCAATATTATTCCAATTTTATAGATATTGATTTAGACAATAGATTTATTTGAATAACGACATAATTTCACGTATAAATTCTAAAGAATCACTTGTAGTTTCCATATAAGCTCTTGCCGAAAATCAAAAGTATAGCAGAATCAGTGATGAACTTTAAATTAACTCCAAAAAATCACTTTAATAAAGAACTAAAAAAATCCAAGTGGCAATTTTGAAAAATGTTCGAAGTTTTCACCAGGATTTCACCAGAAACTGCTCAACACAGAAGAGTTTTCTGGTGAAATTTATGATAATTTTAAGCCAAAGTTCAGACTATCACTTTAGTGAAATTCATTAGATTTTTGAAGAAATTCAAGACATTATTTCGGTAGAGTCTTGCAAAAAAACAGAGGAATTCTTAAAAAAATATCAAATAAGTGACTAACGTAGACTTTTTTGAAAGCCCCCCCCCCCCTCCCTAAGAGTCTAAGTGGTTCATGGACAGCCTCCCCATATCCACCCGTTTGACCAAATGACATTTTCGGTGAAATAGCCTTTTTGTCAAACGACCATTGAACGAAATTTTGTAACCTCTCTACAATGTAAATCGATACTGGCCTTTAAGCCAAAAGTCGATGACTTGACCAAATCATATTAAGCCGAATTGAATGCATATCCGAAACTATTATCAGGTCGAAAATGGTTTATTCGAAAATGTTGTTTGGCTAAAAGCGACATATAGCCGAAAATGCGTTCGGCCGAATTGGTAATATGGCCGTTGAAAATCGTTAGAATCGTGAAAATCGTTGGCCGAAAATGCCGTTTGGTAGGAAACGCCATTTGGCAGAAAGAGCCATTTGGCCAAAAATTGTCGTTTCTGCAAAACAACCCTTTCGGCCAAACGGCATTTTCTGCCAGATGACCTAATCGGCAAAGGCGACTTTTTGGCCAAATGATCAATTCAGCTGAACAGCTTTTTAGTAGAAAGAGGGACTTTGGCCGAAATGGTTGTTTTTCAGAAAGGACAATTTTGGGCCAAATGGCTCTTTCTACCAAATGAACATTCTTACCAAACAGCATTTTTGGTCAAATAATCTATCTGGTCAAACGACTTTTCCGGCCTAGCGGCATTTCAGTTAAATTATCAGCTGAATGTTTCTTTTAGCTGTATGTCGCATTAGTCCAAACTACATTTTCAGACAAACCATTGTTGGCATGATAACAGTTTCAGATAAACGATCAGTTCGGCTCGCCTATATGGAATTTGGCTAGATGACTTTTGGTTTAAAGGTCAGCATAAATTTAAAAGGTAAAGGCTGCGGAATTTTGTTAAATGTGCATTTATTAATATTTCTATTTCACCAAACGATAGGCCAAATTTGATCATATGATCCGTTCTGCAATTGTCGTTTGGCCATATGCCAAATGACATTTTACGGCAAACGGCTTTTTTGGCCATATTACCAGTTAGGCCGTCTGTCGCTTTCGGCCAATGGAATTCCCCAAGAATTTCTTATGGACAATACAAAGAATTTCCTGCAAGAAATCTTAAGAAATTCCTTGAAAACTCCGTTAAAAATCAAAAATTTTGTTTTGGAAATCTACATTTTGAAAAATCTTCCGCTGAAAGGTTGAAACTTTGAAGAATTTTCCTTGAAAATTCCACGTTGGCCCTAGTCCAGTTGTCTAAATTAATCTTGATTGAGAAAGTCATCGTTGGAGCATTTCCTCTACCAGTCACTAGCTCCTATAATTTTCTGTGTTAATTTCGAAGAATACTCAACTTACCGCGGATATTCCGAATATATTCCTGTAGAAATTTGGAACAACTATCCATGACAATACTGAAGAGATTCTGTCGTAAAATCCAAACAATTTTCCGTAGGAAATCCAAAAAACTTCTCTTGGTAATAACAAAGAATTCTCAAACCTTCAAAGTAATTCCCGTGGAAAATCTGAAAATAATATTAAAATGAATATTCTGGAAAAAACATAAAAAAATCTTGGGGAAGTTGATCAGATTTGCCGGCGAAATTCAAAATATTCTTCTGCCAATGTCTTAAAAATAACCAAAATTACATATACTCCGAACGAAACTTTCGGCCGAATGTCCATTTCAGCCAAAGGACATATTCGGTCAATTGTGCTATTCAGCCAACCGATTTTTTCAGCCAAATGAACTGTTCGATCAAACGACAAAGGCCAAATAACTCTTCGGTCAAACGACATATTCGATCAAACAACTATCGTCTTCAGTCAAATACTTTCTGCCGAATGATCCTTTTTCGTACAAGAATTCAATTTAAATGAGAATTTTTTTGGATTTCAACGGGAAAAGCTTTGCACGAGTTTTTTCTTAGGTTTTACGGAAGGTTTTTTTTTTTTTAATTTCAACAAGAAATAGTACGGAATTTTCAAGAAAATCATTGTTTTCTGCACGAAAAATTCTCTGGAGTTTCGACGTAATGTTGTAGGGATCATTCATAAAATTCTACGGAAATTCCACTGAAACTCCGGAATTCCCACTGAAAATTCTGCGCACTTCTACAAATTTCGGCGTGGAAAATTATAGATCAGCGGCGTTACAAAAAATGTCGGTGGCGTGGCGCGGCGGCGCACACCTCTAAACGCACTATCAATCAAATTCAAATTCGTCGTTGAAGTCAAGGAACATTTTTTTATGGTTTTTGAAACAGTATATATACAATAGCAAAAAAAACATATTTCTGTTGTTTATTTTGTAAACATTTCGTGGTGTAGAGAATAAAAACACAATTTTCAATTAAATCTTGATTACAGCGTTCTCGTTGAACCGCAAATATGCGGATCTCTGATCCATAGTGATAAGAAATTCATAGTGTCGAGCAGAATTTTCTCGCAAGATTCTGACTTTAGTTTTGTTGCTTTTAATATTTTGAAATGCGCATTATTTAAAACCACCATTCTCTATAAGAGAAAGTTGAACCGAGACGATTTTTAAGTTACAGACATAATCATTTGGTGAACATTATAGGGGAAATATGTATAAAATGCTTTTGTTGGGAAAAATGCGCCTTCTTGTTTTCCCCAAATTTTGTCTCAAAATCGTGAGGGGCTGAAGCCAAAAAACATTTGCTCAATTTAAACAACTTAGTAAAAACCCTTATAAAACGCTGCCGAGAAAAATACGCCTCGTCCGGTCAATAAATCTAGAAAAAATGCCGGAAGTGATTTCTTTGAAATAAAGTCAAGATCAGCAGTGCAGAACAAAAAAATTTGTAGTTGGTCCGAAACCGTATCCGTTTTCCACGCTCATCCATTTTGGTCCTTGGGCCGGATTGAGGGCGGCCAGAATCGGTTTACTGACACAAGGTGAGGACATGGACGGCCGGACTGGAAAAGGAGTAAAGTGTTAATTGATTGGCATTGACTGCCCATCTCGGTGCAAAAATAAAATTGATTTTCGCCGTGTTGACCAAAAAAGTGAACTTAGTGAAATTCATTTGGAATGAAAAAGAGCTTGCCGTTGGTGAAAATAGGCCGATGTGAAAAACCTGCCCACTGATAAAAATTCAATAAATCCTATAGATGCAAGTGAGTAAAGCCTAAGGCTCGGAAGCCTCCTTTCAAGAGGCTCGGAAGCCTCCTTTCAAGAGGCTCGGAAGCCTCATTTCAAGAGGCTCAGAAGCCTCCTTTCAAGAGGCTCAGAAGCCTCCTTTCAAGAGGCTCGGAAGCCTCCTTTCAAGAGGCTCGGAAGCCTCCTTTCAAGAGGCTCGGAAGCCTCCTTTCAAGAGGCTCGGAAGCCTCCTTTCAAGAGGCTCGGAAGCCTCCTTTCAAGAGGCTCAGGGGCCTCCTTTCAAGAGGCTCGGAAGCCTCCTTTCAAGAGGCTCAGAGCCTCCTTTCAAGAGGCTCAGGAAGCCTCCTTTCAAGAGGCTCAGAAGCCTCCTTTCAAGAGGCTCAAGCCTCCTTTCAAGAGGCTCAGAAGCCTCCTTTCAAGAGGCTCGGAAGCCTCCTTTCAAGAGGCTCAGAAGCCTCCTTTTAAGAGGCTCAGAAGCCTCCTTTCAAGAGGCTGGAAGCCTCCTTTCAAGAGGCTCAGAAGCCTCCTTTCAAGAGGCTCAGGAAGCCTCCTTTCAAGAGGCTCAGAAGCCTCCTTTCAAGAGGCTCAGAAGCCTTTTCAAGAGGCTCAGAAGCCTCCTTTCAAGAGGCTCAGAAGCCTCCTTTCAAGAGGCTCAGAAGCCTCCTTTTAAGAGACTCAGCAGCCTCCTTTCAAGAGGCTCAGAAGCCTTTTTCAAAAGGCTTAGATGGCTCCTTTCAAGAGGCTCAGAAGCCTCCTTTCAAGAGGCTCGGAAGCCTCTGTTCAAGAGACTCAGCAGCCTCCTTCAAGACGCTCGAAGCCTCCTTTCAAAAGGCTCAGAAGCCTCTTTTCAAGAGGCTCAAGCCTTCTTTCAAGAGAAAAAAAAAATCCAAATAATTTTCGGAAATACCTTTCGAAATTTCTTCGAGAATTCCTTCGCAGATTCTTTGGAGTATTGCTCTCTTTGAAACTCTTTTTATTTAGAAGTTCGTAAATTCCATTGGAAATTTGTTTGGAATCCTGCAGAAACTTCTTCAGAAATTCCTTTAAGAATACATACGGAAATTGTTGGAGAAAAACCTTCCAAAACTACTTTATATTTTTTTTTGATTTTCTTTATGCATTCCTTTTGGAAATCGTTTTAGGTGTCCATGCTGAAATTGAATAAGGAATACCTTTTTTGATTTTCAACAGCAATTATTGAAGGATTTCCTCAAACTAATTTTTCCAGTGATTCCTTCAGAAATCCCTTTCGAAACGCTGTTTACTTTTCATTATTTTTTCTGTGTTCTACGAATCCGGACGGATTCTACGAATCCGAATCCGGTGATCATCGGAGTGGAACATTATTTGGATTTACTGGAGGATGGACACCTGAAGGTGATGGACGATGGACCGACTTTGCAGAATACTGTTTTGGGCTGGAACATGTCAGGTAGTGATCCGGATTTTTCAATCGCCACACCTCGGTCCTTGGACCACGTGTGTTCTACTGCGGAACTTCAGGATCAGATGACCAAATATTAGGAAATTGAAACCTGCCGTACAACCAGCACACAATCCGTTGAAGAATCTATTTCTAAATATTAATCGTCACTCTTTCAAAGATGGACTTCCTCATCGAAAAGCGTGGTTAATCGAGGTCTACTGCAGTTTGACGTCTATGCAGCTTGGAGTGAATACTCTCATTTAGTCCTGAACTTCGGACCCAGTGCGAAGTACGATGTCCTAAACCAAAACTTCTGAACCTAAACGCTATCTCTTTGTGTTGTCGTAGGACAATTTTTCTTTGCCTATACCCTAAGCTTCCATTTGAAGGATAAGCCCAGGGTTTGAATCCAAAGGAGAATGAAAAACCTGTCACTTATCATGTATGTATACACTCTCGATAGGTAGCATAGAAGCAAGATGAAAGAAGAATAAAGGAAAACCCTCCTCTTTTCCTACTTCTCATTCGTCCTAATGACCTTCAGACTAATCGCCTGCTATGTACAGGGGTTAGGCAAAATGATTGAGATAGGCAAAATTTGGCCCAAATTCAAATCCTTATAACTTTTTGAAAAATTGATGAAATTGGACAAAACCGGAAGCATTCGACGGCAAATTTAGTCAAGATTTAGGAACATGTGCGGTCACGAATACTGGCCACCGGACACCGGAGATGTTTCGGATTTTCGGAGGCCATGTCAAAAACACATTTTTTCTGCCGCTCGTATTTTTGTGTGGTTTGAAGTTACATCGATAAACATTATTTTCCTAGAAACTAGATCTTATTGAAAATTGAATGCGGGCTGTTGCGCTAAGATCCGTTGAAAAACATCCGAGATATGGCCATTTCAGTAAACCTGGTTCCGGATACTATGGTCAATTATGTGTCTCCTTCCAGTCACGTATATATTATCCGGTACCATATCAATATTGGTATCAAACTTCAAGATTTTTCATGGAGATGCTTCAGGAAGCATATTCAGGACGATCAGTTGCCCTGACCACTCTGTAGTAGGTTCCAGGTGCCCCGGGGGAAGTGGCCAATTTGAAAAACGTTCAGAACCCTATGAATATGGGTATCAAAATTCAAGATTTTTCATGGAGATGCTTCTGGAAGCATATTCAGGACGATCAGTTGCCCTGACCACTCTGTAGTAAGTTCCAGGTGCCCTGGGGGAAGTGGCCAATTTGAAAAACGTTCAGAACCCTATCAATATGGGTATCAAACTTCAAGATTTTTCGTGAAGATGCTTCAGGAAGCATATTCAGGATGGTCAGTTCCTCTGACCACTCTGTAGTAGGTTCCAGGTGCCCCGGGGGAAGTGGCCAATTTGAAAAACGTTCAGAACCCTATCAATATGGGTATCAAACTTCAAGATTTTTCATGGAGATGCTTCAGGAAGCATATTCAGGACGATCAGTTACCCTGACCGCTCTGTGGTAGGTTCCAGGTGCCCCGGGGGAAGTGGCCAATTTGAAAAACGTTCAGAACCCAATCAATATGGGAATCAAACTTCAAGATTTTTCGAGGGGATACTTTTAAATGCATTTTAGAACCAGCAGCTGTCATGACCACTCTGTAGTAGGTTCCAGGTGTCCTGGGGAAGTGGCCAATTTGCAAAATGTTCGAAACCATATCAAAATGAGTATCAAAGTTCAAGTTTTTTCATGGAGATGCTTCAGGAAGCATATTCAGGACGATCAGTTGCCCTGACCACTCTGTAGTAGATTCCAGGTGCCCCGGGGGAAGTGGCCAATTTGAAAAACGTTCAGAACCCTATCAATATGGGTATCAAACTTCAAGATTTTTCATGGAGATGCTTCAGGAAGCATATTCAGGATGGTCAGTTCCTCTGACCATTCTGTAGTAGGTTCAAGGTGCCCCGGGGGCAGTGGCCAATTTGAAAAACGTTCAGAACCCTATCAATATGGGTACCAAACTTCAAGATTTTTCATGGAGATGCTTCAGAAAGCATATTCAGGATGATCAGTTGCTCTGACCACTCTGTAGTAGGTTCCAGGTGCCCCGGGGGAAGTGGCCAATTTGAAAAACGTTCAGAACCCAATCAATATGAGAATTTAACTTCAAGATTTTTCGAGGGGATACTTTTAAATGAATTTTAGATTTAGCAGCTGTCATGACTACTCTGTAGTAGGTTCCAGGTGTCCTGGGGAAGCGGCCAATTTGCAAAATGTTCGAAACCATATCAAAATGAGTATCAAAGTTCAAGTTTTTTCATGGAGATGCTTCAGGAAGCATATTCAGGACGATAAGTTTCCCTAGCCACTTTGTAGTAGGTTCCAGGTGCCCGGGGGAATGCCAATTTGAAAAACGTTCAGAACCCTATCAATATGGGTACCAAACTTCAAGAGTTTTCGAGGTGATACCTTTAAATGCATTTAAGAACCGTGACCGCTGCACGCCTCTTCTTCTTGTACCGGTCGGATTATTATCGAAGCATCATCTCAATCGGGTTATCGTCTGACATTCTGGCTACATGCCCGGCCCATCGTAACCGCCAAAATTGTACCGTGTGGGTAGTTCTCCTAACAGTTACAACTCGTGGTTCATTGACCTCCACCACCACCTCCATTGTCTTCCATCTGCACCCCACCATAGATGGTCCGCAACACCTTCCATTCGGAAACTCCAAGGGCGCGTTGGCCCTTCGCCAGTAACATCCAACTTTCGTGGCCATAGAGGCAGACCAGTCTAATAAGTGTTTTGTAGATGGTCAACTTCGTGCTGCGGCGAACTCTATTCGACAGGAGAGTCGAAAAGCATCTCCATGAAAAACCTTGAACTTTGATGCTCATTTTGATATGGTTTCGAACATTTTGCAAATTGGCCACTTCCCCAGGACACCTGGCACCTACTACAGAGTGGTCATGACAGCTGCTGGTTCTAAAATGCATTTAAAGGTATCACCTCGAAAAATCTTAAAGTTTGGTACCCATATTGATAGGGTTCTGAACGTTTTTGAAATTGGCCACTTCCCCCGGGGCACCTGCAACCTACTACAGAAAGGCCAGAGAAACTGATCGTCCTGAATATGCTTTCTATGCATCTCCATGAAAAATCTTGAAGTTTGATCCCCATATTGATAGGGTTCTGAACGTTTTTCAAATTGGCCACTTCCCCCGGGGCACCTTGAACCTACTACAGAATGGTCAGGGCAACTGATCATCCTGAATATGCTTCCTGAAGCATCTTCATGAAAAATCTTGAAGTTTGATACCCATATTGATAGTTCTGAATGTTTTTCAAATTGGCCACTTCCCCCGGGGCACCTGAAACCTACTACAGAGTGGCCAGGGAAAATGATCGTCCTGAATATGCTTCCTGAAGCATCTTCATGAAAAATCTTGAAGTTTGATACCCATGTTGATAGGGTTCTAAACGTTTTTCAGATTGGCCACTTCCCCCGGGGCACCTGGAACCTACTACAGAGTGGTCAGGGCAACTGATCGTCCTGAATATGCTTCCTGAAGCATCTCCATAAAAATACTTGAACTTTGATACTCATTTTGATATGGTTTCGAACATTTTGCAAATTGGCCACTTCCCCAGGACACCTGGAACCTACTACAGAGTGGTCATGACAGCTGCTGGTTCTAAAATTAAATGCAAAGTATCACCTCGAAAAATCTTGAAGTTTGATACCCATATTGATTGGGTTCTGAACGTTTTTCAAATTGGCCACTTTCCCCGGGGCACCTGGAACTTACTACAGAGTGATCAGGGCAACTGATCGTCCTGAATATGCTTCCTGAAGCATCTTCATGAAAAATCTTGAAGTTTGATACCCATATTGATAGGGTTCTGAACGTTTTCAAATTGGCCACTTCCCCAGGGCACCTGGAACCTACTACAGAGTGGCCAGGGAAAATGATCATCCTGAATATGCTTCCTGAAGCATCTTCATGAAAAATCTTGAAGTTTGATACCCATGTTGATAGGGTTCTGAACGTTTTTCAAATTGGCCACTTCCCCCGGGGCACCTGGAACCTACTACAGAGTGGTCAGGGCAACTGATCGTCCTGAATATGCTTCCTGAAGCATCTCCATGAAAAATCTTGAAGTTTGATACCCATATTGATAGGGTTCTGAACGTTTTTCAAATTGACCACTTCCCCCAGGGCACCTGGAACCTACTACAGAGTGGTCAGAGGAACTGACCATCCTGAATATGCTTCCTGAAGCATCTCCATGAAAAATCTTGAAGTTTGATACCAATATTGATATGGTATCGGATAATATATACGTGATTGGGAGGATACACATAATTGACCATAGTATCCGGAACCAGGTTTACTGAAATGGCCATATCTCGGATGTTTTTCAACGGATCTTAGCGCAACAGCCCGCATTCAATTTTCAATAAGATCTAGTTTCTAGGAAAATAATGTTCATCGATGTAACTTCAAACCACACAAAAATACGAGCGGCAGAAAAAATGTGTTTTTGACATGGCCTCCGAAAAACCGGAACATCTCCGGTGTCCGGTGGCCAGTATTCGTGACCGCACATGTTCCTAAATCTTGACTAAATTTGCCGTCGAATGCTTCCGGTTTTGTCCAATTTCATCAATTTTTCAAAAAGTTATAAGGATTTGAATTTGGGCCACATTTTGCCTATCTCAATCATTTTGCCTAACCCCTGTACTTTATTAGAGATCAATGCCTTTAAATAGTAAAATATTGAAAGTTTGGAGGTTCTGAAAGTTTTCACGTGAGAAATCTCAGAAACTTCCCTCGATAGAATTTCCTTGTAATTCAGGAATATTACTCGTGGAAATTTAAACGAATTTTTCGAAATTGAATAGAATATTGCGAAATTCTAGAGAATTTTTCGAGAAAGTTCCCGTAGGATCTCGATGGTTTTTAAAAGATCTTCGAAGAAATTTATTATCAAAATCCAAAGGAAATGCAGAAAAAAAAAATTCATGGAAATCTGAAGGATTAGCCCGATTATTGGGTATTATTAGCTCGAAGAAATAGGATAGCATTTCCGTGGTATCTCGAATGAATTTGCAATTAAACATGGAAAGATTTTCAGATGTTTCGTGACCCTGACGAGATATCTAGTCTCGACCGTTCGTCTTAACGATACTTAGCAAACTGAATCTCACTCTGTTTTGACACTCTAATTCCGAACTGTTTCCATGGAGGCTAGAATCAAAATATCCTGAAGTCTGAGGTAGCTTAAAATAAATATACTACAAAGAGGCATATTCTAATTCAAAATTGAATGATTGCTCATAACACAAGTGAATATTTTATTTCCGATATTTCATTGACTTGATCTTATCTATCTACTACAAGTTTGATAAATTTGTTATCATGGCTTGTTATGATTCGGAACAGTTTTTGCCTCTCTTTTATCGTTGTTCGTTATCTATTGAGGGCGATTTCTGCAAACCCTGTTTGTTTTACAAATAAAAAAACATGTTTTGATTATTTCTTTCCAGCTCCCCACTGTGGTCAGTCTGTCTACATTATCTTTTTGAAACATGAACGAGTGAAAATCTATTCAAACAACTATGTTATAACATATAAAAGCTCGTGAAAACGATTCTTCCAAATGAATAGATTCAACCTCATTGCGACTGAAGCAGTTCCATTCCAAGCCTTTAAGTAGATTAAATCCTCACGTTGAAGAACTTCTGCTTCTAAATAGTCCGCGTTACATAAGTGTAGTGGCTTCTACTTCATTTGGTCAGCACCAGCCGTGCCAAAGCTGCATTGTTAAGAAAGTCCATCGCCCGAGACTGTGCGATGTTTCACGAAATAGAAAAACTCTAATCCTTTTCCTCTCTCACCAACGTCCATCGGCGGATGTCTGTCTACGACAAGCTTTGGGTCAGCTGCCAGAATAAGTCCATACCATCGCATCGATTCGTATTCTCGTCCAAGAAAACACCCTCTGACCCCGGCTCCGTGCGTTTTATTTATTTATCTGAATTGGTTCTCTTTAATTTCATTTGCGGCAATCGACTCCTCGGGAGCCCGGAGTGAAGTGAGAAGCAGACACCGATCGAACCGGCGATTCTCCAAGGGAATTTTCTCGAGTCAACCAGCTCATTCATGCGTGAAACTCAATTTATAGAGAACGAAGCGATTGTCTTTCTAGGGATGAAATTCCCACGCGCAAATAGAGAATTATAGTCGTGTGTTTGTTCTTCCCATCAGTGACTCGGCGATGACGCTGGCTACATGTGGACCTAAACGACGTCGTTGAGCACTAATTCGATTTCCCCGAGTGCACGAGCAGCAGGTTCCACTTTCATTGATCTTTTTCCTTAGCCTTTCCTCACAGACGGGTTCTTCGGTTTGCTTGTGGTTCGATTTGTGTTAACCATTTCACTTTAATGGGTCATATTTTTGAGCATTTTATGGGCAGCGAAAGGTTTGAGATGAAAGAAGATCATCCGACGACCGATCGGTCGGTGATCATGGACGATTGATGGAGAGGTGAGAACGATTTGTTCTGAGAATTTTTTAAATTAGACAAGTTCCGAAATTGATGACGGTTAATATTCTGAGAACTGTAATTGGTTTTAATTTTACAACAGCATAATTTGAATTCAGAGTCATATTCATTAAGATGAATCACAATCGCATAACTCTCCTCGTACATATAATTAGTAACGCTTAAGTGGGGGTAATTTCGGAATAATTTTATTGGCAAACACGAAATAAAGCTCAAACATTCCGTCGAATGCTGACAGATGCTATTACATATCACACATTCCTATGTTGATCGTTTCAATAAATCACACAAGGAAATGTTTTTACTATTTTGATTACCCACCCACCGAAACTATCTTTCCATGCGATATAACACCCGTATAACGCCGAAACCGAATCCCAACCGAGAAACAACTTCAACATCCATCAACACGACAAAGAGCATAAACTTCATCTCGTAGTTCACCTACCGGAAGAAACTCTTGATTACCGTGTTATTTCTGGTAATACTACCTAACCGAGAGAAAAAAGAAGACAATGTTCCTACCAGATCACTAAGAAGCAACATCATCATTATCCAGCGCCACCGACGAGCCCGAAATCCAGCTGCTGAAAGCGACAACGAAGACGGCGAATCTTCCTCAAACTTCCTGTGCGCCCCACTGCCCCACCCATTTTTCATCGCTCAATACTATCGCCTGGGTCGTTTTTCCCTTCTCTCTATGTCACTTCCAAGCCCTATAAATAGGAAAAGTTTTCGGTTTCTTCAAGCGTGGAAGGTGGAAGGCGGCACGGGGAAGCAAAACAGTTCAATTTTCCTCGGGTAGAGATATTGTTACCCGATTTGTGCAGCGATGCGGGGCTGCTGGGATGTTGGGAAATTCCTGCACGGGTTTTCCATTTCCCCCGGGTCCGTCCGCACCCACCCGTGATTTATTGACTTGTGCCGTTGACGACGGTCGGGTGCACCAGAAGTGTAGAGGTGGAAGAGGAAAAACTGAAAATTCTTATTGTTCACGGCATAGTCGCTGCAGCAATCGAAATTTGTTTGCTTTGGTTGTAAACCGAGCGATTTGTTTTATTATTCATTTTAATTACTGTTCCGGCTGGTTTGACGATTTGTATGTGGGCATACAGGAGGGTGTATCAACAATAGGAAGTATTTCTAGAACAGAAACTACTCATATACCTTACCTGGTTACATGAAAAACGATGGATGTCAGCGAGGTCTATGGGACCCGAGTGGGCAACCAAGGAAATTCGATGGAGGTTTCACTGCCCGTTTATGTGGACCCGGGGAACAAATGTGGCGAGGTAATGGTTCTGCGGTTTCATGAGGGCGTTAGAACTTTCCTCTCACATGTACCTTTATCGATACTAAAGTACATCTTGCATTATCTGAACGAAAACATTGATTCCGATTTTTTTTCCGAAGGGCAGAGAAATACCTATGTTCTATGAAGATAGGATCCTACGCAGAAATTATTTACTAAGAAACCAAGCACTCCAAGGCAATGAAACCGTAACCACAGTTAAGTTATCTGGGTCTTCCTCGGAGATCAGAGAAGTAATAGCACAACAGGTACATCTTCTAGGAAAATGGAACAATAGAATGGTACAATATGAGCTTAATAATTATATCTGTAAGACTACTTTCCCTACTATGGTTGGAAACCCTCTGGATAATACCATAAGCCTCGTACTTAACTAACTGATGAGTTTATCGCTGAGAACCAAAAAGTCATTAAGAAGACCCAAAGTATTCAGATTCAAATGGATAATCAAGCAAAAATCATTCCACACCCACCCGGAGAAGATATGAAACGATGAAATCTTCTGTTCCCTATACCCAAAACCAACAGCAAAGAACTCGCAGAAATCATTGAAAGCTTAGCCTCAAGTGCCCAAATCGGATTCAAAATCCCGTGGCACAGTCTAGGAAGCACTTCGCCTGATTATGTCAGAGCTTCCAAGAATATCCCAAAGCCTAGCGTTCAACCAGAAAAACGATGGCCACTCCACTTTACCACCAAGTTTACCGAACAACCCTGTATTGTTTTGTTGCGGTCTTCAACGTGCCAAAAAGCCAATAATACAGAGTTGTCTCCTGTGCCGAATAGTAGAGGTGCCTCCAAACCTCGCTATTCGGAACATGTTTTCGGACGAAGGGGTAGCCGAATGAACGAGAGGTAGAATCGAAGTAAGCTTTGTGCGCGATCGGTTGTGTTCTGTGACTTTTGACAGCATACGAGCACCTGTATTGTGCTTTTTAGAACTAGAATGTCATCAGAAGTAAGTGTACTTTAGTTGTAAATTGCGAATAATTAAGTAAGCTCAATGGAATACAAAGCGAAGGCATCGCTTCTCAAGGTGCATATTCAATTATTTACAGTGGAAGTTTAGTCAATCAGTTTGTTTCAATTTAAATATTTAGTTAATTTAGATTCTTTTGGAGGAAAGTGTTGATTTAATTAATCATTTTATCATATTTTTTGTAGTTTCTAATGCGGAATACTTTAAAACTGGAGGCCTTCGTGCTCATGTATCAACTACACACGTTTAATTGCATTTGATTCATATTCCCTAGAGACTTTTTCAAATACTGAAGGGCTTAAGTATACGGATTTCGTTGCCTCACGGTACTTGCATTAGCCTCTCCTTTCACATGACGTGTACGAAAAATGTAAAAAAAAAAACAAAAAGTAACCAGTCAGACATTGTCTTGAAGACGGGTGACATCGCGCCCGAAACCGGTCGACAGAAAAGTAATTTTAAACTCCTTTGACGATTGTAAGAACAATAAGTGTTATGTCTTGTCTCGCGTCGCGTCTTTAAGTGATAAAATAATTAGTTTTGCAGTAAAACGCTTGAATCGCGGAATTCATAAAACAATGTTTGTTTACAAAATAAGCAACGCCCGCAAATCGGTGCCGAATTAGCAATGCAGGACATCAATTTCAGAAAAGTTTTTTTTATCTTGCTGAATAAAATATTACTACAGACATTCAATCGCAAATTAAACGTATGGACGTACATATATATATATATTGATTTGATTTGAGGGCATACATCTAAAGCATTTCTATTAAATTTTCAAATGAAATCAAAGAAAATAACGAACATCTGATGAGTCAATTAGAAGATATCAAAATATATCCAGCAAACGTTCGTTTTATATTTTCTCGAAATCAGAAGAACGGTACGATCTCTTTAGCAGATTTGATTGATCACAAATCGTATCGGATATCCCTTTACTACAGAACTAAGGATATCGTGCGGTTTGGCAGAACCCCGACCATATGTTATGCAAAAAACTGCGGCACAGATGCTATCTTCGATGCTTTTTCAACTTTGTGATTGCATAACGTCTATTCCAAAGAGTTTTAGGGAAATCTAAAAAATGTGCCAGAATGGGTTTCAACAGTAAAACAGCCATATTTGAAAAATTACTGTGCATATCACCAGTTTGTGAAAGATTTGTTCTGAAAAATGTAGAACACAGACAGGGATCGAACCTACGATCACATTGTACAGACTGTACCCGTCTGTAAGTAAGTTCACTCAATAATATCTGTGATCAAATCAGAAGAAATATCTATATATTTGAACGGGAAAAGTCATTTGGCCGAAAGCCATTTGGCCGAATGCCACTAGGCCTAAAGTTGTTTGGCTGAATATACCATTTGGCCGAACAGACCATTAGCCCGAAAGTCATTTGGCCGAAAAGGTCGTTTGGCCGAAAGGGTCATTAGGCTGAAAGTCATTTGGCCGAAAGGGTCGTTTGGCCGAAAGGGTCATTAGGCTGAAAGTCATTTGGCCGAATGGGTCATTTGGCCGAAAGGGTCGTTTGGCCGGAAGAGTCATTTGACCGAAATTGTAATTTGGCCGAAAGGGTCTTTTTTCCGAAAGGGTCATGTGGCCGAAAGGGTCGTTTGGCCGGAAGGGTAATTTGGTCAAACAGGTCATTTAGCCGAAAGGGTCATTTGGCCGAAAGGGTCGTTTTGCCGAAAGGGTCATTTGGCCGAAAGAATCATTTGCCCGAATAGGACATTAGGCCGAATAGTTCATTTGAAAAGTGAGAAATTAGGAATGAGAAGAGAGACGTCCCAGTTCTCACTCTTAATTTTTCTCTTCTCACTGTAAAAAGTGAGAAGCGCGAAATGAGTAGTGAGACGTCTCACTACCCACTTCGCATTACTCACACAGTGTGAAGTGAGAAATGAGAAGTGAGAAGTGAGACGTCTCACTTCTTACTCCTAATTTCTCACTTCTCGCTGTAAAAAGTGAGAAGCGCAAAGTGAGTAGTGAGACGTCTTACTACTCATTTCGTGTTTCTCACTTTTTACAGATACAATAGATCTAACAAACGGTCGCAGTGATTGAAATACCCAACAAGGATAAAAAATACTGAAAGTTTTGTGTTCACTGTTCAATATTTTGTTTGCCATGTCCTCCTTTTTTTTAACCAAACGTTCTCCTTTTTCGCTACGATTTGGATGAACGTCCTTCTTTAAAGAATTTCATACAGGGTGTTCAATAAGTTCGAATACAAATGTTGGATCATTGTGTTTGTAAGTCCAAGGTACATATTCTGTATAAGTATTGGTGTCAGCGTTAGGGGTATATATACGCTAACGGATGTGTGTGGTGTTAACATTTTGTCACTTGTTGTTTGTTTATTACGCGCGCTGAAAATGGATTGGGGCATTGTAAACAGCATTTTTTGAAGGTCAAAATCATTGCGGTGTACTACAAAACTGAGATTTTGGGGAAGATTGATACCCCCAGTGGCCCGGTGATAAGACGGAGATCAGCCCCACGTGTTCCAATAGGACGATAACCCTTTATACACGGAAAATGCGATCTAAGCCTTATGTGGGGACAATTTCATCGACTTTTTGGACAAAACTTTGTGACCTTTCAGCTTCCCGGATTTGAGAACCCTCTTAACTTTCTTGTTTGGTCCTTTATTATGTTACACATACTAAAAAATCATGGAATTTACATGTGACCGAACCTTTGATGCACTTAAATTTGTTGACGCTTAATTTAAAATTAGACTCAAATTTACGTTCGACTCAATGTATCTTCCGAGAAAAAAAAAAATCAAAACTAACATTTTGATTTTTTCGACCTGGGAGACGTAAATTTACAGGATTTTTACATTTAACATTTACATTAATAATATCGCTGACATCTTGGCAATCAGTAGTTGTTTCGTTCGGTACGTGTGCGGTATGAAAAATTCAACCGGTGTCGTATCTAAGGGTATGCGATAACACACTTTTTCCTAGCGAAACGAAACGAAACGAAATTTAAAATGTCTATGTTGATTCGGATCGAAACGAAACGAAATATAGATTTACTTTCGAGACTTCGAAACGATACGAAATCAAGGTTCATTAATTTCGAAATTTTTCGAAACGAAACGAAATTTTAATTTTTTTTTCCGCGGAATTTTTGTTAAATTGGTTTTACATTATGTACGCAATTCTGATTTCACTTTCACTCGAAGTCAAATAACTGTTTTGCGACCAAAATAGTTATAATAACAGAAGAGACAGTCTGTGATGAATCACCACATTCTCGCCGCATGTGATAAATCGGCGATATGGCAATACCCCAGCATTTGTGCCGCTTTCAAAGGAATTCATCGTGGAGCGTGTGCTCCCGAATCTGATAAATTTTTTATCAATAAGTATATAAATATAAAGAAATTGTGGGCTTTTCATATACGGATTCAAATTTCGTTTAAAACCTTAGTTCACTTAAGAATTACGTAATTATGCTGAAGCATACTTCACATTGTATTGTCAGCGTGGTTTTACAGTATTGACTTAGTCAAAATTTGAAAAAGAATGCTTAGATTTATTTTTCTATTTAGTGGGATACTTAATTATGTATCCACATCTGCCAGGAAAGGGCGTATCTGCCAAAATGTATTCCTTCTTATTCTTTGTCTACATATATAGCATACATTTGCTCACTAGAAAAATTCTGTGCACCTTTCTAAAATGCACAAAGATATGTATTTTAGATTGAATTTCACAGACCCATAGCCTTATATACAATCAGCTCGACAAACTGAGCTATTGTCTGTGTGTCCTTGGCATATGAGAACAGCTATTAGGTCAGTATGTGTTGAAAGCAAACATAAGTAAAGATTTTCAGCAATTTTAATGATCTTTCAACCCGTTCTGGATTTTTTTTGGCAAATTCCATGCGAAGATCTAGAAAAGACCACAAATCTGCAATGTTCCTTACATATTGTGCAAATAGTCAAAGAAGAGCTTAGCTTGATTAACTGTACACATCGTAGTTGCTAATCATGATTGGCCGAGAAACAGCAAATATGCACAGCTCACCAATTAAATAATATTCTTGGGAAATAAAATTAAATAATTAATTTATTAAGTATCAATTAAAAAATTTATTCGTATTGTGTACTTGCTTCAGAGTTTCTAATTCATGACCAATACCTAACGATGCTCCTTACTGTCAATTTAAGATTAGGAGCGGAAGATTAGTTTAACACGTGAGCGCTACGGGAAAGGAATCATTGGTTAGGTGAGAAGGTAATTCATGTGAGAAACTGTGTTTCAAATCAATCTAACGCAAGATCAATGTGCTTCGTTTAATAAGCTTTTACAACAGTATCGATTCCGCACTAAATAATTTTGTGCTCTTCGATGCAGACATTAGTTTTATCACTTCGCGTTCTCCAACACTAGCTGGCGTGATTAGCATCAACACGATCGATTGCACACTGGTTGAACAAATTTCTGCTACGCGAGGTAGATTTTTTTCACTTCGCGTTCTCCCGGACTAGCTGCCGTCCCACGATTGATTCCGCATTCATATTGTGCAAATAGTAAAAAAAAATATCACCACATGAGCAATTCCAAGCAACAGCATCAAAATTTAAGAAAATTTTTAATTCATGATTTTCTATTGAGTTGAAACTTTGCACAGTTTTTCAATTTCATCTAAATCGTCATTTTTCGATATCAAATCTTCATATTGAGTCACGACTAACTTTTCAAAAGGGTGTATGTGAAAATGGTTCAAAAATATTTAAAAAGCTGCACAGCAAAAACGGAATGTTCGATTGTTATGATTTTTCAGCAAAGTTAGACAACTAAATGGTGATTCTTAAGAAAATGTGCACAGTAAAAAAATTTTTTTGCCTTTAAAAATATCATTTTGTCACAAAACTCAAATATCTCAAAACCCTATCTTTTTTCGAACGTAATTTTGGAAAACGGTCCATTATATTAGCTATCTACCATAAAAATTTGGTGATGGTAAACTAATAAACAAAAAAGTTATGACATTTCAAACATTTCACAATTTTCACATATAGTAAACAAAAAAAAATTTCCGTGTATTTTTTTTTCAAGAATCGCAGTTTGATGCTGATTTTATTGTTAAGGGCCTTGCGTGAATTAAACAAGTTGTTTGTATGATATTCCATATTTATGTATTCATCGATATTATGTATATTATATGTATAAATATTATATGTATAAATAAATAAAAATGAATTAATATTATCCTAAGTATTAAATTAAATGTGGCAGTTACACAATGTTGTTATAGAAACTCTAAGAGTTTTGGGTTTGAATTTTGGTATGGGTTATGATATCATGAAAACAGTTTATTAATACTTATTTTTTATTTATTTTTATTCAAATTTTTTAAAATATCGAACACTTTTGAATTATATCAGCACAGTTTGAGTATAGTTTTGCTTTAATTTTATTTTCCGACAATGGAATGAAACAGTGAAATTTTTGGGTTCCTTGGATCGTTTTCGCATTATTAAATTGCTCGCTGAGCTCTGAAGCCTTTATTTCGTACTCTTCAGTAGTAGTAAAACAAAATGATAATTTGGTTAAATCTTTTTCTTTTCTACGATTTGCCCAATCAAAAAGTTCTTTCGCAGTTTTAATTGGATGCTCACGTTCTTTGGCTAAACTTGCTCTTGTGGCCATGCGCTTTATTGTTCCTCCAATAGCATCACAAGGAGCTTTGCCATGTGATGTAGCAAAAATGCCATTCTGCATCAATTCCGTACATTGATTTAAATTGACATAGGCTCGAAAAATTCTTACGATTTTTGTACTGCGACGCTGCTCCATCAGACATGAAATATATCTTTTGACTTCTTTATGCTTATCAACGCGTAAAAAGTTAATCATTTTTCAATGAACAAGTTTACGGATACTGAATCGTGTCTTAAATCTTCGGAAATTATAATAAAACTTAAGTGTTCAATTTGCGTACTTCCATTAAAATAAATAACGAATGGATGAATTGTAGCTTGTTGTACGTTCCAGTGATGGGACTGCACTTCATCTTGCAATACAAAGCTGTAATTTTCAGAAAAATCACAAATGACTAAAAATTCACCATTTTGTAATGTATTTTTCGTATTTTTTAAAAAGCTGGATTGTTCTGTTTTAATGAAATCGTGAGGGATTGAACTTTCTAATTTCAAGCAAAAATATGACACAAACTCATCTACAGGTTTTACAATAGTTTCTATGTCACACCTATCCGTGGTCACCCATTGCTCAAATGATAACTGATCAATATATTTTTCTTCAAACTCAGCGAATAAAGTATTTTCCAATGATGAAGAATCTGGACAATCCGAACAAGATCGTAGACAGCAATTTGATGTTGTATTTTCACACAAAAGACTACCAGTTAACATTTTAATATCCTTTGTTAAATTGATTCTTTTCAAACTATGTAAAATAAGATTAATATTCTCATGGGTTGTGCACACACACACATTATGTGTTCCTGAATTGGAAAGAAACTTACATTGCCTTGGCCGAAGGCTTGCAAATGAGGAAAAACCTATTTTAATATTATCGTGAATTTCCTTGAAGCGTGTGTACGCTTCTTTCAAAGTCGTCATCATTAATCGTTTTTGGATTGCTTGACGCTTTCCATCTTTTTTACTGATACATAATCTTTTTGACCAGGCATAGCTCGACTTACTTCATCATCTTCAAAATATTGAACTACTATTTCTTTTGTCTCATCTGTTAATGCAGTACTAGACCTAGTATTTTTGGTTGAAAGACAGTTATTCTTCAATTGTTTTGCCTCTTTTACTGTATTTCTATTGGTTTTGAACTCATCAATGGCATCCTGAATAGACCACGAACTTGGCAGCATCGACAAAATCAATAATTTTTCTTTCCTTGTCGTGGCTGCATTCGAGAACCTTTCCTTCATATTTATAATTACCTCATCGTAGTCTGTATTTTCCACATCATCAGGTCCTAATTTGAAGAGGTTTCTTCGTACAGCTTCGTTTATTTCACGGTATTTTTCTCCGGGTAATAAACGTAGTCCATCTTACTCCATTTAATCAGGTCACTTTTATCCCAGCTATGCCCTCGTTAAAGCGTTCGATGTTGACCTTTTGGATACACTCATCTTCCGATTGATTTGTTGAAACAGATTTCGCTGATGGTACGGTGGCAAGGCTCTCAGCACTTAATACTTCTGGTAATTCCTCAGTTGTTGTCGATACATCTGGCAATTCCTCAGTTGCTGTCGTTTTCGAACTTCCTGCGCTCTGCTCAACCGATGATATACAGATTGCTCTTTTGTCAACGTTTAGACGGCAGGACGTGCAAATGCGTAAATTTGTATTCAATGTGGACATTGGAGCATAACCAATCGCTTTCAGTTTATCTATGGTGCTTTCGGTGAGATTTCGTAACTCTTTTGAACACTTTTTTCCATCAAACGGCCTACAACAGTTGAGAAAGCGGCTACTCATGTTGTTCGTAATATTTCAATAAACAAAATCACTTTTAAGTTTTTACTGACTAGTTTGGTGTCATTTGCTTGACTGAAGAAAAAAATTACTATAAGATCTTTAACAACCTTAGTAGTAGTAATTTTTTTTCGTGAGCATTGTCATGGTATGTACCTATCATGCATTTGTTGTTGTTGAAGATACCCGTTTCCTCCCGATCATAAAGTCTATTCTCTAAGAGGTATATTTTTTGCAGGTAAACTATAGACGTACACGTGTATATAAATCTTTGATTTTGCAGCTTTTGTCTTAAAAATAACATTTCTGATATGTTTCTATCAACGTTATTATCAACAGGTTTCAACACTATTAAAAAGAATTTTTCGCCAGTCACGTGCAATGAAAATTATGACACTATCAATACTTTTGATCACAACACTGGATCGTGTCTAAGTTTCTTATAGATGCTATGAATAATTAAATCAAAATATCATGAAAACAACTTGTTTAAATCACGTCCCTTAACAATAAAATCTGCATCAAACTGCAATTCTCGAAATAACTTACACAGAAAAAATTTTTTTACTAAATGTGAAAATTGTGAAATGTTTGAAATGTCATAACTTTTTGTTTATTAGTTTACCATCACCAAATTTTTATGGTAGATAGCTAATATAATGGACCGTTTTCCCTAAAAAATTACGTTCGAAAAAAGATAGGGTTTTGAGATATTTGAGTTTTGTGACAAAATGATATTTTTAAAGGCAAAAAAATTTTTTTTACTGTGCACATTTTCTTAAGAATCACCATTTAGTTGTCTAACTTTGCTGAAAAAATCATAACAATCGAACATTCCGTTTTTGCTGTGCAGCTTTTTAAATATTTTTGAACCATTTTCACTTACACCCTTTTGAAAAGTTAGTCGTGACTCAATATGAAGATTTGATATCGAAAAATGACGATTTAGATGAAATTGAAAAACTGTGCAGAGTTTCAAATATTTTCGAAATGGTCGCTCAGGATCGACTGACATGCCCCCGTGGAATGCCTCACATTTTAATTTGAATCTTGGAAACACTGAATACGTTTTATAGAAGAAAACTACATACGTATTTGTCGACTAAGAATGGGGTTATGTAGTAAGTGTTATCAGAAAAATTTGTATAACCTAAAATTTAAAAAAACAACTTTACGATTTTGTTCAGCGGCGCAGCCAAAATTTTTGATCATATAAAGTCTGGTTTAAGTTTGAATTTGTTTCGAAATTCCGCGAAATTCCGTTAAATTTCGTTAGAAGCTAGTTTTTTCTAGCGAAATTTTTGCAATTTTACGAAACGAAACGAAATAAAAAATCAGATTTCACCATGCTCAAATTCCGCGAAATTCCGCGGAATTTCGTTTCGAACCACCTGAAACGAAATTTTTCGAAATACCGCATATGCTTAGTCGTATCGGTGTTGTGCGGCTTATTTCTGATTTTTCATAAATTCATCTGGCGTATTAGAGTGTTTGAGTGTTGTGATTTTGGAAATTTTTATTTCATTTTGCAAGTGATTTTCCAGTTCGAAGTCGAGTCGAAGTATCAAACTTCATTTGCAGAAATATGTGCGTCAGCTGCAAGCTGCTTTGAGGTGAAAAAATACGGTGAGAGATTTTCTCCATTTCTATTTAGGATCAAATATGTTTTAATAAACTGTGAAGTGCTACATATAAAACAGTTGTGGAATTAAGTGAATCGCCCATAATGTTCCTTCGAACAAAACATTCTATGTGATTCTGGTGTTGATTTTCCTGATCAAGTGTAGTGTTTGCGCTTTGAAAATGCTAATAACTGGATCGTTTAAGGCTCTATAAACCGTAATCAATCCGATAATGACGATGATTTTATTCGAATCCGCACTAATACTAATAAAGTTTTGAACTAAATTAAATATTTTGGGGCTATTTGCCGACTTACCTCCATCATTTTATATTCATTACATTTTCATATAAATTTTTCACTTATCCAAATTAACAATTACTGAGGAATTGCAGGAAAAACGCTGAAAACTGCCTTTTTTCCTGGGCCGGCATTCGTATTTTTATCGAACGCATACTAACTCCGAACGTTCGGAGCAAACACATACACACGCACTTGATTTTTCACTTGATCTTTTCCCACTGTTTCCTTGATTAAATCACTCCTAAAATATATTCACTAACTGAGTTTCACATTTTTCTTCAATATTGACTACCAATTAATTCACTTCGCGTCCAAAAACTGTCGAAAACTGCTTTCCAAAAATCGAAGTGAGAGACAAATTTGACGACCGTATTGCGAATGCAATAAAATGCGGAAGACTTAAATTCATTAGCGCAATAAGTGAAATGGTGAGTACAAAATCTACGCGATGCAACTTTATTCAATCTGAACAATACAGCGTATACGCCAGCCAACACGCAAACAAAGGTGTGCATACATAAGAAAATAATCATCTCTTCACCGTTGCCAGATTTGTTTATTGGAAAAAATCATTGCTGTTTGTCGGATTGAAGAAATATACCAGAAATAAATAATTAAACATGTTATTTAAGCTTCTGTTAAATTCCAAGTGGCGAATAACAAATTTTAAAGCGATAAATACCCATATATTTGATACACCGTGGACATATGTTATGATATAGAATAAACATTTCGTCAAGTCTGGCAACATTATGCATCAGCTGGCATATTTTTAACACCCCATTTCCGCCCACCCCAGTTGTAAACAAAATTTATCTATCGCTGCTGCACTTTTCCGTACCAATTGCCTCACTATTACAAACAAGCGATACAGTCATTAATTCTCAAAACATTGTGATGGAGTCTTGAGCCTTAAGTACGCTTTTGGCTTGGTGGTTCAACGTTGGTATGTATTCAGCGCGAAAAAATAAATCTTATGCTCTTTTCGTCCCTCGAAAAAAGCAATCTCCGTGGTATGGTGACAACAAAAACTAAAATAAAAATTACACGTCATGACGTAGAAGTGAGCCTCATTTTTGCTGCTCACTTTTACGTCATGACGTGTATTTTTTTTTGTTTTTTGCTGGCCATGTAATTTTAAATCCGGACATAATTTTATGTTAAACGAGCCGCTCCTTTTATGTGCATGTTATGTGCCATAATTTTACACGAATATTTTTAAGTGTGCAGCTGTACGAATACAAGGTCGGTAACTAGGACCAGTTCAAGACGTAATTCTCAAAATCTGGAACGAAATGCCCATGCAGACCGTGCGTGCCGCTTGCGATGGATTTCAGAAATGTTTGAAGCTCGTGAAGAAGTACAAACTAGAGGTCATTCCAGAAGAAATGTTACAAACGTTACTTATAAACAATACTTTCAATGAAATGTAACCGGGAAAAGAAATAATTTAATTACAATTTTTAAACATTTTTTGAAAGTGTATTCGAACTTATTGAACACCCTGTATGGTCACCCTAGCCTCAAGCGTATTTTTTTTCGCACGCTTGTCTACGCAATTTTTTGAAAACCTCAAGAGCCCCAATGGATACGTTTGCATACGTTTTGTCAGTTGCCCCGTGAAAAAAAAAATTAAAAAGTACGCAAATGTATCCATTGTGTAGGGCTCTTAAATCATGCTTCGGTGGGGCTCCGTAGGTATTTGTGGGGCAAAGTGTTTGATAATGGCTGATGAGAATAGTTTGAACTATTTTCTGTTTGTGGAATTGTTTAAAAAAAATGTGCAATGATGGGAAAGTGTATCTTTGCTCGTCTGGATCCCTCCTTTCCTTTTCTGAGAGCCGAGTAATTTAAAAGCCTTTGTGAAGCTATTTTTAAATCATGAGTTTTTGCGTATCACGTGCACTACGTTCGGAATGTTCTTCCATTCATTTTGGTTCTTTTATGAAATTCTAATGACAACTGAAGAATGCAATAGTTTTAGTACTCTAAACAGAAGTGTGCCCCAGTAAAGCTCAGGGAATGAAGGAATTGGGGTTTATGAACAATATTAGCTTTTTCCAGCAGTTCTTAAATTATGGGAGTTAACGCGTTCTTTGGATTTGGAATTTCTTGTCGAAGAAGGTGGTTAAAGATCGTTCACTAAAGACAAGATCGTTGAAGGTAGGTTGGGAGGAGATTTTAATAGGAAACAATGAATTCCGAAACCTTAATGTGATTTATTCTTTTGTAATTTGGCGTAACTTAAGGCATATCTTCGTACAAACTTCCTGTCTAGCCAACTGGTGTTAAGTCTTCGATATCCACCGAAGGCTGGTGGTTCCAAATATGCTATGCATATGCAATGATGTATTCAAAGTGCTCGTCGGGTGGCTAATACTCATAATAAGTACCAATTTACTTTAAAGTAAATTTGAATAAAGCAAATTACTCCAATGTGAGTACAGGAGACTTTAACTTCTTCGGATATGACAACATGGCACAAATATGCTCCCCAGGACAACATCCATGTTAATAAGAAAGGAAGTAGAGAATTAAGAACAGTTGACATCAAAACTCACCATTTTAAACAATTCTTCGTTGCGACAATGTGTTAAGGGAAAATTGACATACCTGAAAGAAAACAAAAATCAAGTTTAGAAATGAGATTCAAAATGATATATTTCATTCGAACATATCTTTTTTTTTAAACATTATTCAAGTGAAATAAGATAAGTTAGTATAAGAGGAGGGGAGTCAGAATTTCTGTTTGTCCAGTTGAGGTAAAGGAAATATTCATGTTTGTCGCTGTTATCGAAACTATTTTTCGATCAACTTTCTGAGGTACAAATCACGTTTGGTACGTATCACCCAATCAGCGGTCTTGCATAAGAACCTTACAGAAATGGAATAATATTTTGGTATATGCAATTTAGGAGGATTTTATAACAACCATTGTATTCGGTGGGCACTATGGAAGGCGATATTTATGAGCGTCAAATCGTCTTCAACGAATTTTTCACAATTGCTCGTCAACAGGCCTTGCTCAGTTGGAAACAAAAATGGGATGAAGGAGATCTGGGTAGGTGGTTACATTCCATTCTTCCGCAGGTATCGAAGAAGCCTTGGTTCAAGGGATTGGACCTTAGCCGGGACTTTATTAAGGTAATGTGTCGGCTAATGTTCAATCTTCTTCTTCTTCTTATTGGCATTACATCCCCAACTGGGACAAAGCCCCCTCGCGGCATAGTGTTCGTTAAGCACTTCCACAGTAAACAACTGCGAGGTTTCTAAGCCAGGTTACCATTTTTGCATTCGTATATCATGAGGCTAACACGATGATACTTTTACGCCCAGGGAAGTCGAGACAATTTCCAATCCGAAAATTGCCTAGACCGGCACCGGGAATCGAACCCAGTCACCCTCAGCATAGTCTTGCTTTGTAGCCGCGTCCACAGCCGCTGGAACAAAAACTTTTTCTCCATCGTTACAGTTGTCCGTCACGAATCATCACAACAACACTGCCAAAGGACATCAAGAAGAACTTAAGGTGCCATCCCATTCTGTTTTTTGTTTTGGTAGCCGACGCTGGCTAAGACTTCGGTGATGACGTTTCCGGGGACTACACAGATTTTATGTCATGCTAGTCAAATCACTTTGAAACCAGCCCACAGAGGCTTTGGATTATTTACCCTTCTGAAGTCCCTTTGTAATTTGTATTTAAAGTCGTGTCTAGAGAGAAGTATCGGATCCTTGCTTCATCTCAGTGGACTTTAACCACCATGAATTGTGTGCACTGACCCCACGGCATACAAAAAACAAGGCAGGCTCATAACGTATGTAAA
The DNA here is from genome assembly GCF_024139115.2 of Armigeres subalbatus. NCBI lineage: Eukaryota > Metazoa > Arthropoda > Insecta > Diptera > Culicidae > Armigeres > Armigeres subalbatus. Next base: position 5,812,919 of record NC_085141.1, on the reverse strand, counting down.
CATTCAGTTTGAATGTAAACATGTGACGTCACTGCTATCTTCGTACAAGCTGGACCGAGACGATGCTCTACAGTCGCAGCATGCTTACTTTTGTACTCCAACATGTGGCGATAAAATATGCGTCACATTCGAAGTGTCATTTTTCTAACGAGCCTACCTTGTTTTCTGTATACCGTGCACTGACCCGAAGCAGAATGTCTCTGTAGTAACATAAAAGGCTGACCTAGGAAATAACTGAGTTTGAAATTGGGGAATAATTCATATTCATTATGTAATAAGCCACTGAACTAGAAACACACGTTTTATTACTTCAGTCTTCATTGAAAATGCGGGATAGTTCTTCGAATGAAATTTTGATAGCAAGGCAGATCAGTTTCAATGCACAGATCATCCTTTTGTCAATCATTAACCTAATGTAGCCGATGACTTTTGGAACGTGGAGCGGAGGATGGATTGACTTTCGCCTGACAGCTATTTTAAGGCCTCGATCAATAGAGACCAAAAAAACTTAAACTACTTTTAATTGGTGATAAGCTTTACGTTCAGTTAGAATCCGCGGCTCGATAACTTTTGTCTGCCACTGCTCACGTTGTTTCTGACGCAATTGTAAAATCAAACTAAGGCTCATACTCTAGTTCTACTTAAGGTATCGCCGATGATGACCAGTAGAATGTCGTCCAGGGAGGGACGCAGAAGATTGCGATTAGGGGTTTGTGCTGATCCAAACATCGTTGGCTGCGACATTTTCGACGCCACGCCGAAAGCCATTTTATCCGGCGGCGACGTGTATCGACATGACAATTTTTTACTGATTTTTTTCTTAACGATTTTTTTTCGGAAAAAGTTTTTAACGAAAAAATCTTCAAAATTATGAACCTCCCCAAGGAATTTTCCCAAATGTTCATATAACATTTTTTTCGAGTTTTCAACGGAAAATACTTGTCTTTCGGTGGAAAGCCGTTAGGCCGAATGTCGCTTGCTCGAATAATACCTTAAGCCAAAATCCATTGGGCCGATATTGTCTTTAGGTCAAAAATGGTAAGATGGAAATCTGATAATTTTTGTGAAAAAGTTCGGGTAAAAACAGGTCGTTTGGCCGGAATGATCTTACGGCTAAATAGACCATGCGACCGAAAATGCCATTTGGGCGTAATGGATGCTTGGCAAAAATTGTCATTTAGGATGGGTGTACCAATTGTCGCCATACATAAGAACTACAACTGGTGCAAAGGACGTAACAAATTAAGCAAAATCAATTTTTACAATTATGCTTTGCTTGTTTTGGGGGAGATCAAAGGTTTTGTCGTATCATATGAATATGCTTTATCGATATGAACTTGGTTTGCGGTGATTTGATTGGCCATTTGGCATATAAAGCACAAGTGCGATAACGATAACTATAGCCACGACTGGGACATTTAGCCTAGCTGAAAATTTCATTTGTCCGAACGGGTCTACTGCAAAAATGTCATTTGCTGAACAGACAAGATGGCCAAAAATATCAACCCGTTCACACGAATGGCCCTTTCTCTCAAATGATCATTTCGGTCTAATGGCGAAGGCCCGAAGGCCACAACGCCGAAAGTTGATTGGCCGAATATGTCATGGCTAGGCAGAAAATATCATTCGCTTGAAGGCGACATACTGTCGAAAAGGGCCGAAAAAGTCGTTCGCCCTAACATGTCGTTTAGTCAAAAATGCCGTTTGGCTGAACTGGTCAAATAACCCTTTCCGTCTAACGAAGATTTCGGTCAAATGACGACCGGACACTTTTTCCGACCAAATGACTTGTTCAGCAGAACGACATTTTCAGCCAATTCGGCCAAATGACTCTCAGCCAGATGGGATGCGGTCTAGTGTTTTGTTCGGCCAAATCAATTGCAAATTCTTTAGAGCTTCCTCAAGAAGTAGCACTTCATCTTTAGTCTTGTTTCGACACTTGTTCTTCTTTTCAACACAGTTGACCATCGAGTTTCAACTGTTTCCTTGACTCTTTACCCTAAGCCCCGAGTGGACTCTTCTGAACACAATAAAAGTGTATCCAATTCACGAATTAGTAAATTCATTTTCATATGGATTATTATATCGGGAACAAAACTTACGTTGATAACTGATTATTTATAAGCTAAACGGATCATTTGGAATACTCGTTAAAGTGAGAAAGTCTTCGTAAAACAAAAATCATGCGGAATATTTTATATGGGATACCAATACTTTCACACGAAAAGCTGCTGGCTGCATCTTACGGTTCGTGACAGCAGTTGACTGGCAGCAAATGAAGTTACATTTTTTCCTCTTTGCAAGTCCCGTTCCAGATACTTACTATTCGATAATCAGGAACAAAATAGGTGTTGCGACAGGTGATGATTGTTTCGGACAATCCAAAGAGCGAACTCGTTTTTGGGTTGTGGAGTTGTGGATATATATTGTTTTCAATTAGTATTAAGTTCAAACATAGTTCGTAAGTTCAATTTTGCATGAATAGGAAATTTAACAATTTAGTGCATAATTTGCATGATTTAGTTATAAGTAGGATAATAATAAATTGAGTGTTTAGCTTACATTTTTAGTCCCTTATATGGGTGAATCCTGTCCAACAAACATTAATTATCAAATAATCTATAAAATAATCACTTTTATTGACGGGGGGGGGGGGGATTATTCACATGATAGGGCGCCGTCTTGAACAATTCCCGACCCGTATTGCTCCGTGTCCTCTCGAGCATTACCAGCAACATCTAAGACGGCTAGTTTCGCCAATGGTCGTTTGCGCTGCGACATCTGCCATCTCGTCCAGGGAACACGCGTAGAACTTGTCCCCTTATCCATCCGTTACGGACTCGATCGTCCACGATGATCACCGGCAGAGACCGGCTTGGTATCTACGAACCACTTGGTCCGTTTGATGATGGTGGGTAGATACTCCTTCACCCAGCGCGTCCAGAATTGGTCCAACAGTCGCTGGCACAGGAACCAGCTGGTGTGTAGAGCCTGCCTATCGTGCACAAGCTGGGTTGGAGACTGATTCACCCCGCTAGTACTAAGCAGGAGGAAACAGTTCGAAGTAAGTGCCGCATGCTCTGAAGTCTGGAGCGGCATGTAGGTCAACGGCCTCGAATTTACCATCGACTCAGCTTCCACTAGTAGCGTGACCAGCACTTCCTCGCTAGGTTTGCGCTCGACCGATAGCAAAGCCAATGCACACTTCACCGACCGAACCATGCGTTCCCAAGACCCCCCCATATGCGGCGCAGCTGGAAGATTTAAGCGCCAATGGGTGACGGTATTGTTGAAAGTTTATGCCAAATCTTGGTTGATTGCTCTCACTTGCTCCCTTTACTCGCCGCTGACTCCAACGAAGCTAGTACCCTGATCACTGTAAATTTCCGAAGGTGCCCGCCATAGTTTGAGCAGATCTTCGTTGATTTAGTCGTCCCACCTGATTTTAGCTCGCCACGTCTTCTGAACGAGGATTTTCCGTGAACCACGACAAGCGACACCAGACCAAGTGGATCAAAATACTCATGACCACTTGGAGTAGCTGCCGTTTCGTTGGAACAATTTCTCCGTGAAGTAGGGGCATCAGTTGTTCGCGGAAAAGTCCGCGGAATCCAAATTCGTCCGATTCGGGAAACCAGCTCATCGCGAGAACGCGTTCCGAAACTGCAGCTGTATGCGTCTTGAAGCTCTTCCCGGGCAGAAGCTATGAACAGAATAACAAAACATGATATGGACTTGATTGATATAAGAGATAAAAGAACAGGCAACAATATCAAAATTTGCACCGAAATATCATTTAAATATCAAGATATGCTATGGATAAGAACAAACTAATGGCACATGATATTGATCACTTCTTACAAATAGCATAACTTGATCTTCTTATGATATTTTAGTGCAAAATATTGATATTATCGTCTGATCTTTTATCTCTTATATCAATCATGTCCATATCTCATTTTGCTATCTTATCAACATTTGATATTATTGAGCTATTTTCGTCTACTCGGGTTCGCAGATTCTTCAGCTGAATCCCCAACCCGTGGAAGCACCTCTCTCTTCCTCGACGGTGTCCCGACTATCCAAATAGTCGTCCATGTAGTGATTGTGGACGATTGCTGCGGCAGCCTCGGGAAATTCGGACTCAAACTCCTTCGCATTTTGGTTTTTGATGAACTGTGCAGCGGAAGGTGAACAAGTTACACCAAAGGTGGCAACGTCCATGACGTACCGTGGGGCATCGAAATCCGTACACTTAAGCACCTTAGTATATGAAAAAGTCATTAGAAAATAGAAATCGAATGTAAATAAAACGTTTGTCATTGACACAGGAGCATGAAGCCTTCTACTTTTGAAGTGTGTCACATTTACTCCTTGAAAACTACGAAAAACATGGTAAAATAATGAATAAATTCAACTTCTCCCGACTCGAAATCCGTCCACCGTGGACGGATTTCGAATCAAAGGATCAAAATCCGAACAGCTATTTTTTAACTAAATATTCAAATTGAAGCAGTTTGATTGACTAAACTACCACTGTAAATAGTTCGATACGCACCTTGAGAAGCGATCCCTTCGATTTGTATTCCGCTCATCTTATGTAATGATTCGCAATTAGCAAATAAAACACAGTTACTTTTGGTGCAATTATGCTGTACCCGAAAACAAAATGGCGGCAAAAACTCCGCGTTTGGTGGGTGGAGATTTGTTTTTGATTTTTGTTTCATTTTTTGTTTCAATTTCAATGCCTTCTTTTCATTTCTATGCCCTAAAAGCTCACTGCCAAGTATCTGAACAGGATAAGATAAATTATTTCTACAATAATTACCTTTAAGGCCACCGTCTCATGGGTTTGCGCTTTGAACAATTTATATGGGAGAGTGGCGTTACGCTGATTTTAGATCAACAATTTTGACCAAACTGATTGAAATAATCGACCACCGAAACAATCACTACATCAGGAATTTGATATTCTTTGAAATGTGTGAAAAACAATGTGAAAGTTTTTCCGGGATTTTCCAGGATACTTCGGGGACTGCCGCAAGGTGCACACAATTTTACCACCCAACGACTTTTCCCGCGAATTACGCAAAATTCAAAGCGGTGACATATGTATTTTTATGTTGTAAACTATTGACACAAGTCAAAAGAATGTGTATGTTCCATTACGTGTGCAAATAAATTCAATTTTCCGGGAAAAACAACCCAAGTAACAATTTCAAGGCTGCATGGATTTATTCAAGTTTTTTAACGGTTTTATCGCTGCTTTGTCAAATGCTGCGAGATCAGCTTCATTCGAAGACTTATAGCTATCTTCAAAACCGTAATAAAACGCTCAATAAATCCACAAACGTCAAATATCTCATGAGCTTATTAGTGGTATAATGATTATCCTGAGGACTTCAATAAAACCAATTTTAAAAACACTCATAAAGACGGATATATTGGTCATGGACTTGTCTTACGCATAACCTAAATAAAACTTAGTAGTTTTCAAAAGGTTTATAATGGCATTGTTCAAGAGCATAATGTTAATGTTATATTTCATGAACTATGGTCATTCGAATGGCTAAAAACAAATGTTTTTGTTACATGAGCCTCAAATATCTTAAACAAAGAAAACATTAAACACAATATTCCCCACTGATCGTTCGCTTATTCAAAATATTGTTGTTTATTAACAATAAAATCCATTGGTCAAATTCCACTCCTGATAATGGAACAGATAATAATAATAAAATAAACTAAAGGAGCGTGTTATCTTACTACCGGTAAATGAAAATGGTATAAATACGAATACGCAACAAATGGTGAGATGAACACGATTTGAGATGTTCTTCTGCTGCTGCTGGAAGCATAAGTTCTATTCAATTTATCATGGACCGGGTAGCTTTCAATGCGAACACTTTTAAATTTGAAGTTCGTTGACTCGAATCGAACATCGTTCAAATTAAAAATGGTTCAAACGTCATTCAGCAAGTGGGATAGCGAAAATAAAAAATCAATGTTTAAACATCGATAAACGAAACGCATAATTAAAAAAAACAGCAGAGAGTAAATTAACCATGTTAAATTGAATGAAGCACCGAATAAATTAACAGGGGGTTCACAGTTCGGATTTGGTGCTATTCCTTATCTTCTCACGGCACGGTAAATGTTAAATTTGACAGGCCTTTGTATTTAACTGGAATTAGGAAAACTTTTCAATAATATTAGGTATCCATAGTTGTGGAAATACTAACTGAATATTTGGTTGATAAACTGGCCAAGCTTCCGTGGAATGTAGAACCATTACACGAAGAAGAACTAATCGTAAGGAAACGAGTGCCGCGACTTTCAGCAAAAACATTTTATTTTTGAAAGCTATGCAAATTTTATTTTGACCGTTAAACTGCCCACAGTGTAGTAGCCATGCTGTTAGCATAGAATTGGTTTTATATTGGCGAAAATATTTTTTTCGAAATCCATTGCCATTATTAATAATGGCTGTCTTTCTCGATGATTTTCAAATATTAAAGCATAAGAAAGGTTTTGTTGCCAATCGGAATGCCACTAGGGAAAAAAGACATCATATCGATTTAATATTTACACTAATTAATAAGCCGTAAGCTACAATATTACGACGGCGCGCTTCATTAAACTGATTTTCTTACCTGGTTTCACCAGAAATTCGAACGCGCATAAAAATTGTAAGCACGCGAACGAATTCTGGGGCATCAAATTTTCGATAATTGAATAATATTTTTCATCCATGATCAATGTCCATGAATGTTGTTTTTTTATTTATCCATTTCTACTGTTTTCCTTTTTCTCCAAAACAATAACAAAAAGTTCCACGGAAAAGAAATTCCCTTTTTTGACAGCGGTTTTATGGCAGCTGTATGAACATTCTTGAACTTGCTTTGAAGACGTTCTCAAGAGTGGTCCACTTGGTCATAACATAATCTTATAGCGGTCATCAAGAGGTTGATATGTAGATATTAGTTTTATTGCTAGTCTTGAAAATTTGTTCTCCAAATCCGCTAATAGACTATGATAAAACTCAAAATGTTACTTTGGAACGAATTTCCCATGTCAGGTCAATCAAAGGTTCAATACGGAATTGTGACTCCGGTGAAGGAATAAAAATTAATCAAAAAATTCAAAAAATCAGTTGGAAGTGTATAATAATGAAATCAATGAAAATCTTCCAGCATAATTAAAATATCTCATAAGTTTTCCCGAATTCTACATGAATTAGATGGTGAAGCGTTACGAAGCGCGAAAGAGGGAAGCGAAGGAAATATAAACGTTACGTTCTGGTCTTTGCCGATGGGTATGATACAAGGCCATCGGTCGGCGCGACCTACAGGGGATGGACAAAATAATTAGGATAGGCAAATTTTAGGTAAAATTGGATGTGTTGTAACTACCTTAGTTATTATCCGATTTTGACAATTCAGGCATGCCCGAACTAGAAAATTAATGCAGTTTGACGGTATGTCCATGTAGCCGACTATGGCCACCGGATTCCGGAGATACTCCGGGTTTTTCGGAGGTAGGTTCAAAACCGTAAATTTGAGGTGGATATTAGGAGAAGTTGTGGTTAAAAATTGAATAATATTAGTAACCACAAATGAAGTAGAGCTCTTGCTGATTGGAACCATATATTGAGATTTGGAATCGGACCAGAATCAAGTGAGATATGGCCATTTCTTTAAAATCGGTTCCGATCGATACTTATCAAAAGGGTCAGGCCACAACTTCATTTGAATCTCGCTTTTTGATAGATCGGCCACTATGATTTCATTCTAGAAGGGCTCTAATGTGTCCAGAATTAAAAACCAATTGAATAAACGGATCCTGGAGTCGCTGGGATGTCCCCGGGGAACCTGTGAATGGGGACATTCAAGCTTTAGCACCAAAATCAGTCATTCGACGGCTCTTTTTTCATGGTTTTCGATCAGGAAGCGAAGTATGAATATAAAATGGTCCATTGGCGGCTCTGACCGCTTCCAGGATCTACGGATTGGCCCCGGGGAACCTGTGGAAGGGGACATTTTAGTTTTACCACCAAAACCAGTCGTTCGTCGGCTCTTTTTTCATGATTTTCGATCAGGAAGCGAAGTATGAATATAAAATGGTCCATTGTCGGCTCTGACCGCTTCCGGGATCTACGAATTGGCCCCGGGGAACCTGTGGAAGGGTACATTTTAGTTTTACCACCAAAACCGGTCGTTCGACGGCTCTTTTTTCATGGTTTTCGATCAGGAAGCGAAGTATGAATATAAAATGGTCCATTGTCGGCTCTGACCGCTTCCAGGATCTACGAATTGGCCCCGGGGAACCTGTGGAAGGGGACATTTTAGTTTTACCACCAAAACCGGTCGTTCGACGGCTCTTTTTTCATGGTTTTCGATCAGGAAGTGAAGTACGAAAATAAAATGGATCATTGACGGCTCTGACCGCTTCCAGGACCCAAGGATTGCCCCCGGGGAACCTGTGGAAAGGAACATATAAGTTTTAGCACTAAAATCAGTTATTCGACGGCTCTTTTTATAGGTTTTCGATCAGGAAGCAAAGTAGCAAAGTAAAAGGACCATTGACAGCTTCGACCGCTTCCAGGAACTGGTTGCCCCCGAGGAACCTGTGGAAGGGGACATTTTAGTTTTTACACCAAAATCAATCCTTCGACAGCTCTTCTTTAATATAAGCAAAGTATTAATATAAAATTGACCATTGATGACTCTGACCGCTCTCAGGACCTAAAGATTCCCCCTGGAAAACCAGTGGAAAGGAACATTTAAGTTGCAGCACCAAAACCAATATCTCGACGGCTTTTTTTTCGTGATTTTTGATCAGAAAGCGAAGTATGAGTATAAATTGGACCATTAATGGATCTGACTGCTTCCAGGACTTACGGATTGCCCCCGGGGAACTGTGGAAGGGGACATTTTAGTTTTAGCACAAAAACCAATCATTGGACGGCTCTTTTTTCATGGATTTCAATCAGAATGTGAAGTATGAACAAGAAATGGACCATTGACGGCTCTGACCGTTTTCTGGACCTACGGATAGCTCACGGGGGACCTGCCTACTTCATACTTCGCTTCCTGATCCAAAGCCATGAAAACAGAGCCGTTGTATGACTAGTTTTGGTGCTAAAACTAAAATGTCCCCTTCCACTGGTTTCCTGGGCCAACCTGTAGGTCCAGAAAGCGGTCAGAGCCCTCAATGGTCCCTTTTATATTCATTTCTCGATTCCTAATCGAAACCACTAGAAAAGAGACGTTGAATGGCTGGTTATGATGCTTAAAATAAAATGTCCCCTTACACAGATTCTCCAGGAGCAATCCGTGGGTCTTGGAAGCGGTCAGAGCCGACAATGGACCATTTTATATTCATACTTCGCTTCCTGATCAAAAATCGAATGACTGGTTTTGGTGCTAAAACTAAAATGTCCTCATTCACAGAATCCTCGAAGGCAATCAGTAGGTCCTGGAAGCGGTCAGAGCCGTCAATGGTCATTTTTAATTCATATTTCGCTTCCTGGTCGAAATCCATGAAAAAAGAGCCTTCGAATGACTGAGTTTGATACTAAAACTAAAATGTCCCCTTCAACAGGTTCCCCGGGGTCCAATCCGTAGGTCCTGGAAGCGGTCAGAGCCGACCAAGGGACCATTTTATATTCATACTTTGCTTTCTGATCGAAAACCATGAAAAAAAGCCGTCGAATGACTGGTTTTGGTGGTAAAAATTAAATGTCCTCTTCCACAGGTTCCTCGGAGGCAATCAGTAGGTCCTGGAAGCAATCAGAGCCGTCAACGGACCACTTTATATTCATACTTCGCTTCCTTATCGAAAACCATGAAAAAAGAGCCGTCGAATGACTGGTTTTGGTGGTAAAACTAAAATGTCCCCTTCCACAGGTTCCCCGGGGCCAATCCGTAAGTCTTGAAAGCGGCCAGGGCCGTCAATGGATTATTTTATATTCATACTTCGCTTCCTGATCGAAAACCATGAAAAAAGAGCCTTCGAATGACTGGTTTTGGTGCTAAAACTAAAATGATTCCTTCCACAGGTTCCCCGGGACCAATCCGTAGAAGCGGTCAGAGCCATCAATGGATCATTTTATATTCATACTTCGCTTCTTGATCGAGAATCATGAAAAAAGAGCCGTCGAATGACTGGTTTTGGCGGTGAAACTAAAATGTCCCCTTCCACACATTCCTCGGGGCCAATCCGTAGGTCCTGGAAGTGGTCAGAGCCGCCAATGGACCATTTTATATTCATACTTCGCCTTCTGATCGAAAACCATGAAAAAAGAGCCGTCGAACGACTGTTTTTTTGGTAAAACTAAAATGTCCCCTTCCACAGGTTCCCCGGGGCCAATCCGTAGATCCTGTAAACGGTCAGAGCCGTCAATGGACCATTTTCTATTCATACTTCGCTTCCTGATCGAAAACCATGAAAAAAGAGCCGTCGAATGACTGATTTTGGTGCTAAAACTTAAATGTCCCCATTCACAGGTTCCCCGGGGACATCCCAGCGACTCCAGGATTCGTTTATTCAATTGGTTTTTCATTCTGGACACATAAGAGGCCTTCTAGAATAAAATCATAGTGGACGATCTATCAAAAAGCGAGATTCAAATGAAGTTGTGGCCTGACCCCTTTGATAAGTATCGATCGGAACCGATTTTAAAGAAATGGCCATATCTCACTTAATTCTGGTCCGAATCCAAATCTCAATATATGGTTCCAATCAGCAAGAGCCCTACTTCATTTGTGGTTACTAATATTATTCAATTTTTAACTACAACTTCTCCTAATATCCACCTCAAATTTACGGTTTTGAACCTACCTCCGAAAAACCCGGAGTATCTCCGGAATCCGGTGGCCATAGTCGGTTACATGGACATACCGTCAAACTGCATTAATTTTCTAGTTCGGGCATGCCTGAATTGTCAAAATCGGATAATAACTAAGGTAGTTACAACACATCCAATTTTACCTAAAATTTGACTATCCTAATTATTTTGTCCATCCCCTGTATGTACGTAAACGAGGGGAGCTTCGATAATGTGAGCAAGCTGCGGTTTTGAATGTTTTCCGTATCATCATAATGATTAATTATAGCATGTGAGACAGGAGAAGCTTTATAATCAATTTTATTATGTGGAGTAGTACTATTGCTACTCATACGAATAATAAATAGTTTTTGATTTGTAAATATACCAAAAGATATTGCAAAATTACGAATTCTGAATGAATTATGAATGAACATTATGTTTCAGAGACCAACATTGTTATTTCGATCGAGTTGTGCTGAATTTTCTCACCGGGAATATAAATGTGATAAACATTATCAGCTTCAATGAAGCATCAGCTGCCCCCTCAGCCATACGATTTTGTCGTGCGAACGATTGCACCGCAACATCCATGCAACACTCTTGCAAACCTCGACATATTTTCATTTGGGCAAAATACGATCGTGAAACGTAAAATAATTCTATGTAATTAATAATACTGCCCTCAACATGAAATTTTAATAGTTTGTCGATATCCACCGGAATGCAAACATTAGATAAAATACATTAGGAATGGTACACGGCACTTAGTTCATATAAATAACACAATGATCGCAATAATTCTTACGTCGGTTCAAAAAAACTGTCCAATATTTCATCCTTTGTATGGAGATACCGACGACCGTGTTGTGTTGCATGAAATTCAAAATGGCTCCGGACATCGATTTTCGAGTTCTACTCATCAAGCTCGATCGATAGACACCCATATTGCATGGTTCCAGGCCAAATATTTGGTCCATATGGCCGCCATCTTGGATTTCAAAATGGCTCCGAACATCGATTTTCGAGTTCTATTCATCAAACCCGATCGATAGATACCCATATTGCATGGTTTCAGGCCAAATAATTGGTTCATATGGCCGCCATCTTGAATTTCGGTCCGCCTTTTTGGGTTTCAAAATGGCCTCGGACATTGATTTTCAAAATGCCCTCGGACATTGAAATGGCCTCGGATTGATAATCAAACCCGATCGAAAGACACCCATATTGCATGTTTTCAGGTCAACTGATTGGTCCATATGGCCGCCATCTTGAATTTCGGTCCGCCATCTTGGATTTCAAAATGGCGTCGGACATCGATTTTCGAGTTCTACCCATCAAGCCCGATCGATAGAGACCCATATTGCATGGTTTCAGGTCAAATAATTGGACCATATGGCCGCCATCTTGTATTTTGATCCGTCATCTTGGATTTCAAAATGGCTTCGGACATCGATTTTCGAGTTCTACTCATCAAGCCCGATCGATAGACACCAATATTACATGATTTCAGGCCAAATAATTGGTTCATATGGCCGCCATCTTGAATTTCGGGCCGTCATCTTGGATTTCAAAATGGCCTCCGACATCGATTTTCGAGTTCTACTCATCAAGCCCGATCGATAGACACCCATATTGCATGGTTCCAGGCCAAATATTTGGTCCATATGGCCGCCATCTTGAATTTCGGTCCGCCATCTTGGATTTCAAAATGGCGTCGGACATCGATTTTTACGGTCTATACAATGATATAATTATATTCGTGTTGGATGGCTCTAGAATGACATCCCTGCTTTTTTGTCTTATTTGCTTTAGTTTTCTTATATGTTTTATTTCGCTTATTTGTCTTGTTTGATTTATGTCGCTCATTTGTCTAATTTGTTTTATTTCGAAGCCCAAGCATATTTCGAATCTAAAATCATAAAATTCTAAAATTGTTTGATCCTAATATTTTCTTCCTTGAAATGCTATTATCTGAAATACTGGATTTTTCGAAATATGATAACATGCTGGAACAGTTTCCAACCAACGGTTCTTCAAGCTGTCTGCAGAACGACTAATCCTTCCTAACCGAACAATTTCATGCAACACAACACGGTCGTCGGTATCTCCATACAAAGGATGAAATATTGGACAGTTTTTTTGAAACGACGTAAGAATTATTGCGATCATTGTGTTATTTATATGAACTAAGTGCCGTGTACCATTCCTAATGTATTTTATCTAATGTTTGCATTCCGGTGGATATCGACAAACTATTAAAATTTCATGTTGAGGGCAGTATTATTAATTACATAGAATTATTTTACGTTTCACGATCGTATTTTGCCCAAATGAAAATATGTCGAGTTTTGAAAGAGTGTTGCATGGATGTTGCGGTGCAATCGTTCGCACGACAAAATCGTATGGCTGAGGGGCAGCTGATGCTTCATTGAAGCTGATAATGTTTATCACATTTATATTCCCGGTGAGAAAATTCAGCACAACTCGATCGAAATAACAATGTTGGTCTCTGAAACATAATGTTCATTCATAATTAATTCAGAATTCGTATTTTGCAATGTCTTTTGGTGGATGTAACAAATAAAAAACTATTTATTATTCGTGTGAGTAAGAATAGTACTACTCCACATAACAAAATTGATTATAAAGCTTTCTCCTGTCTCACATGCTATAATTAATCATTATGATGATACGGAAAACATTCAAAACCGCAGCTTGCTCACATTATCGAAGCTCCCCTCGTTTACGTACATAGGTCGCGCCGACCGATGGCCTTGTATCATACCCATCGGCAAAGGCCAGAACGTTACGTTTATATTTCCTTCGCTTCCCTCTTTCGCGCTTCGTAACGCTTCACCATCTAATTCATGTAGAATTCGGGAAAACTTATGAGATATTGTAATTATGCTGGAAGATTTTCATTGATTTCACTATTATACACTTCCAACTGATTTTTTGAATTTTTTGATTAATTTTTATTCCTTCCCCGGAGTCACAATTCCGTATTGAACCTTTCATTGACTTGGGAAATTCGTTGTTTTTCCCGGAAAATTGAATTTATTTGCACACGTAATGGAACATACACATTCTTTTGACTTGTGTCAATAGTTTACAACATAAAATACATATGTCACCGCTTTGAATTTTGCGTAATTCGCGGGGTGGTATAATTGTGTGCACCTGGCGGCAGTCCAAGGAGTATCCTGGAAAATCCCGGAAAAAATTTCCAATTGTTTTTCACGCATTTCAAAGAATATAAAGTTCCTGATGTAGTGATCGTCTCGGTAGTCGAATATTTCAATCAGTTCAGTTTGATTAGAATATTTGTTCAAAAATCAGCGTAACACCACTCTTCCATATAAATTGTTCGAAGCGCAAACCCACGAGACGGTGGCCTTAACCCCCTTTAATTTGTGGATGTGTCTCATGAAGTGGACGGATTTCGGTCCCGCACGGTATATCTTGAAGTCTTTACAGGGGTCGCTTTGAAGCAGTAACCGTTGTGCCTGTCGATCTTCGAGTCTGATCTGAAACTGGTGGAACATCTCTTTTATATCGCCACAGATTGCAACCTGGCGTTGGCGGTACTTGGAGAGTACTGACGGAAGGGAGGATAACAGATCGGGTCCCGGAAGCAAGGCAGAGTTGAGGGACTGACCTTGGACTGTCGCTGCTGCATCCCAAACTATGCGAACTTTTCCAGGCTTTTTTAGGTGTACAACTACCCCCAACGGAAGATACCACACTTTCCTGGGATTCGAACAGAGAACCTCTTCCTGCGTAATCTTATGCGCGTAGCCTTTCTCCAAGTACTCGACAATCTGCTGCTTCAAGTTCTCGAACAGTTCGGGTTTCTGCCGTAAACGACGCTCTAGTGATTTCAGGTGACTCTCTGCCATAGGCTTGCTGTCTGGAAAATCGATATGGTCGTACTTCCAGAGCAGTCCTGTCTGGAATCGTCCGGATGGCAGCTGTGAAGTCGTTTCTTCGATGATATTTCTGGAACGCATTTCGTCGGATCCTTCCAACAAAGGAGCTACAGCGACTCCAACGTGCTCCACCGAGAAAAACGCCTTAGCAAGGTCGTGTAACACATCGTCAGGGCTTCGAGCTTCCTTGTACAGATGAAACTGGCACTGCTGCGTCGAGGAACTTTCACCAGGAATAGGGCCGTACACCGTCCAACCAAGTCTGGTTTTTGCCGCCGCTGGTTCTCCGGCTCTACCTTCGTGGACTGTGAGGGGAATCTTCAGGTGAGTATTGTCCAAACCGATCAGGATAGTTGGAGTGGCGTTGCGATATCCTTGAACGGGTAGACTATGGAGGTGCGGAAACTGTTGAGCGAGTTGATCGAACGGCAAGCTTTGCTGAGGAAGACACAGTTTTTCCACGGTATGAGCTGCTGCAACAACGTGCCGTTTCAGAGCTCCACGCCCAGAGATTTCAAGACGAATCTGCTTCGAACTGTCCAACATCGCTGGTCCACTGCAAGTAAAGCGGGAGGACTTCAGCTTTCACTCCTAACTCACGAGCAATTCGGACATCGACCAACGTAAACGAAGACCCTTCGTCCAAAAACGCAAACGTGTGGACAGATCGATCGTTCCCGAACAGCGTCACTGGTACTATACGAAAGAGCGTGGATACTTTCAGAGTGGTGTGAACGTTGACGGTTTCCGTCGCTGTTGGCTGCTTTGCTGGGACTGCTGACTGTGGCTTGCCTGGGTGCAAAAGTTTGTGGTGTCGCTCTTCACATCCTTCCATTCCGCACGAAGTTGCCTTACACGGGAACTTTCCGTGTGCTGTCAGGCATCGTCTGCATAGGCAATGCTCCTGAACGCGCTTCCAACGTTCCTCCAGGTTGCACTTCTTGAAGTCGTCGCAGTCTCGCACCTTGTGTCCCTGTTTCTCACAAATTTGGCACGGTTTTGGTTGGTACTGTTTACCTCCAGAATTGCTTGGAGGATTCCGTTTACCAACGTTGTCCACCGGATTGCCAGATGCATGGATGTTCACATACAGCTTCTCTTTTCCCTTTCCTTTGTCTAAACCTACACGAGCTTCTGTAGATGGTTGGTAAGGAGCGACGTCACTTGCAGCAACCACCAGCTGCGCCATGTAATTGCCACATGTGCTAAGGTCGACTGCAGTGCACTTTTGTTTGAAAAGCGCCCAATCCAGCTTGATGTTAGCTGGCAACTTGCTGACTAACTCCTGCAGCAAGGCCGGATAGGAGAAGTGGGCCTGTTGTCCAGATGCACGCAGATGACCGCAAGGGTTTTGACATGCTAGACCGAACGATATCAGCGACTCCAGCTTGTCCGGCTTTGGGGCTGGAGTAGCGCGTACTTTCTGCAGTAGCGAGTTGATTATCAGATCGGGACGACCGTACAGCGTCTGAAGCGTCGAGACGATCATAGGAACCGATGAAGGCTCCAGCAGTAAACTTCGGACGACTTCCAGGGCGTTTCCTTTGAGACTCCGCTGCAGACGCATTAAATTCTCTCCGTGAGAAAACCCACATAACTGGGTGGTGTTCTGGAAACAACTCAAGCACAGCGGCCATTCGACAGGATCGCCCGAAAAGATGGGAAGCTCTTTGGGAACGATGTGCCTAGCAGCGAGCTGTTGAGATGTCATCCACGGTTGAGGAACTGGCGCAGGTGCAGAGGTAGAGTCGAAAGGGAGAAACGCTTGTGGAAACACGTTGGGCACCACTGGATCACTGCTGACAGCAATCGACGACGCAATAGGCACCGTACTGCTTTGAACTGTTTGCACTCGAGTAGACAATGGCAAGCTGGACGACGAAACGGGCGGAAAGTCTGCAATTCGCACGGAGGGGGCAGTCGCGGGGCGGACGTGAGGAGTGCTTCTATATGATGGATTGATGGCGAATCTGAAGGAAGATAG
The DNA here is from genome assembly GCF_024139115.2 of Armigeres subalbatus. Taxonomy (NCBI): domain Eukaryota; kingdom Metazoa; phylum Arthropoda; class Insecta; order Diptera; family Culicidae; genus Armigeres; species Armigeres subalbatus. The sequence goes on along the minus strand of NC_085141.1, from coordinate 5,796,175 downwards.
ACGTTTTTATCAAGAGACGGATTACACAACTTGGTATGGATGAAACCCACGGTCACAACGGTGACCGGAGCTGGTATGGTACGTAAGCTTTTCATGTTTGCTTCTGTACTTCTTGACAATCATTGGAAGACTGATTTGCAGTTCTATTGATTTGACATTTATGACAAACCAAAGCCTTCTATGGTAACTATTATTAATATTCTGTCTATCACTACAGCATTGTTTTGGCTAGTTGCATGGTTCGGTCAAGAGGAAGGGAGTGTGCTGAATAAATGACGACAACTTTGGTATGTCGAATGTAGCATTGCTTTGTAATGGTCTTATTTTGGTCGAAATATTATTAGAGCACGCTTGACTCACCGTAGTAATCACCTTCGACGTGACCTGTCCGTTTGGTGTTGATTCGAGGCCGGACGTCTGCTGGTACCGGTTAGTGATTGGTTCCAACACGCGCGCCGCTTGGGTTTGTCCCGCGCCACTTGCCGACGCTGGGTTTGCGGCCGGAATCTCTTGCTGCTGTGTGGAAACCCCGTGGATGGGATCATGCTGGGCTTCACGTAGTACCGGTTCACTCACCAATAGCGGACGACCTGCAGGATGTTGGCTTGGCTTGGGCGGACGTAATTGCACTCCGCCGAACTTCCGCTGGATCTCCTCCAAGTCCACTGCGATTCGTCGTTTTGAAATGGGCATCGGTGTTTGCTCAGTGTTTGTTGTTTGCTCAAATCTTCTTAAACTATTTAGTAGTTTGGTTATGAAAATAAATCCATGTTGATTGAAAATGTTTTTGGAACATGATTGGTAGCTGGGTAGAAGGGGGAAGCGGAAAGAAAGCCAAAGGATACAAGAAAAGGTCCACGAATGGGAGCCAAAGAGCTTAATCTGACTAGACGTTGGATCACCTTGGGGATGCAAGCAATGAAGACTATTGGCTGACATTTTGATGCATTCCGAGTACGGACATAATTTTTTGGTATTTGAATTACGTACGTAATTACGTTGAATTACGTATGAAACTCTCGCCGTTCATCAGAAAAACATTCGTTAATTTCATATTTAGTATACGATGCTTTGGCATGATGACGTTTGGGTGGGATTACTTTCCACTTTCTAGAGAGAGCGAACATCAGCACCATCGCGGAGAAGACCTCGTGAGCCCGAGGGAATCCTTGAATTTGTGCAGAATCTAGCTCCTTATATAAACAAAGTGATGCAAATATGCTCAAAACTCCAGTAATTACTTTCTAATTATTGTTCATTGATATGTGGCGTGCAAATATATTGTTCTCAACACTAGCCATCTTCTTATACGTTAACATAATGTCATTTATGGACACTGAAGCACGTGGACACATTCCCACGAATTTTAACAAACCCGTCACTTTGTGATATGTATCTCTCTTGCAACCCTGGGGATAACTCACATTGTCTTAATGTCACACTGAAACACGTGGCCACATTCCCACAAATTTGAACAAAGAGTGAACCCGTCACTTTGTGATCTGTATCGCTCTTGCGACCCTGGGGACAACTCACTTGAGTTTTTGACACAATGCACAGCATCGCGTATCTTTGACTTTTTCTTTGTTCACAACATTTATTTTTTTTATGCTCTGCAACAAACGAAACGGCTATTTTCTTGATACAATTTCTTTGATCTTCCACGGGAAAGAAGAATATTTCCAACGGCATCGGCATAGGCTGCGCCATCGTAAAGTAACGAGTGCGGGTGGAGAAGACAGAAGTGAAATATGAGACGGGAAATGCTGCAAACTCTGTATCTTGATACGATTTTGCTGGCAACATGAAGGCAACGATTTACTATCCTCCTTAGAATAGGGGATGCAAGGCTCCGATAGGAGTGCAACGGAGAAACAAATCAAATTACTTGTTTTTCATGGGTTTTCCATAAACTTAGGAGCTATAAGATGGAATCCAGGAGCAGTAACGCTTCGCACTCTACTGTTAGTGCAAAGCGTTACTGCTCCTGGACTCACCATACAAATGTGATTGTATTATTACAAACAATCTTTGGGCATCACATCCAATAAAACCGGATTAATTAGGTTTTTTTTTCACTTGTGAAAGTTGCAGCAGAGCAGCTTCCCCAATTAAAAAGTTGTCAAATTATAAAATTATTTTGAGCTTTTCAAAGATCTCAAAGCAAAGTTACTTGATTTTGCTCATTTTCTATCGAATTTAATTTGAGAACAATTCGATCAGTCCCAAAAATAGTTTTGGAGCGACATATGATCCGACCTTCATACTATTGGAATAGTGCCGGAATGGAAATTACTTGAGGTATCAAATTTCATTATTATTCATCAACTTAAAAGACAAGAGAAACAACGTCCAAAACTTCGACGTTATAAGTGCATTTGCGAAAGACTGTTGTGGTTGTCACATCTAGAATACTATGAATAATGAATCTTGGCCAGAGCCATTGTCTGGGATGAAAGTGCTTCCAGCGTTCTTATTTTTCTGTTTGTTACTACTGTTTTTGTTTGTGTTGGAACCTCTTTTCCGGTCGATAGAAGTTTCATGTTGCTTACTCAGGAAAATTTTCCAACGCTGAACCTCAAGCAGTAAATAAATTTTACACACCTTGTTTTTCCACACAATTCAATACAGAAGAATGTCGCTCATAAATAACCAAACAACCATAACCCGTCCCACCGGAGCAAAGTAAACCCGAATCTCTTCCCATTTTTATAATTCATAATTCTGTCCGAAAGAAGTCAAAGCACTTTCTCCGTCTTTCTTTCGGTTCCTTCCGCGAGGCAGCACAATCCTTCGGAGACCATTTCTTATCCTCTCTTTCAGAAACAAACTTGTTAACATTGGTGATAACGAGGTTCTTTTCTTGCCGCACCGCAGTGCGTCCGCTGCTGGGCTGTTGGCTTTTTTGGTCCTGTCGTGGGTTTATTTCGTTTTCTCTTAATTTGTTCTATTCCGTTGGTTGGCCAACGAAAAGAATCCGGTAACGACGACCGAAGACAACATATTATGGGGAATGATAGGGAATACTGTTCGGGCTTACGGTTCTTCTGGATTTGAAGTCTTCGCAGCGCCAACAACCCCTTTGAAAGAAGATGTGACTGAAATTAAGGAAATAATGGTACATAACTGGAACGAAAATGTCCTCTCATTTTGAAACAAGATTAAAAAATATGAATATTTATTTAAACTACACTAAATGCGAAAGGTTTAGTTTTCTCAATGTTAATCTTCATCGGAAAACACGAAGGTAAATATATTCAATAATAAACCAGAACGTTATTAATAAAATTAAACTGGACCTATTCAAATGTTAAGCTACAGTGTTGAAAAGGAACGAAACTTTTCCTCATCAATGAGTTTTACAGAATTAAATTGCAGAGTCTGAATGACGACCACCGTTGAATGGCTGAAGAAAGGTAAAGCGTCCTGCTGGGAGGACAATGCTGCGACTGCGGTCGAGTGCTATTGGATTGCACTCAGTCGCAGCAGGTTTCTTTGCGAAAAATTCCTCGACGTTCCACCCCTTTCCGGTAGTTGTTATATTTTAACAGCAGTCATTCAGAGATGAGGTCCTTGATGTCGATTGTGGAAAGAGTTACTATGGACGTGTTGCTGCAGAATGAGAGTACTGCAAAGCGCTGCGCTGACAATGGCGTCATCGTTACGAACGATGGGCAAACTGTATTTTGGACTTCTCATTTTGTGGTGCAGAGTAGCGAGTTGTTCTCATTCCAAGAACCACCACCACCACCACGCTGAAGCTGACAGTTCATTTTGATGGTGTGATGAGGAAAAGCTCATAGCACTTAGAGCACGCGGGGGCGATGTTCACATTATGGTGGTGTGAAGAGAAAAAAAAAACTGTCGCTCGTGTGTGACACTTTGTTGATTGGATGAGTCCTTTTTATGACGAAGGTTTTTGTCAGTGCGACGGAAAATACTCGGTAAACAACGACTGCGAGAGTTGCTACACGTAGGGGTGGATGGTGCAAGAAGCATCTCCTGAGGTTTTTGAAATTTTCCGAAAACAGAATGATTGGATCATTTCAATCGGATCGGTCTCCTACTCAAAAACAATTGAAGTTTTATGCCTCACGCTGACTTTCAAATGGATTTAGGCCTTCCCAAATTCAAAAATTTTCCCTTAGCCTATGATTGTTACACGACATTGAACAACTGATGGTTCAATAGCTCATTTTGGTCCAATTTCCCCTAATCCATGGCTTCTAGGAAGAATCGATCCGGTGAGTGGTTGAAGTTGGGTATAATATGATTGAGAAGCAAAATATAATGTTTTGAGAAACAGGTGGGACTTGTCCGTCGTTTTTGTTGATTGAATTAGGCTGAACATTCCATTTTCGTTACCTTTCAAAACGATAATTTACTGCTTTACTGCTCGATGCGCTTCTTCGCTTTCGATGCTGGTTTTTCGATATATTTCATCTGACTATCGAAAGTGGTCAGTGATCGATCGAGCGAGTATGGAAACTCGGGAAACTCAATTTTTTGACACAGTCAGTTCGTGGTGTCAGAATACAAAGGCTCGTTTCCAATGGGTTTTCGATCAAATTACATTAATTGAATCTGGAGTATTATGGATATCTTGAATTGGATTTTAACTAATATAGACTTTATTTTTAGTGTGCATTAATCAAGAAAATACTAAAATTAAATTGCAAAAATCTACAGATAACAATAAGAGGGGAAAGGAAGAAATGAGCCAGTACAAGTGGGCTACATTGTTGTTTTACTTCAGTAGCTCTTCTACACCCCCGAAAATTATTATAACGTTGTCGCTGATTTTCATTCAAAATTATTGTTCGAAAGCTTAGGTGCAATGTACACTAGAGTGGCCCAGCCTAGTATGGGGAGAAAAAAAGTCATCGGATTCTACGGGGCACCCTCCAGGTTTTTGCCTTTAGGTAAGAAAATCATTCTCTGAAAATTTCAGCTTGATCGGTTATTGCATAAGCTGGCGCAATTGATTTGAAGTTAATATGGGGGTTTCAGCCGAAATGTATGGGAAAATACACCTCTGTTACTGATGTTAAAATGCCCATGAACAATTCGACATAAAATTCTACTATGATTAAATAAACTTTAAATTAGTTTTTAGCTGATTTATTTAGAGTTTGGTTGAGCACTTTGAAAATCATGAATTGCCATGAAAACATACGCATGCAATCAAAGGTGCCTGCGATGCGTGATTTCGCGCGCACTGAAACATAAGTAACTGCACGCGCGCCACAACACATATCGCAGCTACCTTCGATTACATGCGCTTGTTTTCAAGGCAATTAATGAATTTCAAAGTGCTCAACCAAACTCTAAATAAATCAGCCAAAAACTAATTTAAAGTTTATTTAATCATAGTAGAATTTTATGTCGAATTGTTCATTGGCATGTTAACTTCAGTAACAGATGTGTATTTTCCCATACATTTCGGCTGAAACCCCCATATTAACTTCAAATCAATTGCGCCAGCTTATGCAATAACCGATCAGGCTGAAATTTTCAGAGAATGATTTTCTTACCAAAAGGCAAAATCCTGGAGGGTGCCCCGTAGAATCGGAAGACTTTTTGTATCCTGGGCCAGTCTAAATTGTACACCCTTGGGACAAAACGACTCAACCCATAAAATAACCGGTAAATAGCTTATGCAGTCTCCCTATGTGGAAGGCTTTCTTGGTCCTTTCAATCTTTCAATAAGTCATAAAAAATCGTACCAATTTTCTGTCATTATCGTACCGGTTGCTGATTAGGTGAAAATGACAATCGATTACTTCGATCGATGGTGGCACATTTTCAGAAGGGTAGCTTATTAAGTTTTTTTCATTGATTTTTTGTGTAAAATTAAATTATGCTGGACTGTAATTGATATATACATGATTCTCAAAGGTTATGCTAAGGTTATGCTAAACCACTCGATTTGAAGCACCATTGACCATATTTTAACCACTCTGAAACTCATCTAATTCCACGTAAAAACTTGTTTCGAGCAAACATCAAATTTAATAACAAATTATTTGTCGGATTTTGCATAAAAAATATTTGGAAGCACTGGCCAGCACCTCGTCGAAGCAATCGACTGAGGAAACATCAAGGCAGTCAAAACTGAGTTGTTACATCCTATCCTAGCTTTCAATCCACAAACAACTTAGCTTTCTATATCGTGATAATCTTCATATGTCGATATCTCTCCAATCTCTCCATCTCGATGAGTTTTTGTCTTGGTTTTTGTCATGTTTCTATAGAGGTCCACTCTTAGATGTTCGATATAACGTATGTTCAGATTTCTAGGCTACTAGACCATCTTTAAGCAATGATAACATATCGATAACAGAACATGGCATATGTTTTGTTGTCGTTTTTCAAAGCAACGAGCAATTTTTCAATCTAGTATCCATTTCAATGTTTCCTGCATTCCTCGTTTTCCTTATCTAGATGGGCCGATAGATGTAGAAATGTAGAAACTAGATTGTAAGCCCAGACGACGGAAAAAGTTTGACAAACTCTTGATTATTGAAGAACAAGATTGATGGTTTGAGTGCGAACCCAAAATATTGAAGTAATATTAATGGAAATCCTTAGCAACCATGGGGAAGATCGGGTAACCAACCCCGGTGGGACCTTTGGTCGTATGCTGACAGATAATGGGGGGGGGGGGGGTTTGCTCCTCTCTGGAGGTGGAAATCTTGCTGAGCGTCTGTTCTCCATGTCAGGATCTGCTCACAACAGCTTCTGTTCTCCATGTTAGGGGCGACTGATCATCGTCCGAGTACCAGCGAGACTCTAAGTGAAACTGTGAACCATGGTCCATGGTCCACCGGAAATTTAGGGGGTTTGGTGTCAGGCCCTGCAAGCTAGCCTTAAAAAAACATACGCAACTAACAATCAACAAGAGAGTACGGACCGGAACCATCGGCGAAGACCACTGCGACGAAAAGGGACTAGCGATTGGAAACTCGGTTCGTGGAACTGCAAATCTATCAACTTCATCGGAAGCACACGCATACTCGCCGATGTGCTCAAGGACCGTGAATTCGGCATCGTAGCGCTGCAGGAGGTTTGTTGGAAGGGATCAATGGTGCGAACGTTTAGAGGTAATCATACCATCTACCAGAGCTGTGGCAACACACACACAAGCTGGGAACAGCTTTCATAGTGATGGGCGATATGCAAAGGCGGGTGGTGGCCGATCAATGAAAGAATGTGCAGGTTGAGGAGGTTCTTTAACTTCAGCACAATCAACGTCCTTAGCCCACACTCCGGAAGCATTGATGATGATAAAGACGCATTCTACGCGCAGTTGGAACGTGAGTACGACAGCTGCCCAAGCCGTCATAGGAGATTGGAACGCTCAGGTTGGCCAAGAGGAGGAGTTCAGATCGACTGTTGGAAAGTTCGGTGCCCACCGGCTAACGAATGAAAACGGCCTACGACTAATTGATTTAGCCGCCTCCAAGAATATGGCCATTCGCAGTACCTACTTCTCAGTTGTTGTTTTGCTCCCGTAGCGCGCGGACGTTTAACCAGTTTGCTTTCGGACAGTGGTATATACTGGTACTGTAGGTACCAAACAGCATTGTTTCTCGTTTTGTTCGATCGTTCTCGTTCGCACGGTTAGGCATCTTTGCTACGTGCGGTTGGTGCGAAATGATCGTCAACACCGTTCATGGGTTGAGATCGCCGGGTTTGTTCGACAATTGGATACTGATGTATCTCAATTCGAAACGGTTTATAAAACAGCGATGGATCGTTCGCTGTTTATGAAATTCGTTTCTTTGGATGCAATGCAGAAGTCGCTAAAGAAAAACACGGATCCGAGGAAATTCCAATATTCCAACGGGAATACGGTGGAGGTGCACATGACGGTTGCCGGGAGCAATGTTCAATACGTCCGAGTTTTTGACTTGCCACCGGAGTTGCCGGACGACGAACTAAAGCAATGTCTTTTGGAATACGGGAAAGTGGATCGAGTAGTCCGGGAAAAATTTCCGCCAAACCTTGGTCTAGATCATTTGTACACCGGCGTGAGAGGCGTGTACATAGATGTCAAAAAGGAAATTCCACCATCGCTGGAAGTTTCGAATTGGAATGGGAAGGTGTTTTACCAGAGTTTGCGGAACAAATGTTTCGTGTGTCGAGCGGAAGGCCATCGGAAGGACGCGTGTCCACAATGGAAAACAGTAAACCAGCAGAAGAAACAAACGGTCGGAAAGGAAGATACGATTGGGCAAGATGAACAACGGAAATCATACTCCGGTGTTGTTATCGGATTCGAAGCAGCTACCGGCAGGACATCAACAGAAGCAAAGAAGAAAGTACTTGAAGTGCCCGAGGAAGAAGTAGTCGAATTGGATACCGGCTCAACTGAGCGAATGGAAGTATTCGAAATTCCCAACTCTATGGTAGAACGGGAAAAGCTAGCGGAGACGATGAAGTTCAAAAATAAGACAGATAGGATCTGGTTTGTTAAAAAGGGGATAATGGGTTACACCGATAACTACCTAAAATTAAAAGAGGAAGAGGAAAGAAGGCAACAAGCGCAGTCGACGAGTCAGCGGCGGGACCATTTAGTTTCAGTAGGATCGATAGACCGATCCCCACCAAAGAAGAGCTCACGCAGGAATACTTCTGAAACTTCTTCAGAATGATTTGCACATGTTATTTTCAATGTATTCGGCTCCGTAGAGTTTTCATATAAAACAACTGAGCCTTATAAATAAACGAAATGGTAAAAAAAGTACCTACTTCCAACACAGCCTTCCGTATCGGTACACCTGGAGATCATCACTGCAGACAGAGTCACAAATCGACCGCTAACATCGACTCTGACCACTATCTGGTGATGGTTAAATTGCGTCCAAAACTATCCGTCATCAACAATGTTTGGTACCGACGGCCACCACGGTACGACCTAGAGCGACTGAAGCAACCTGATATCGCCATAGCATACGCGCAGCATCTCGTGGCCCCTCTTGAGGACTGCTGGAATTCAGTCAAAGCAGCCATTAACAACGCAGCGGAGAACAACGTCAACGGTATATGGGACGAAGCCAACGCAACGATTGCTTCGACGAAGAGTGCAGAGAGATTCTGGAGGAGAAGGATGCAGCGCGGACGGTCGCGGTACAGCAAGGTACCCGGAAGAACGTGAAACGTTATAGACGGAAGCGAAGACAGCAGACCCGCCTTTTTCAGGAGAAGAAACAACACCTGGAAGAAGCGGAGCACGGTGCCCCCAGACGCGAATATTATCGCACTTTCATGAACCTCCGTGGTTTTCTCACGAAAAGAAAGCTTAGAGCACCAGGAAAAGGATACGGGGTGTTTTAAAATCTTTCATCGGTGAAATTTTGAATACGCCCTATTTTAAAATTGTATGGTTTTTCCCATATACATACATGTTTGCTACAAAATAGAAATATATAGTGCTTTCCTTTTCAATAGTAATTGAATCAAGTATTGTTAAAATGCCAGTAGCAATATGAAATCTTCCAAACACAGGGGCGACTCGTCCATACGTTCTACCTGTTCATGGAACAGGTAACCATTTTTAGGTCAGAAGTAAGAAATTAATGTCTTGGCAATTAATTATTAGGGCAAATAATTTACTCAGTTAATTTTTTAAACAAAGCTTCACGTGATATTTCCAATGATTTTAACATCTAAACATCTAAAGAAACAAAATATTTCGTAGGCAGATCAAGTTAACGCCACATGCTTGGCGTACAGTCAAATTGCAGCTGAATGTGTGTTTCTCCGAAAAACCACACCCCATCACATATAAAGCTTTTGCCAGTCGTGCGATCTATAATGAAGAACCAACAGCAGCGCTGCCAGAAGTCAAATTTAAAGTTTTGCGCCATGACAAATGATTTGAAATAATTTCCTCCTTGGTATGCTCACTCGTTCTCCGCGCGCAGAGAACGAGCGAGCGTGAGCCTTGCCAGCTTTCTCCGTTTTCTCACATCATCCTCTTTCGCATGCGAAGCAAGCACGTTTAGATGCAAGTTCTGCTATGCGCGAAGGAGTCAAACCCGTTCGACGCGCTGCGAGAACAATCAACGATGCGCACCTTCGGTTAGGCTCGATCGTAGTGTCGGGCTGTGCTTTGCCGAAAGGCGCACCGCGCACGCTTTCGCACCGATGATTGGAAACAGTTTGTTTTTCTTTTTTCTCGTGATGAATATGCAATGCATCAAGAACAATATTAAATTAATGTTTGCGTTTTCAAAAGAGAGATTAAATAATGCTTTTTTACGAATACTCAAAATCAATCAACATAGAGAAAAAGGTATAGTTTTCACTAAATTTGAAAAATTAAATAACTGGGACACATTTCAGCTTCTAAATGTGACTCATTGGTCGTCACAATCTGGGGTCGCATCAAACAATAATTGTATAATTATATACTAATTATATACTATAATTATTATACTAATAATGGTTAATAACATTTTTTTTCATAGCAAAAAAATATGTGAGAGTTTGAATATTAGCGCCGATGGGACCCGTGTACCCTGAATGGTGGAATGAGCCGATATGAAAGATCTTTATTCTGAGCAATATCCAATTATTGCCAACTGTTACCAAGTTAGATTTTAGACGATTTGCGAGAGTCTAAAATTTTAAGTGCATCTAAATTTAAAACATTTTTGTAACAAAAGAGAAAATCAAGTCATTTATTGTTTTGTAAATCTTTTCTATTTAAATTGTTTTTTTTCTAATATTTGGTTAAGTTGTACAAGAAAAGGTTGTAATATTAGATTAAATGTCCAACTTTCATTCGAAACCACTCAGCTTGATGAATATTTTTTTATCAGCATGGTAGAACAGGTGTAGCAAAAGTCCACGAGACGCCCCTGTCCAAACAGATGAATGTTCTTTGACATTTGGGTAATGTGTCCATTTTTGTTCAAGACTGGAATCAAGGACCACTCCCCTTCTTGATTTCTGACAGCATTCTAGATAAGGATCTCAAAAGTAAAACATAAGTATCACTAGTGTCCAATCTACGAATTACTCCGTAACAATGCTAATGCTAATGCTAATGCTAAATAATAAAAATAACTTACCGAACGAGTCCTTCGCAATTGGTTACCTTTAAAGTTTCCAATACCTTAAACTAAAATCCGGCATCGATGGGCATTTTATCCCACAAAAGCTGCCCGATAGATTCGCTGGACAACATATTTGAGTGAATGGGACACGAATTGAGATGTTTTTGATTTGGATCAGTTTCCATTCCAAAAAAAAACTTGAAAAATATCGTAATTTTTGTTTGAAAATTTTCACCCTGAAAATAGAGAGAAAATCAAGCGTGGGAAAAAACGTCTTTCCTGCCCGAGGCCTACTCTTCTCCTCCTCTGGAGCTTGAATTCAATATTGTATATAAAACAAAGTTAGATGTAAAATGAAGGGTTATTGAACAAAAATGTACGGGTTCAAATATTTCCGTAGCGTATAATTTTCAGAATTTTTAACTGAGTATTGACAAACATCAAGATTGAACTTCTCGGCAGAAGGAACTACATTCATCCACTTACTTGTGCAGGTTTTTGTCATCTTATAAAATAGAGCTTGCCACGCCTTCTGCACCACTTCATGCTTTCGTTGCTAGGCAGAATTAAGTTCACATATCTTAAGGATACTCCTCACGGAATCCAAGTTTCAAAGTGCTCGCGTTTTCGAGGGCACACCACTCGATACGGAGGCGGCGCACAACTGTCATTTTGCATGCATGCATGGAATAATGAAAATGACAGTTGTGCGTTGCTTCTGTATCGAGTGGTGAGCCCTGAAAACTCGAGCAGTGTGAAACTTGGATTCCGTGAGTAGTGACCTTAATGGAATTCAATATTGCCGATGTCTGACGTTCTATTGCTGAAAAAGATGAAAAGAGGACAGAGAAACATAACAACTTCGATTATTTTGACGATGATTCATCATACAGCTCGAAATCTCTGCCATCCAATTCAAACGATATAACTCGAACAGCAAAGCGGTGGCTGTCGGCTCGTAGATGTAATGAAGAGAAGAAAGTCGGCCCATTTCGGATCCGTGATGCTTATGGCAAAAGAGCCTTTCAAACAAAGATTATATAAAAAAAATATTGAAATTCTGCATGACTTTGATTGATTCACTCTTTTAGTTCGAAATTTCTGCGCTCATATTTCGAGCTGGCTTCTTTCCCTTTGTTTGTCTTTGAGATGGTCATTATTTAAATTTTCTCAAAATCGTTTGACTACGGTACATCCAACCCGAGGATGGCGGATTTTAATACAGCTCTGTATCTGCAAAAAAGCTTACATTTCTTGTCATTTCAAGATGGGCCTTGCTGAATCGTATATGCCAATACAATAATTGTCAGGTTTGCTTTTTGGGTGTATGTAATCGAAAGCCATTAGGATCGATTTCACTGGAAAAGAGACATGCTTGTCTAGGATTTGTAAGCTTTTTCGACAATAAATAACGGGTACGGTTTTAGTATTTTGCCTTTCCAAGGTATAAACTGATTCATATTATTATGTGTAAGGTACACCGGGGCAAGTTGAAATGCGGGGTAAGTTGAAACGGAAGCTGTAATTCAGATAGGAAAAGACCGAATGCTCTGATAATTTTTTTCAACAAACTACTCGCCTAAACGCACCTTCTGACTGCCATTCCCAAAAGATTGCAGCTTTCAAAGGCTATTCCTGCCATTGTTTAATTTTCGACCTTTGCAAAATCCAAAACAACTATTTAACGTGCTAATGAAACAGGTTTCAAAGCAAGGAAGAGTTTTTTCATTAAATTTTCACGGTAGGTAATCATTCAATGTTGAATAAGCATAATGATTACGAAAAATCGATGAAAGACCCGTTTTAATTTTCGTAGTTTGGTTGTTTGATATTGCTCTGAATGTTCAACTCATCGGGGCAAATAGAAATGCGTGGTGCGGGGCAAGTTGAAACAACAATTCAAAACGTCACCCTTGCAATTAAAAGTTATTTTTTTTTTTCCAGAATTCGACATGGTTTCAAAAAACATACCCAAAAACACAAATTTTTAAAAATATGCAAACTTCTGAACATAAATTTAATAAATTTTCGCCCATTCGGTCATGAATGCAACCCTCCTACAATCTCCACTAGAATGAAAAGGGGTCATGTTTAAACTGCAGTTTTGAGATTCTTAATCTACTGAGCACTGACTCTCAGAGAAATAAAACATAGAGTAGGGACATGGCAGGTATTTTCGCCTGTTCGTCATAGTCTCGAAAACCAATAAAAGAGACGTTTTTCTGTAAAACTCATACGTACCCAATCGGAAGCTTAGGCGAAACGTTCTACTATAGTGGAGTTCTAGCAAAATGACGTTGCTTTCATTGATTTTAGCCCCTATGACGATGGACGGAAATACTTGCCGTGTCCCTATGTAAACATTTTGTTAACTCCACCTTTCACTTCCCCAGCTACCTATTTCTCCAATCGAAGAGTTTATGAGAGATTTGATGGCTGGTTAGTTAATGTGCATTTGTGAAGAAGCCACAATCGAATTAATCAACTACGCAATATACAAGTGAAGCAAATAATGAAGCATCCTGAATAGTAATCCGAGTGGTCACCAGTAGGAGGAAATCAATTTGACAAATTTTCAATTCAATTTTCTTCAGAATTAGGTCTTTGAAAATACGCTTGTGGCTTTGTTGTACACTGCCCTTATTCGCATAAGAGTCCCATATCATTTTTGCCAACTTGATTAATTTGCAGTTGAATTTATCAAACTTGTTTTACATGGAGAAATACAAAAAAAAATAATAAATTGAGAAGAGTTGGTATCTTTCCAAAAAATGACATAATATTCCGTAATATATATTCTTTATCCGTATTTATTGCTGTGGGACAATTGAATGAACCATAAGTTTATTTTTTTGTGTAAAAGAGTACCTATCAAAATCTGGAATCTGATTTTTATGCGAGTAAATATCAAGATGAGACAACAAAAGTGGGATTTGTTTTCAAATTTCTAGAACAAAGCCTACTATTTCATCAGTTTTTCTTAAACAGGAGACAATTTTCAGCTAATTTCTGAAAGAAAATTAAAATCGTCAAAAACTTACATGGGACTCTTATGCGAATCCTGGCAGTTTTATAGTCACCTTTACAACCTCGTGCTTCTTGAGTGTCACTGAGTACATACATTTTGTTATTAATACGGCAAAATTAGCTCACGTCTGAGCATTACACAGTGTTTCAACTTGCCCCGATTCGCGGGTCAAGTTGAAACGATGCATATAAAAAAATAATTTAGATATAAAAAATATTTATAAAATGCTTGTTATAGTTGCTTATTTTTTATGTATAATCTTTGACCCGAACTAGCAAACACCGCAAACGGATTCAAAATATATCAAAGGGTGATTTTATAACAGTAACAGCACTTCGAATTTCTAACTTTGAAAAAACCGTTTCAACTTGCCCCGGTGTACCTTACATTGCCTTATTGTTAGTATGATTGATATAGAAACAGATACCCTAACAATATAAATATGAATCTCTTAGAAAGCTTGACACAACTTGGCAAAGTCTGCTTGGTTCAATTGCCAAGCTTCCGAGCGCAATTTACTTGGAAATTAAGATAAGCCCCTTAATCGCCATTTACTGGCATTCTCTAAATTTCACACAGCGTTAGAACCGAGGAGGTCAAACTTGTAGGTTTCAGATCGCCCCTTTTAAATATTGTATGCATGCACGTTTTGCCCTACATAAAGACAGAACACGCAAAATGAACCACTTCAGTTCACTTCCATGTGGCACCGAACCAAGGAGTGAAATATAACAAGAGCCGGGTCGAGGCCTTCGCGCATAGAGGAGTTTTCCCAGAAAAACACTTTACCGTGGCACCCCTCATTCTTCACCCATTGGTTGATTCATTGTTCCGATTCCTTTCACCTACAGGGTTGACTTTCCACTGTGCCTATAAGTTCGTATTGTGTTCGGCAGTTTGCTGGGTCAGCGGGAAAGCCTCGCGTCTTTTCCAAGAAAAAATGATACCATGTTAAAGTGGGATGGTTTATTTAAAGATAGTAAACAGTTGACCGGAGGGTAAGAGGTGTCCATAATTATCCAGTGAGGTCTGTTTGAAATGACATGACTTAGTTATTGTTTTACATAATTCTAATACAATATTCAATATTGATCGTAGTGTAACAATTTCTTGACGGGGTAATTATATGCATCATTTAGTAGACGATTTTTGAATTATAAAATGAGACAAATTGATCCACCTTGAAATACGAGATAAAAACTTCGACTAAAATTAAATGTGTTGAAGCTTGAAACCTAGTTGTAATGGTATAAATCCTTCGACTGGGTCAAGATTGGAATTCAGCCACCATCAATACTGTCCTACCATTAGAGTCATGTCTTACCACCGAGCTGTAGAAAACCCAGGGGAAACCCCATAGGTAGGACCAATTCAGGATGTTTCCAAGTCAATTTAGAATTCCTGAATTGCTACATATCTTACGTGGTTTTCCCTTGGGTTTATCGAAGCTGCGGTGATTGATATTGCTAGGACTTGGAAATGTATGAAATTAGTAGACTACAGGAACGAGACAATAAGAAAGTAATTTAGCAGAAGATCGTAGTGCGCCATGCTCCAACAAATCGCAAATTTCATTCTGTCAATTTTTGACCACGAAGCTCAAGTTTCGGTTGTCTTTGGGTAAATGCTGTAGAAGCAGAAGTATAAGAACGCTAAAAGCGCTGTTTTTCCATAGAACTATTGTGGAGAGACGAGCCAGCCCCAGGCTAAATAATTCAGTCTGGGGCTGACTCATCTCTCCGCAATAGTTCTATGGGAAAACAGCGCTTTATTGGTTTGCTCGTTCTCGAGTATGGAAACAGGGCTACTTTGATTGCAAAGACATCTTACTCATAAACTAGGTACCGCCTTGAGCCACTGACACATTAGTCGATGGTGTGTGAAAAGAGTTTTGAGTTTGTAATCAGTCGTTCTTAAATAAAGATGTTATAATGTAATACAACAATTTGGCACGAGTTAGTATATTTCATTCAAGAAAAAAGGAAGAGCTCCAGTTTTTTTCAAGATACCTGCATCCGGTGAAAACGAATTTCAAATCGTTTTCTAGCTAATTTTGCAGTAGAATCAAGCGATGTCGGAACAAAACGCCCGATTGATGGTGATGATGGAGCGCTTCACCAATCAAGAAAACGTTCTAATTGACCAGCGGGCAGCCCGAAGTTCATCATCGAATCTCTGGCATCAAACCTTCGGGAATTTATTTACGATCCAGACGTTACGTTATGTCCAACCACCAGCACCACAGCTCCACCCCCCCCCCTGTGACTAAGCCACTGCACAAAGAATGAAGCAGACTATTTTCTGACATATGCTGGGACAGTCACTCGAACAAAGAGGGGTATTTTGGCTGCTATACATTGAAGGCAGCACTCGAGAAGAAAAAGAAGAATGTAAACGGCATTTTCTGTAGTTATCAAGTCATCTGCATTTCAGGACGAAAGTTTATGACGGTGGACATCAATGAGGTTCAAATCATCATGCAATTGGACCTCGCTTCCGACATTTCCATTATGTCAAAGCAACATTGGAAAAAGCTGGGGTCGCTAGCACTAACTCTCACAACACAAACTGCCAAGACTGTATCGGGAAACGTTCTTCACATACTCGGGGAGCTCTGATGCCCAATAAAACTCGGAGATGTCACCAAGATCGCAGAGTTTTACGTAACCAAAAATTGCATCAATGTGTTCGGTCTGGACTGTATCGATTGAGCTGTGAGAGACACCGCTATCTACAAACTGGAACCAGGTCAACGTTGCAGCCGATCAAGTAAGTCAAATCCAACGGTACAAAGTTGCATTTCCCGTAGTGTTCAAGCCTGGCCTTGGACACGGCAAAAAGATGATAGTTAAACGGCTATGCCAAAGCCGTTTTCGTGGTATTAAAAAGCCTAGGAGGAAAAATAAGAGTTTGTGCCCAATCACTATCCGCTGCCGGCTCCAGACGCCATATTAAGCAAGTTCAACGGGTGCCGGTATTCTAGTATCATCGACTTGAGTGATGTGTACCTTCAGGTGCAAGTTGACGACGATTCAAAACAGCTGCTTACAATCAACACTCATCGAGGCCTCTTTCGCTTCAATCGGCTAGCACCAGGTGTAAAATCTGCACCAGGGGCTTACAGCAGCATGGTGGCCGTGCTCGAAGGAGTGGATAATTTTCTGGACAACATTTTCATCTACAGCAAAACCGAAGAAAAGCACAACCAGATTCTCAATGCTCTATTTCAACGTCTTCAAGCTAACGGGTTCGTTCTGCGAGAAGAAAAATGCAACATTTTCCAGTCGCAGGTGAAGTACCTGGCTCACATAGTAGATAACAAAAAGTCTTCGTCCAGACCCTTTAACCTTTCCGTCCCCAACGTCCCGCATTTCTTTATCGATTGCTTCGCAACAAGTTGCATTCCATCCGGATGAATCCCAATTTTCCATTTATACTAGTTTCGAGGCTATCCATTCATTTGTCCCCGGAATAAGTGGCCATTTACAATTTTAAGTCAAAACAGGTCGTGAGACACCTCAAACTTCTTGATTTCAGGAAACAATGATGGGAATGATATTTTTTGGGTTCCTGGCCCACTCGGACTCAATCTGGCCTCATCAATCACAATCCGGGGACCTACGGAATGGCAATTTTCTAAATTGATTCAAAATTGGTCGTGCGACACCTCAAACTTCATTATTTTACAAAGCAATGATGGAAATGATATTTTTAGGGTTCCTGGCCCACTCGGATTCAATCCGGCCACATCAATCACAATCCGGGGACCTTATTCTAGGAACTTCTCCGGGCATTCTTCCAGGAACTCTTCCTTTAATTCCTCCAGGATAACTTTCAGGAGTTTTTCCGGGAATACCTCAATAAATTGATTCCGGAAGTGCTTGTGGGAGCTCCTCCAGGAGTTTTTCCAAGAGTTCCTCCGGGAGTCCCTCCAAGAACTTCACAGGGAATTCCTGGAGGATATATGGCAGGAATTTCACAGGAAATGGGATTTCGGAAGTTCCTCAAGAAAAACAAATCCGGATATTCCATCTACTGTTCCTCTGGAAATTCCTACGGGAGTTCCAGCAGTAGCTCCTCCGGGAAATCATTCAGCCTTTTTTTGGGAATTTATCTATAAAATCCTCCAGAAAATCCTCGGAGAATTTCTCTGGGAGTTCCTCCGGGAGATCTATGGAGAATTCTTCCAGGAGTTCCTCCTGGAATTCTTACGGAAGTTCATTTGGGAGTTCATCCAGGAGTTCTTACGAGAGTTACTCTAGAAATTCTTCCTGTAGTTCTTTAAGAAATTCCTCCAGAAGTTCCACCGGAAGTTCCTCCGAAAATTCCTCTGATAATTTCTCTGGAAATTCCTCCAGAAATTTCTCCGGGAGCTCCTCCGGAAATTACTCCAGGAGTTCCTTCTTAGAGGAAGATTTGGAGGAACTGCCCCGGAGGAATGCTCATAGAAACTGCCGGTGGATCTCCCGGAGGAATTCCCATAGGAACTGCCGGAGGAGCTCCCGTAAGAAATCTCGGAGGAATCACACGAGGAACTCCTAGAAGAATTCCTAGAGGATCTCCCAGAGAAACTATTGGAAGAACTTTGGGAGGAATTGCCAGCTAAATTTCTGAAGAAGGCCTAAATAATTTCCTGGAAGAGCTACTGGTGGAACTCCCGGAGAAATACCCGAATGTATTGCCTGTGGAACTCTCGGAGGAATTCTTGAAATAACTTCCGGAGGAATTTCTGAAAAAACTCCCGGGAGAACTTTCAAAGGAACCCCCGAAGGAACTGTCAGTGAAACTACCAGAAGAACTCTCGGAAATATTCTTGGATAATTCATCTTATTGACAAATCTCGTCTGGCTGAAACCTTTCTAGGAGTATGTAGCTGGATCATCATCATCATCAGAGGACCTCCCGGAGAATTCCTTGAAGAACTCCCAGAGAAATTATCGAATTCCTGAAAAAGCCTAAATGAATTCCAGAAAGAAAGCTTGAATGAATTTCCGGAGGAAATTCTGGGGAAATTCCCGGAAGAATTTTCAGAGGAACCCCCGTAGGATCTGCCGATAGAACTACCGGAATAATTCTCGGAGAAAAACCTGCAGGAGCTCTTTGAGGAACTGCCGGTGGAACCCATCTTCTACGTTCGTTCCGCGGTGCGGTGAATTTCTATGCAAAGTTTGTCTCGGAGATGTCTCGGAGATGCAACAGCTTCGACGCCCACTCGATGCGTTACTCAAAAAGGATGCAAAATATGTTTGGAACACTGAATGCCAGAAATCGTACGAGCGTTTCGAAGAAATGCTTTATTCGGATCTGCTGTTGACGCACTACGACCCTGTTTTGGACATTATCGTTGCTGCTGATGCATTGCCTATGGCTCTTTCAAAGCCGTCGCACATGTTTCCCGCTCCGCTCAGTCACTAAATTCCATCGCAGACGTATCATCAACAATTGTTGCGAATATTTGGACAGAAAAAAAGAAAATCCGGTTCATTCGACCAACCGCCTTTAATGTTGGGCTTTGACGCTTCTGTACTACAGCTTCGAGATCGAGTATGTGTCGTGTCCACCACGCAGTTTGGATACACCGATGTTCTGTCTCGCCTCATTATTGATTACGTTAAACCAAATGAAGATTTCATCATCGCTTCTACTCAATTGGAAGACGACATCGAAATTCCACTCCAGGAAGTTATCAATTCGCTACCAGTAACATTCAAATCGGTGTACAGCGCTACTCTCTAGTGCGCATTCCTTCAACAGGAAATCCAGTACATACATCAGAGGATGGCCCTCCAAAATCTGTATCATCGATAATCGTTCTGTTCACTCTTCCTTCGTTTATCGAGATGCATTATCGGTATTGCCGTAATCTGAAAAAGTGACGTATGAGCCATTTTACAACATACACTTTCTCCATTTTTCTGTTGAAGAGTACGATGCGTACTACTCGTTAGCACCATTTTTGGAAAATGGCGTATACATCACTTTGCCAGATTACGGCAGTTTAGTGAAAGATTGTTTTGTATTATAATCTTTTGGTCATCCCGGACAGTTTTCGTCAACAAATTCTCAAGCAACTACATCGAGGACATCCAGGAATCGAACTGATGAAAGCTGTTGCACGTAACCACGTGTACTGGCCGAAGATCAATAACAAAATTTCGGATTTCGTTTAAGAATTGTTGAAGCTGTGCTTCACATGCCAAAAAGCTCCACTACAGTCGTGGCCATCCGCTCAATATCCGTGGAAGCGTATACATATCGATTACGCCCCAACAAACAATTTAAACTGAACAAGCTAGTTTTTTAGCTGAAGAAGCTTATTTGCCGCGAAACAAGCTCTTCTTCAGCTTCCAATGTTTGTTGGGGCAGGCCCAACTGCAGTCTGCACTTCCTCGTAGTAGTAGATGCATTCGAAAAATTGGCATCAGCAGTTACAGAATTTCTCGACGAGCTTGCCCGTTTTGGCGTTCCCAAAGTTATTGTTTCTGACAACGGAACACCATTTACGGCAGAGAAATTTGGCGTATTGTGCAGAAAAAACACCATTCAACATCTCCAAACATCGCCGTAGCATCCATAGTCCAATGGTCAAGCAGAGCGATTTATAGACACCTTCAAGAGTTCGTTCCTCAAAATCAACGAGGAGGAAAGCATCTCTGAAACACTCCCGACATTCCTTTAAGTTTACAAAACTACTCCTAGCCAGATTTTAAATGGTAAAACTCCTTCGCAGCTGATGCTTGCTCGTAATATTTTTATTTGTATTTTATTCATCGGGCTGTGTTGTCTACATGAAATTCTTAAATCTAATGGTTGTCAAACAATAAAAACATTAAAGACGGCCCAGCAAGCGGCAGCAAAATCTGGATATAGAGATTTTGAAATCAAACTCATCGGACACTTCGTTGAATCGATCATGGCGACAATGGAACTGTTTGCAGCATAGTTAGTAGCTTGTGGCTCCTCGTGTAGCAGTGCCCGCGCTCGAAGCGTTCGGACAGGTCCGTATAAACTGATCCTCGACAGTAACTCAGGAGCATCGTATTCAGATGATAAAAGCTTGGCAATGAAAACACACTGAGCCACATTCCTCCGCTTGGCTAGAGTATCCAACCCGAGTAGACGACAGCGATCAGCCTAAGCAGGCAAGTTCAACTGGTCATTCCATGGAAGGCGGCGCAAAACATATCTGACGAATCTTCTTTGGACAGCTTCGAACCGGTCACTCCATACAGCCTGGTACGGATTTCAAACAACAGATGCAAACTCTAGTATTGAGCGTACCAGAGAGCAGTTCAACGCTTTGAAACACAATGGATCATGGAACTCATTGGAGATTTTAAACATGAACCCAAGCTGGCGATTGGCTCTATCGATGGTATTTGAGAAGTGGCGGCTATAGGTAAGCTTTTCATCCAAAACAACTCCTAGGTCTTTAACATGATCAACCCATTGAAGTTGAGAACCAGCAATACTGTAGTCAAACTGGATGAAATTAGTCGTTCGTCGGAAACTTATGACACAGCACTTCGGAATGCTCAGAACCATCATTTTTTTTTTTTTTTTCACTTAGCGTTTATTTGAAGGCTCAAGCGCTCGAAGGCATAACGGAGCCGAAAGTCAATTGAAATTTTATTACAATTTCATCTTTTGCTTCTTATGTTCTTATGTTAGTTTTGGGGAGCCGAAAACTCGCGGCTTGGTCGAGGTTAAGGAGTACATACAAAAAAAATTGGATGGGATTGGGGCTTGGGATTATATTGGTGTCCGTAGGTAGCGTTGATGCAGTCTTCCCATGATGATTGGTGTGGTTCAGAACAGGGACAAACTGCAATTATACAAGCAAAACGTTTCTACCGAGCGGAGTGGGAGAATACAAGGTGGACATGGCCCTACGAATGGGGGGAGAGGGAATCAAACAATGACGTTGATGCGCTTCAAAAAATTGTGAACAAGGGCCATGTAGTCAATATCAAGCTTTCCCAACACATCTCTAATGTCCTCATTTTCTGGTTTCCCTCGGGCCCGGAGGGATGCATATAAATCGGACCTGGCAATACCGTATTCGGGGCAGTTCCAGACAACGTGATTGATGTCCTGATAGCCTGCCCCACAACCGCATCGATTGCTGTCTGCGAGTCCTACTCGATAGGAATGCGCGTTTAGTGAGTAGTGGTTGGACATTAGACGACACATTACCTTAATAAAGTCTCGGCTAAGGTCCAACCCCTTGAACCAAGGTCTTTTCGAGACCTGCGGGAGAATGGAATGTAACCACCTACCCAAATCTCCTTCATCCCATTTTCGTTGCCAACTGAGCAAGGCTTGTTGACGAGAAATTGAAAAAATTCGTTAAAGGTGATTTGACGCTCGTATATATCACCTTCCATAGCGCCCACCTTGGCAAGTGAGTCCGCTCTCTCATTACCCGGGATCGAGCAATGTGAAGGGACCCATACCAAAGTGATAGTATAAAAGCGATTCGATAGAGCACTCAATATGGATCGTATTTCGCTCAGGAAATACGGTGAGTGCTGTACCGGCCTCATTGAACGTATAGCCTCTATTGAGCTGAGACTATCCGTAAAATGAAGTATTGATCAGAGGGAAGAGAGGGAATTCGGTCTAATGCGTGGTGTGTAGCTGCTCGTTCTGCAACTTATACGGAACAACGATTTTGAAGTTTTCGAGCGGCGCTATGCAATTCGTTGAAGACACCAAATCCAGTGGATTCATTTATTTTTGACCCGTCGGTGAAAAACTTTTTGACGCAACTGACATGGCTGTATTTACTTGTGAAAATTGGTGGTATACACTCCATTCGGAGAGGATCTGGAATTCCATGGATCTCTTCTCTCATGGTCAGATCAAAAGCTACAGAAGAACTGGAGGAGTCTAAGAAGCAATCATGATGGGGAACATTCGAAGAAGGGCCAATCTCCAGGCTCATGTACCAGTAGTACAGTGTCATAAATTTTGATTGGAAGTTTCGTTCGATTAGCTTCTCAAAATTCTCAATTACCAATGGATTTAAAACCTCACACCGAATGAGGAATCTGAGCGATATTTCCGCGATGCGATCTGATAAAGGAAGTACTCCCGCGAGTACCTCTAAACTCATTGTATGAGTCGAGTTCATACAGCCTAGCGCGATGCGGAGGCAACGATATTGAATGCGTTCGAGCTTCAATATATGAGTTTTCGCGGCGGCTTGAAAACAAAAACTACCGTATTCGATAACCGACAAGATCGTTGTACGATATAGCTTTATCAGATCTTCCGGGTGGGCTCCCCACCACGTACCGGTAACTGTCCGCATGAAGTTGATTCTTTGTTGGCATTTCTGATACAGATGTCTAATGTGCATTCCCCAGGTGCCTTTCGAGTCGAACCAGACCCCTAAGTATTTATGTGAAATGCCTTGAGAGATTATCTTACCCCTAAGATGAAGCTTTAATTTTGCTGGCGTATGCTTCCTAGAAAAGACAATCAGCTCAGTTTTCTCCGGAGAGAATTCGATACCCAGCTTTAAAGCCCAAGTAGACAAATTGTCCAGAGTATCTTGCAATGGTCCTTGCAGATCGCCCGCCCCTGTTCCTGTAACGGAGACAACAGCGTCATCCGCAAGCTGTCTTAACGAGCAATTTCCCACAAGACATCCATCGATGTCTTTAACATAAAAATTGTAAAGAAGGGGACTTAAACATGAGCCCTGGGGGAGACCCATGTAACTAATTCTTGAAGTTGTTGAGTTTCCATGAGAAAAACTCATATGTTTCTCAGACAACAAGTTGTACAAATAGTTGTTTAGTATTGGTGAAAGCCCACACTCGTGGAGTTTGTCTGAAAGGACGTCAACGCAATCTGAGTCAAAAGCCCCTTAATATCCAAGAAAACTGAACCCATTTGTTCTTTTTGAGAATAGGCCAGTTGGATTTCTGTAGTAAGCAATGCAAGACAGTCGTTCGTTCCCTTGCCTCTGCGGAATCCAAATTGAGTATCTGATAGAAAGCCATTTGATTCGACCCATCGGTCGAGCCGATTGAGAATCATCTTCTCTAACAGCTTCCGTATACACGACAACATCGCGATTGGACGGTACGAGTTATGATCCGAAGCGGGTTTATCGGGTTTTTTGATAGCGATCACCCTCACTTGTCTCCATTCATCCGGAACAATGTTGCTTTCCACGAATTGATTAAATAAATTCAGCATGCGCCTCTTCGCGACGTCTGGGAGGTTTTAAGCAAGTTGAATTTAATTCTATCCATTCCTGGAGCGGTATTATTACATGAAAGGAGAGCAAGTGAGAAATCAACCATCGAAAATGGGGCGTCCATCTCGTGTCGACCGGAGGTTGCTTCGCGTGCGAACCGTTGAATTTTGACGGAATCCGGACACACTTTTTTGGCGAAAGCGAAGATCCATCGAGGGAACTTTCCCTATCTTCGTTAATCGATGACGCGTTACGCATTCTTCTCCCGACGGCCCAAAGTGTTTTCATCGACGTTTCGCGCGAAAGACCATCAACAAAATGGCGCCAATAACCGCGTTTCTTAGCATTCGCAAGACTCTTAAACTTACGTTCAAGAGAGGCATAACGATCGTAATTATCTCGAGTACCACGTTTTCGATAGTCCTTGAACGCGTTGGACTTTTCCCGATAGACTTTAGTACACTCTTCATCCCACCAAAGAGGAGAAGGCGGACGGCGACGTATTTGAGATCCCGGTATAGATCGACGCTGTGATTGAACTGCGCTGTCTAGGATTAGCCGGAGAGAAACTGGTATTCTTCCATCGGAGGAAGAATATCGATCGAATGCTCACCGACGATGATCGCCTCGGTGTATCTTCCCCAGTCAATGTGTTTCGTGAGGTCGTACGCAACGTCAATCTGGCGAGACTGATACGATCCATTGGTGATTGAGATTTCGATAGGCAAGTGATCACTACCATGGGGATCTTGAATTACTTTCCACGTACAATCCAATGTTAGTGAAATCGAACAGATTGAGAGGTCAATTCTACTTTCGAGTCCTGAAGGTGCCACACGTGTTGCTTCTCCGTTATTTAAATATGTCATATTGAAGTAGTCGCACATGTCGTAAATCAACGAAGAACGGTTGTCATCGGTAAGTTCCCCCCAGGCCGTACCGTGTGAGTTAAAGTCTCCTAGAATCAACCGTGGCTCAGGCATAGCGGAGCAGATTTCGTTAAGATCTCTGCGTCGCATAGAAGCATTCGGCGGTATATACACAGAAGCTATGCTGAGGCTTTTTCCTCGTATGGTGACATGACATGCGACTACCTCAGTGCCTGTCATCGAGGGAAGATCTATTCTGTAAAAGGAGTGGAGCTTGTTGATCCCCAAGAGCACCCCTCCATATCCATCTCCTCGATCTAGGCGAATAATGTTGAAATCGTGGAAAGAGAGAACTTTGTCTGGAGAAAGCCATGTTTCACTAAGAGCAAATGCGTCACAGCATGAGCTGTGAACTAAAAACTTAAACGGATCTAGGTTTTTAAAAATACTCCTACAGTTCCACTGCAGGACTACGATCTTATCCCCGACCTCGTTGGTTAAATTAGCCATCGAGGGATAAGATTGAATCAAGAACAGGCCATTTGAAATCAATTGCTTCAATAAGGGTTTCACCAGTGAGATTATCATGTTGATAATGTTTCTCACTGCGGGAGAGATTTCTAGAGTATTGAAGATGAAATCCACAATCCCAGAAAGAGTCATTTTATCGGGTACCTCAACATGGTTATGTTGAACCGCCTGATGATTTTGTTGCTGATGTAAGCTTTCTGGGCAAAAAATTGGAACAGCTGGGGTTTTAGATGTTCCCGGAAGTGGCGGGAAATTGCCAGCCGCAAACTTGAACCCCATAGGAGAAACTTTTTGGGGTTTCCCACCACTTGCTAATTTTCCAGGGAGGGTCGAGTACTCTGTTCAACGACAGGAACATCTTGAAAAGCGTGCTGGCGTTTTGGCCTGCACCTTGCTCGCTTTCTTTTTGTCCCTGTTTCGATGACAGTATATTCTTCACCGTCCCCAGAGTCTGAGCCTTGATCATCTAAGGGCAGGGAAGAGAAGACATTTGAGCTGGCGATAGAACGGGTTGATGGAACAGCGGCTGGGGCAAGCGTCTTCAGCATTTCTGCATAGGATCGCCTTTGACCGCTGTTTTATTGAGCGGATTTGATGTTTCTCCTCTCTATATACCGAGCACACGCAGTGAGTTCATGCGGAGCTTCGCCACAGCAGGTACACTTCGGCTGTTTACTGCAGAGACCCTCGGCATGCTGCTCACCGCATTTGCTACACCGTGGTTTATTGCAGCAGTAGGTCTCTGTGTGACCAATCTGCTGGCACTTTTTACAGTGCATTACGGTCGGTATATAGAGGCGCACTGGTAATCGAAGTTTCCCTAGAACAAGGTGGTCAGGAAGGGCAGACCCAGAAAAGGTCACACGATACGAATCAGACGGTTTTTTGGTGCCATCTTCTGACACGTAATTCATTTGTCTGACATCAAGAATCTGAACTGTTGGGACCGCTCGATTTTTAAACCCCCCAGTACCAGTCTTGATGTCAGCACATGTTAGAAACGGCTCGGTGACCACTCCTGCAATCTCGACTTCACTGCTTGCGATGTATACGTGATATTCCAATCGAAAGAGCTCGAAGGCAGCAATTCTGTTGGCCTGTTCACGATCACTTACAGTGACTCGTAACTTATTACGGCTTGGGGCATTCACTTCAATAATGCCCTGAAACGATTTTGCCAGATCTTTTCGATTCGCAATTTGTTTAGCGGTTTACCTTTGGGCCGAAAGAAAACCAGAAATGGGCCCTTAGATCCGGGCGGGTACGCTTTTAGGCGGGGGTCGCCGGGGTGTTGATCCACTTGCCTGGTTAGTATCCATAGGATCAGGCGAAGGCAGGTTAAAAGTCCCAGGAGAATTAGAGTTGTTGACCGGTTTGTGCAAAACAGTTTCAGCGGGAGTTGAGCCGGTTTCGGCGCTATGTTCGCTTTGTGGTGGAAAGTTTCGCTCATTAAATTGCTCGTATTCCGGGGATGGAATGTAATCATCGTCAGAAATTTCAAATTGCGAATCACCCCCGCCTTTGTCATCAGTTTCCATTGCGGAGAATGATCACCGCAACGAAAAATAAAATGATTCCAATGTCGAAACAAAGAGCACGCAGAATATTGCGGTTATTCCAACAAGAGGGAAAAAATAAAAAAGTGGCGGATAAATTAAATTAAAAATAAAAAAGTTAGCGGGATAATGAATAAAAGATAAAAAAAATATATAACGAAAAAAAAAAAAAATATAACGAAAAAAAAATATAACGAAAAAAAAATATATACGAAAAAAAAATATGAAGAAAAAAAAATATAGTGAAAAAAATAACGAAAAAAAATATATAACGATAAAAAAATGGACGGTAAAAAAATAACTTTTATCTGATGAACTTTGGCACAGTTCCACTTGCCAATTCACTACCAGTTCACAGTTCCACTTGCCAATTCAACTACCAATTCACAAGATGCGAGAGACCGAAAACAAGAGGCGAGATATTTACCGACAATAACAGCCTTGTGTAGGTAGGTAGCGTACCGGTGTCGATGGCGACTCCTCTGCAGGCAGGCTTCGTCGTCGTACTGGCTGCTACGATGGGGACGGGGGCTTCTGTAGCAAAACGATTGCCGCACTTTCTGCTGCTGATGGTGATGCAGCTTTTGGAAGTTGCGACTTGCGATCCGGCAGGTTGTCGTAGCCGGAAGTGCCTTTAACAGACACACCGGAGGTCTCGGCCAGGGTGTGCTGCTTCCCAGTCACAGGGCACAAAACGCGTTTAAAAAACCTAGTGTAAAAACTTCTACTGAAGAAAAACGCTAGGAAAACTTCACGCGAGATGAGAGCAAAAAAAAAACGAACTGCTCGCTTCTGGGAGAACCATCATATTCCGAGTACACCAGTCATGGAAGATTTCGAGAAGGTTCTGTAGCTCATAGCAGTCAGTGAGGTCTCGGACAACTACATACATTTTAAGGTCATCGGCAAACAACAGCAGCATACCTCCACGTTGCAGTATAAGGGTTACATCGTTTATGAAAAGCGAGAATAGCAATGGTCCAAGGGTGCTACCTTGTGGAACTCCAGAAAGGTTCGAGAAACAGTCGGACGAATTGTTTCCAATACTGACCGACATTTGGCGTCCAACCAGATATGATCTGAGCCAGGTGCATAAAGCAAAAGAACAGCCCATTTTTTCTAGTTTTGCAAGCAGCAAGTCATGACTAACTTTGTCGAAGGCAGATTTTAGATCGGTGTAAACGGCATCTATTTGGAATTTTTTACACATGTTCTCCATGCAAAACGAAGTAAAACTGGTAAGATTCGTTTCCACAGAGCGGCCGGGAAAGAAACCATGCTGATAGGGGCTGATGTAATTTTTGCAGGAAGCGAACATTCTATCGTTCATCAGCGACTCGAACACTTTCGACTCCACTCCGAGTGATGTAATGCCACGGTAGTTTCTCACATCACGTTTGTCGCCTTTCTTGAAAACTGGGAACATAGTAGAGCATTTCCACTGCACAGGAAATTTACTCTGCTGGAGTGATAGGTTGAATAGTAGACAAAGTGGAACAGCTAGAATATCAGAGCATTTCTTCAGCACGGCCGATGGAAGAACGCTAGGTCCAGGAGAAAAGGATGATTTGGTCTGACGTATCGCTGACAGAACCATTTGAACGTCTATATCAAAGACATCCACATCCACTACATTGCTAGGTACTCCACTCACAGCTCTATCAGTGTCATCCTGAGAAGGCGAATAGCTCGAGAATACACTTGAGAAGTGTTTAGCGTAAAGGCTGCATTTCTCCACAGTATTCAGCGCAATGTCGTTATGAGCATGAGCATGAGCATGATTGACCGCCCACGGTTGCTACTCCGTTATTGCCAGATCAGCTGTAATTACACAGGGAACCAACAGATGACGTTTGGGACTAACATCATCCTCAATGTGTAAGAACTGGTGACCCAAAAATAAGCAATACCGTGTGTGTGTGGCCGTGTCCGAATGCAGGTCAATTGAGGAATAGGTAGGAAATTGTTGACGTGATCCTCGCTTTCATAGAAGCCGACGAGTCATCTGCATTGCCACGAGAAATCACTGGGATGTTGGATATATGGGGTAGGGAGTGTGGCAGGGTTCGTTTTGGTAAACGGGTTGCCGTGTATAGCGTGTAGTTTGATCGATGAAAACAATACTAGTTTTATTTTTTTTATTTTTAAGGCCGCACAAAGCAGAACAAAATTTCGGTGATCGACTGATCGTTCTGCTTACCGCACAAAGCAGAATAAAACTTTGATGACCGGCCGATCGTTCTGCTTATTGAAGAAAACATGTCTGGACGCGATTTTAACTTTTACTTTCAAATTATTTTACACACACGCACGAGGCAGAACAATTTTTTTTCGATTACCGACCGATCGTTCTGCTTACCGCACAAAGCAGACCAAATTTTCGATGACCGGCCGATCGTTCTGCTTACCGAAGCAAACACGTCTGGACGCGATATCTGATCGTTCTACGTCCAATACAAAACACGAACAAATCTGCACTGTACTGATTGTTTCACTTTCAATTTACTCGCCCACACAGCAAAATCAGACATTTTGATAACCACGCGACCGTACTGCGTCCAACACAAAACACGAACAAACTTGCACTCTTTACTATTTATCAACTTATATTTATTCCACGGATAATCCACGGATCCCGCGACGAAGAAAAAATCTCACAAACCGACGCGTACTTCAACACGATCTATCAAACATAAGCATATGCGGTATTTCGAAAAATTTCGTTTCAGGTGGCTCGAAACGAAATTCTGCGGAATTTCGCGGAATCTGGGCATGGCGAAATCTGATTTATTGATTTCGTTTCGTTTCGTGAAATTTCAAAATTTTCGCATGATAAAACTAGCTTATAACGAAATTTAACGGAATTCCGCGAAATTTCGAAACAAATTTAGACTTAAATCATACTGTCTCGTACAGTCGTGTATTATCAAAAATTTTGGCTGCGCCGTTGAACAAAATCATAAAGCTGTTTTCAAAACTTAATGTTATACAATTTGTGTTTCGTTAGAAATGTACAACAAAAAACGAAAAATATCTTGGACTATTCTATCCCATTTTTCCCATATTCCCATATTCCATATTCTATCCCATTTTTTTAAAAGTGATTCGACTCAATATTTTAGACGTCAGTCCCAGAGTGTAAATGTAATCAGATATGAATCAGATCAGTACAACTTTGTCAAAGAGGCAAAGTCGTGGCGTGGATTCCTGAGGCTCCTGTAAAGTGTTTTTAGAGCGCCTCTTTTTTATTAAAGGCCAACTTCTTCACCTCTTATGCCTCAAACCAGATTTAAGTTTTCGTCTTCGAGTTTTCAAAATAATTTCGTTTACAATAAATATTTAGTCGCTTACCAAGGTGGCTTCACATGAATTATCTTTTCAACAAACCAAAGATTCCTTTCTCGTCGCGTTCACGGAGATACTGAGCATTCCAATTGACTGTAAGGACGTAACCGGCTCATACTGTTCATAGCAGCTGTTTCTTGCACTCAATTGAAGTCGGTTGAGGATGTAAATTCGACAACAATTTTCGCATGCCTCATATGCACAAACACATATACAAGGACAAAAAGACAATAGGTTGGTTCCTCGAGTTGATTGTATATGAGACTATGGGTTTCCGAGCCTCCTACAAAAAGGTTGAATTTGGAAGGAAATGGTAGCCTTTTGGTACAACTTTTTTGTATGAGAGAGAAAAGATTATTTCTTTATACCTGGCAACTGCTGCCGTAAAAACTTTGCGATCACATTTCTGAAATGCAATCTGAAAGACATACACTAGTGGAAATAAGTATAAAGACAAGCTCAATTTTCATACAAGATGTTGCGAGGGCAATATCTCGATTCTTAGCGATTCGATTGGGCTGATTTTTTGCCAGCATTTAGGCCTGACTTGAATTTTTATTCAATGAAAGTAACATTTATGCATATTTTCTGCTTATACGCGTTTCTGTTAGAAATAATTATAAAGACTGTTCTGTAGTATGGAGTCCCATATAAAAAAGTGGTGTCTTCATAATTATTTCCAGATTCAGAAATCAAAATAATAGAAATGTTTGAAATGCACTCAAAGATCGAAAGTTCAAGTTACAAACAGGTGACTAGTAAAATTTTGGCCAAATCGAGATTTCGATCCTCAAACATGAAGAAAATGTATGAAAATCATGACTGACTTTATACTTATTTCCGGCGGCTATCTTTGTGCATTTTAAAAAGAAGCAGGGGATTCGTGTAACGAGCAAATGTGTTCTTTTAACAATTCTTCATCTGCGCATATTATATTCTCATATACTGGATTTGATTTAGCTCAATACCAAAAACCCACGCTGATAAATGAATATGAAGTGCTTCAGTATAATCACATAAGTCTTAAATGAAATAAGGTTTTAAATACAACTTGAATCAGAAAAAAAATCTCACATTTCCTATATTTTTGTATACATACTTACTGATATCAGAGTCTCCTAATTCTCGTGTATACATGGATGAGACAGTGTGCCATGAGCTACAAAATCTCACGTAGCATGGATTCAGTGCGACGAGAGAAGTTAGCGCGCACATAAAATAACTGAGTGAGCGCGTTTCAATGTACGTCTCATGAGACTCATCTCATGCGCTAGAAATGCATAGCTGGCGTTACTTAGGCGACGATATTATTGTATGAAAAATATCCGCCCAAGCTGTTTTACGCACCTCCGCTGTTGTTTGCAAAGGTTTGCCATGGCAAACAGCGCATGAGCTGATCGCATTGAGATGTCTCAATGCGACTCACCAATGTTAATGTGAAGTAAATACACAAGCTTCGTGAGACTCGCGTGCGCTAAATTTTATGTGCGCGTAGCAGTCGTTGCTCAATCTCATCATTTTTTGTACGCGCGCATGATGTCTGACTGATATAAAGCTGAACTGATAAAAAATGATCAGATTCGTGAGCACTCACTCCACGATGAATTCCTTTGAAAGCGGCACAAATGCTGGGATATTGCCTTATCGCCAATGGTAAACGGGAACACGGCGAGTTATCACAGACTGCTTCTTCTGTTACCAAAATTCAATTGGTCGCAAAGCAGATATTAGACTTTGAGAAAATGAAACAGAATTGCGTACATAATGTAAAATCAATTCAATAAAAATTCCGCGAAAAAAAATTAAAATTTCGTTTCGTTTCGAAAAATTTCGAATTGAATAGACGTTGATTTCGTATCGTTTCGAAGTCTCGAAAGTAAATATATATTTCGTTTCGTTTCGTTTCGAATCAACACAGACATTTTAAATTTCGTTTCGTTTCGTTAGGAAAAAGTGTCTTATCGCATACCCTTAATCAAACACTCTACATTTTGTATCTCTACGAAGAGGGAGGGGGGGGGGCGGTATACCAAAAGTCCACGTAGACTTTTCTTTTGGATAACAATTTATGCAGCAGCTTTGTGGGAAGTTCACCTGTTTGATTTTAAAGGTTTTTTTTTTGGGTGAACTACGGCCTAAAACTATCATGGATTTTGGAAATTGGAAAATGGAAATTCTTCTATGTTGAGCAGGAAAATTCTCCAAAGTGTTCTATAAAATCCTTCAATTTTTTCTTTATTTCCGCTCGGACTTTATGGCAAATTCTACTAGAATATCTTTTGATTTTCGGCAGGAATTTCCATGGAAACGACAGGTGATTCCTGAGAATTTTCACGAGAAATTATGTCGTACTTCAACGGAAAATTCTTTGGAATTTACAAAGGAAGCATTTTGGAATATCAAAGAAAAAGTCATGTGAATTTTCAAAAAACATTCTTTAAAACTTGTAAGGGGAATTCTCCGAAATCTCCGCGAGAAACCCTCCAGAATTTCAGCTGGAGATTCCATAGGAAGTCCCTTTTCTTAATTTCGGTAATTCTTAGAAATTTTCGCGAAGAATTATTTAGACATATAAGCGATATTTTTCGGAATGTTGATGAAAAATTATTAGAAAATTTACGGCAATTAATTCGGGAGTTCTAATTCAAATTCTTTGGAATTATTGATGGAAAATCTTTGCCATTGCTATAGAAATTGTTGAAAATTTCCAAAAGAAATTATTTGAATTTTCCACCAAAAACTCTTAGAGTTTCCACAAATATTTGCAATTTTTGTAAGAAAGCCAAAGTTTCAACTGAAAATTCTTCATAATTTCCATCGAAAATTATTCGGAAAATTCTTTAGAATGTGGAAATTGCTCCAAATTTGAAACAGATATTTAAAAATATGTATCGTAGGAAACCATTCTAAAATTCCACGGGAAATATTTCAAACTGTTCGTTTAAACTTAAAATTACATCGAAGCGTTTCCCGATGAAAACAAGTCCTACTCGCTCTGTGAGCGTGCAAGAGAAAGATGATTAAACGTCAGCAAGCCTTATTCAATTGAATAAAGTATGTGAACATGCTGAAACAACAACATTGAAGATTGAAACAACAATATTCCCGTTGTTTGATGCAACAATCGCAATACATAGTTGTTTCAATCTTGCAAGATTCTTCTGCGTGTACTGACAGGGATTTGAATAGCTGAATTGCTTAAAACATGGTTGAACTCCATATTTTTAAAGTCGCATGTGATATTTTGTAAAATTTAAAAAAAGTCTACGTGGATTTCAAGGGGGGAGGGGAGGGGTTTCGGAAAAGTCTACGAAAGTCTACTAAGGGGGACGGGGGGTTTGAAAATGTGAAATTTCGGTTTACGTGGTTTGTGGACAGCCCCAACCTAGTCCTCAAGAAGCTATCCGACAAGGTTATTTTTCTACTGGCCAACATATTCAATCGTTGTCTTAAACTTAACTGCTTTCCTGGTTGCTTAACTACTTCCCTGGTTGGCGAAGATAGTCTTTATCCTCAAGCCTGGCAAGGATCCAACCTCTCCAAGAAGCTACAGACCCATCAGTATACTGTCCTCGCTGAGTAAATTATTTTAAGGTTTCATTTACAAACTAGACAGGTTTAACAATCCGCTGTGTTTGACGAAATTTTTTAAAAATTATCTCCTAGGAGATCACTTTCCGATAGTTACTCAATACCTGCAGGGGTTCCGCAAGGTAGCCTGCTTGGACCCATCCTATATAGCATTTTCACGTCTGACCTTCCCACTCTATCTGGCGTGTGCGTTCTTGCACTCTTTGCGGATGATACATCCATTGCGATGAAGGAAAGGAAGCCCAGAGAACTTACAAATAAACTTCAAAGAAGCATGGAGGTTCTTATTAGATATATGACCGACTGGAAAATCAAAATCAACTCAGCAAAAACGCAACTGTAGAAAATAATGCCATCAGCTGGTCGTCCGCAGTCACTCTGCTAGGAGTTAAACTCGATGCTAAATTACTTTTCAAGTCTCACACAGAAAAAAATCAAGAACAAATGTATGCTTCTTTTGAAATGTCTCTCTCCACTGATAAATAGGAGATCAAAACTATCTAAACTATCAAAACATAAATCAAAATAATATATAGAAAGGAATGCACTGTAATAAAGATACAGGTCTGAGATTAAACTTGTGTATGAAGCAGATTAATAAAAAAGCTTCTTTTCCGATGAGTTTTGAATTATAGCAAAGTTTTGATTTGAATATTTATACTGAAACGGGCTCACCAGATTTGTACGATGATCCGTCACTCAGCTTGCATCCGTTTATTCCAAGTCATCTAGAGGGCAATATAACAATCGACATAATTGGATTTGCGTAACAGAACTTCCACAGTTACAACCTAACGCACGGAATTAGATGTTAGGAAAATTTCACTACCACTGCAATGCACTGCTTGTTAGTATTTTTTCAACACTCGTGAATCCGAATCTATGTGGCATAGCACTAAACACACATTTAAAAAGAGATATTTTCACTTTTTCATAATTAAAAAAAACTGACAGAAGAAAAGTTGTGCGTAAAAAACAACCGTCTCGCATCAAGCCCTACTTCGATCCTCAGTATTCAGCGCAATGTCGTTATCGAGAAAAACACTTGATGGCAGTCCAGTTTCCTTTCTCCTAGAATTCACGAAAGACCAAATACCCTAGTATCGTCGGAGATTTTTTGCGTGAGATGAACATAATGTTTGTAACGAAGTTTATTATACCGCCGATAATCATTGCTGGCAATGTTGAAGTTCCGTTTAGTGAAGGAAAACCGTCGATAGGTATAAACGCGAAGAGCTCTAGTGCGTACTCTTTTAAGATTGCGTAATAGAGCATTAGTCCATGGTGGTTTCCTCGGAGGCTTTCGCTTCGGTACAGTGGCTGAAACGCAGTTACGTAGCAGACAGTTGAAGCGGTCTACAGCTGATTCGATGTCCAGGCGGTCTAAAACATTCCAGTCAATACAGCCCAAGCATTGTCGGAGCTGTTGAAAATCGGTTTTGCGAAAATTGAGTCGGTCGTCACTCATAGGTCCATCGAAACGTAGATTAAATCCGTTGTCAATTGATTTATCCAACGCAGGATGATAGTTGTCAAGTGGCACAATGGCGTCCGCAGCCTCAAGGACAGTACATTCATGCAGTGAATA
Source organism: Armigeres subalbatus (assembly GCF_024139115.2). NCBI lineage: Eukaryota > Metazoa > Arthropoda > Insecta > Diptera > Culicidae > Armigeres > Armigeres subalbatus. The sequence continues at coordinate 5,760,388 of NC_085141.1, read as the reverse complement.
ATCATTGATAAACACCAAGTCGAGCATGTTTGATTGAAAGTTGGAAATCCTGTTGATTTGGCTGAGTCCAAGAAAAGCAATTCCATCGACTAGTTGGCGACTAGCAGGTGTAGTTGCAGACAAAAGCGGGTTAGGAAACGTATATCCGTGGTGGGAGAGAGATTAGACAAGTCCTGGTTGATTGAAGTCTCCAAACAGAAGAACCACATCCGATAATAAGGCCAAAGCGGAGGCAAATGCTATAGCACCAAGGTGAAGTTGTATTACACTGCAATCATGTCTACGGTCGGGAGGAATGCACGAGGCACCGATGAAAACGTTGCGACTAGAGAGACTTATTTTGGCCCAAATAGTCTCAATTGAATTGAATTGTCCGATGGCGATCTAGCAGGAAACAAGCTCATTGGAAACAGCAACTAGAACTCCGCCACCACGCTATTAGCTATTAGATAAACTGCGATCCACTCTATAAACGACGAAGTTGTCATCGAAAAGTTGGAGTGAGTTGATTCTTCCATCAAGCCAGGTTTCGGTGAACACATAAACATCATACTCGCCATCAAGCACAGCCAGATAAACGTCGTCCAATTTGGTAGAAAGTCCTCTAGTATTTTGGTAATACACTCGTAGACTCCTAGTGGGAGCGGTGTAAATGACGGAAGTTGAAACCCAACTGAAAAGCGGCGAATTTTCAGGCAGCGACAGATCATTAACGTGATTATACTCGCCTGGTTAAGCAGAACGGAAGTCCCGTATACCATCACCGACCACAGGACCGGGACGACGACAATGGCGGGTGGCATTGGAAGGCACGACTGGGTCGGGAGGCTCAGGGACTTCCTTAGAACTCGTTACAGGGTGTCCCTGATCCAAAGTTGCAGTAAATGATGATAGAATGCTTGTTTCCGATGCAGGAGCACTGACAATACAGTCGAATGGTATATGGAGTAGCTGGAAGCTGGAGAAGCATCAGGTACCGAAAGTATATAATTAGGAGAATACTCGCCTGAGGTTGGAGTGCGGAAACCCCCTACGCCACCTCCGACCACACGACCGGGACGATGATGAACGATGCTGCAGAGCTCGAATGGGTCGCTGCTGCAGTAGTTTCTAATCAACATCAGAACGAGCAATTCAATCGAAAGCATGGCACAACTCCTCGCGCTTTCCGAAAACGCGATAAAGTATATGCCAAAGTCTACTGCAGCAACATGAAGTGCCAGTGGGCTTCAGGCGTTCATTGAGGTCATTGGTTATGTTAATCACAATGTTCTTCTAGATGACTTGCACGGACGGAAGCAGCTTATCAGGTCACATTCCAATCAACTCAAGCTTCATTCCAGTGAAGTAACAACTGGCGCAACAGGTACAACACCGTTGGGTATCCTGGTGGATATGTTCGGTCTCCAACCTTCAAGACCAGCAAAGCAGCCTGCTAATCAAGGTGAAGCCGAGCAAGAACGACTCCCTGTTCGGTTATCCTCCAACATTCAATCCATAATCCAACCAAGAAACGAGGTGGGATTTGTTCCCGGGATTCCAAATCAGCGGGCTGCGAAATGGTGAGTTGACATCCGGGAAGGGGCGCCTAACATAGCTCTGGTCCTCACAAGTTCCAATACTCACGCTTGTACGGGTCTTCCGATGACAATTGACCGCCAGCTAAGGGTTGCGTACTTAGCTGGTAGTGCAGCCTGGGCACTGTTGTCCTTCTGACATCAGCTAGAGTGAGAGGGTGCGTCCTGTGGGGTCTGCCTAGGATGTGGTGGGGTTCGACAGTGGGCTCTGTTGAACTTCTATAAAAAGCTGCATGTGTCCCCAAGCAGGCCCTATCGAAGCGACCGTGTGCCGCTCAAAGCGCACTAGCCTAGTCCTGGTGTTGGGTGGGACTTTAAACAAATTTGACCCGACTGATCGAGCGTCTGTCCACCAAGGAGGTGCGGCTCCAACAGCGTCTGTTCTGGCATCCAGCGGCTGAGTATGAAATGCTATTCCCTGGAAGCTATACCTAAGATGGCAGCCCCATCCCGGTGGATAGGGAACCTTGGGCCAACAACCTACTGTTCCCGAAACATCAATTTGTTCGAGAATCCGATAATGAAAGAATACGGACTGATTTTACGGCGACGACTCTTAGCGCGAAACAACGGACACGAATAGGAACATGGAACGTTTTAACCCTAGCCCAGCAGGGTAAATTGGCACAACTTGCCAATGAGGCACGCCGCATGAAGCTTGAGATCCTGGGACTGAGTGAAGTCCGTTGGCCAAACTTTGGAGAACACAGAACGCCGTCGGGACAAGTTCTGCTATACTCTGGTTTACGAGGTGAACACGCTCCCCGGCATCGCGGAGTTGGCTTCCTACTAAGCGCTCAGGCACACTCTGCGCTTATGAAGTGGGAACCTATAAGTGAAAGGATAATCGTTGCCAGATTTAGAACACGGGTCCGAAACCTTACTATAATCCAATGTTATGCGCCAACCGATGCTGCCGATCTGCAAGACAAAGAGAACTTTTACAGTCAACTCAATGCCGTCGTAGATAGAATTCCGAAGGGTGATATCAAGATCTGTTTGGGCGACTTCAATGCGAAGATCGGATCCGACAACTCGAACCATGAGCGCATTATGGGACGCCATGGTCTCGGAGAAATGAGCGAAAACGGAGAGCTGTTCGCAGAATTTTGTGGTAATAACGACATGGTGATCGGGGATGGCTCTTCCCTCATCGACCGGTTCACAAGGTCACGTGGGTCTCCCGTGACGGCTTTACAGAAAATCAAATCGACCACATCTGCATCAGCCGAAAATGGAAACGGAGCCTTCTTGATGTACGGAATAAACGTAGTGCCGATATCGCGTCTGATCATCACCTCCTCATCGGCGAAATACGCCTGCGCATTGCGCGGATTCGTCGGCAGGAGGAAAGAGTTGGACGACGATTCAACACACGCCGACTGGAAGATGCCACGGTGAAACGGTCCTTCGTTGAAGAACTGGAGACGCGTGCTGCAGGTATTCCGGAAGGTGGCAGCGTGGAAGACCAATGGACCGCCATCAAGAATGCCTTCATCGCCACCAGCGAGAACAATCTGGGCGAACTACGCACCCAGAGAAAACAATGGATCACCGATGAGACCTGGAGGAAGATAGAGGAGCGAAGAGAAGCCAAAGCCGCGATAGAGCGATCAAAAACCAGAGGAGCCAAAGTTCTAGCCCGCCAACGATACGCGGCTCTTGAGAAGGAAGTAAAACGCTCATGTCGACGGGACAAGCGAGCGTGGGCAGACTCTCTGGCCGACGAAGGAGAGAGAGCCGCCGCAACCGGGGACATTCGCCTCCTCTACGATATCTCACGACGCTTAAGCGGGGCGAAGATGAATGCAACGATGCCTGTGAAAGACGCGAATGATCAGTTATTGACCGACCCAACTGACCAGCTGAAACGCTGGTTCGAGCACTTCGAACAACTTTTTCAAGTGCCAGCCAGGCCATCACCACCTCGGCATGATCTGCCTAGGATCCGACGTATAACACGCGTCAATACCGAAGCTCCATCACTGCTAGAGATTCAAACAGCCATCCAAAGCATGAAATCGAATAAAGCCCCAGGGGTCGACCGCATATCAGCCGAGATGCTCAAAGCTGACCCCATGACATCCGCTCAACTACTGCATCGTTTATTTCATAATATCTGGGACACCGCAACTTTCCCGGTCGACTGGATGCAAGGTATCTTAGTAAAGGTGCCCAAAAAGGGTGACCTGACTGTATGCGATAACTGGCGAGGCATTATGTTGCTGTGTACCGTTCTCAAAGTTCTGTGCAAAATTATCCTAGCCCGGATTCAGGAGAAGATCGATGCGACTCTCCGGCGGCAGCAAGCCGGATTCTGTGCCGGAAGATCCTGTGTGGACCATATTGTCACGCTCCGCATCATTCTGGAGCAGGTCAACGAATTCCAAGAGTCCCTTTACTTGGTATTCATTGACTACGAGAAAGCTTTCGACCGTCTCAATCACGAGAATATGTGGGGCGCCCTGAGACGCAAGGGAGTTCCTGAGAAAATCATCGGCCTCATCGAAGCACAGTACGAGGCCTTTTCGTGTAGAGTGCTGCACAATGGGGTCCTGTCCGACCCTATCTGGGTCGTAGCTGGTGTGAGGCAAGGATGTATCCTATCACCGTTACTGTTCCTCATCGTAATCGATGAGATTCTGGTAGGTGCGATTGACCGTGAACCAAACCGCGGGCTGTTATGGCAGCCTATAACCATGGAGCACCTAAACGACTTCGAATTGGCGGATGACGTTGCACTCCTCGCACAACGGCGCTCTGACATGCAGAGTAAGCTCAACGACCTTGCCGAGCGCTCCTCCTCGGCAGGTTTAGTCATCAACGTCAACAAAACCAAATCGTTGGATGTAAACACGGTGACTCCTTCCAGTTTCACAGTAGCCGGGCAACCAGTGGAGAATGTTGAAAGCTTCCAATATCTTGGTAGCCAAATGGCGTCGGACGGCGGTACCAAGATCGACATAGGCGCACGGATCAAGAAAGCAAGGGCTGCCTTTGCGAGTTTAAGAAATATCTGGAAAAACAGGCAGATAAGTGAACGCACCAAAATACGAATTTTCAACTCTAACGTGAAATCTGTGCTGTTATACGCTAGCGAAACATGGTGTGTATCAGTGGAGAACACTCAACGGCTGCAGGTGTTCATTAACAGATGCCTGCGGTATATAATTCGGGCCTGGTGGCCTCACAACTGGATCTCAAACAATGAGCTCCATCGTCGTTGTCACCAGAGGCCGATAGCAACAGAAATTAGGGATCGGAAGTGGGGCTGGGTCGGCCACACTCTACGTAGGGGCGGAAACGAAATCTGTAAACAAGCATTAGACTGGAACCCAGCGGGACATCGCAGCAGAGGCAGACCCAGAGGCTCATGGCGGCGAAGCCTCAATAAAGAAATAAAAGAAGTCGACCGAAATCTAACCTGGCAACAGGTTAAAGCGATAGCCGGGCAACGCTCAGGATGGAGATCTTTCAAGTCGGCCCTTTGCACCACCGGAGGTGTACAGGATCCGTAACCTAACCTAAATTCCAAATCAGCAAGTCGAAGCAGATCCGAGCAGGCGAGCTCTAGAGATGGTCGGGCTTCACATTTTGTAAACCCGAACCCGACCCGAACCCGATTTGGAAATTCCTTTCAAACCCGGACCCGACCCGAACCCGGAATGAAAAATCTTATCGAACCCGAACCCGACCCGTACCCGACAATTTTTGCAGTCTTAAACCCGAGCTGGACCCGAACTATGTTTTAGATGTAAAATTCAAACTAGATATTTTATATTTCTCCTTACACCCAAAAGGGTATAGGCCCAAACAACAAATAAGCACAAGAGATTCCACAACCTGATTTCATCCAGAATAATGCATCAACGGAGAATGAAGAAGTGTAACTAATGGGGCAGCCCTCACTTCGGCACACATGAGACTCCCTCCTCAAAACCTCAGGGTCGGCATACGCGCTTGACTCTTCGCGACCAAGAAAACACCTGAATACTGTTTAGCAACCTTCCCACTTTATTAAGCACACAGGTACCTTCACTTCTCCCACTTCCTTAACCGTCTATCTCCTACCTCCACACTGTTGGCGTTGCACCAACTGTCTGCGGGGCTCCTTCACCGTTCCGCTTCTCCGCCTGCTTTCTCCCCGTTATCGCCGCTACCACTTTCAGGGACACTCCTGTGGAGTCCTCGACTCCTCCCCGTGCCGTCACGGTTCTTTCACGCTCGAGCTGATCGCGGACAGGTTTTACAGCGTCCCGAAACTGATGGCCAAAATGGCGGCGCCCACGAACAAGGCTTCTGTGGATCTGCTCGATCGGAGATGATGCCTCGAGCGTCGCTTCCGAATCCTCGCACTTCTGGCCGGAAACGTGATCACTGTCAGTTCTGACCCGGTCGGAAGGAGATCACAGGTATTGCCCACGGTAAGAATTACCACCAAGTAAAAGAGGGGTCCTGCGAGCACATTGGGGAAAGATGGTAATAAGCACCGTTTCAATTAGGGAGGGGTTTGAGTTCTGGTCGAGGGTTTTTTTACCTGGATGGTTTTTCCACTTTGTCGCTTCCACTGTCTCACAAACTTTGCTTCTAATTTTCAATTTGTTTTTTTTTACTTTATTGCTTTATCGCTCACGTCTGTCGAACCAGGCTATCGATTGGATAATGATCCCTAGCAATGGCGCATCTCCTTTTCATACCCTCGACCTAGCTCATTTCCCCTCCAAGCTTTTCGCTCATCATGGCGTCTTCTACGCCACCCCCCAATGGCCGCCCATTTTTCCGTGATCCTACAACTGGTGGTGAATAGCGGAACTGTGTGTGGTGTGGCTGCATCCTTTCCGGTGGGCGATGGGTGGTTGTGATGCTTGGCGCATATTCAAACATGTTCTTGGTTTGTCAATACATATATTTATTACACGGAATAAAAACGCGAAAATCTCACACACCTCGAAACGACAGACACACCACTTGTTACAGAAGACAATCACCAACAGTTTTATTCCAAAACCACGACCGCAGAGAGTTATCAGGATGCCTTCTAGATTCGAGCCATACATGTTCTGAAAATAAAAATGGGGGGGGGGGGAATGTTAGCCACTGACACAATAGTCGATGGTTACCACCAACCGCAACCCTAGTAACTCATATTACCATAGTTACCAGTTAGTTGAGTCGTTCTTAAATAAAGATGTTATGCCTAGTAATACAACAAGCATGTTGATCATGAGATTTACAGTGCCATTAGCAATCTTTCACTACTGTGAATAATTTCAGCGAAAATAGAGTTTTTTGCGCGACGTACTTCATGGATATTCCATTAATAAATTCGTGAAGCTTCGTAAAAATGTAGATCAAGCGATGCTCTGAAGGAATTTTACGCCGGTTTAAGCTGCATGACATAAGCAGATAATGTGCCACGCGCGGAGAAGCGAAAAGAATGTCAGTTTACACAGCATTACCACACCTATCTTGATAAAAATTTCGCTACTATCATCGGGTGAAATAAATTACGTTCGTGCGCGGGAATGCCCTGATTTACGATGCACGTGATGATGATCGATGGTGCAGCAGCAACAGTAGCAGACAAGGCACGACAGAGTCATTTCAGGCGACAACTTCTTTTGTTTACCCTTCGTGACAGTTTTCATTCGGGGTGGTATTGATTGGTGTCGGCAAATTGTTTGCTCTTTTCGGATGATGGTGACACGCTCGAATAACATGATGACAACCGTCGGCGAAGACGGTAACGAGCGCGAAATTGCGTAATTGAATACGCCGTTTGTCTATGGTTCCACTTGCTTGGGTTGTTTCTGAACTGTGGTACTTCAAATGGTACTTCAAATGGCCATAAAACTGAAAATTACTATTGGTTAATGGTAACATTTCTCGCAAAATTATGAACATTAACAAAATTAAAGCCCATCCGAAATATTCATAGCGTAGTGTTAAGAGTCCGTTGAACCCCTTTAGTAACACTATAATGGCTGTGCGAGTTCGAATTACGGTCTGATCATAGAAGTTTCTTGACTTTTCTCAAATGAACGTCAGAAATCCGTGCAAGGTTATTAAAAAAAGAGTTGTTTGCCACCAAATAGTATGAAAGGCCCACATTGCTCTACTCACTCCACCTTTCCACATTATTGATTTTTTTCCATTTGCTCCCCCTCGTATTCCATCAATTATTACCTTTGGCAGCGGCTCAGCGACTCAGGAGCCGTCTAATCCCACCGTGAATGTGTAGCAACTTTTCCACATTAGCGTTAATCCCCCACTTCACGTTGAGCCCTTGGGAAAAAGACGGTCATCACCCCGGAAGAAAGCGAAACGGCTTCTCGGCAATCGAAGGGGAAACGCACCGCCCTAAATAAATTAAAGACCTCCATAAATACGGCGGACGACCGAAAACGAACGCGCCGCGTCTGCTGGGAGCTAACTCCTGAGCAGAGGACGCCTGCCTGCCTATATATGGAGGCCCAGCAGTGCGCGATGCTGGCCTTTGAAACCGTGCGCCATCATCAGTCAGCAGCCATCCCGGGAGAAGATGCAAGGCCCCACTAAGAGTGATACAAATCACCGTCACCATAACAAAGCCGAATCCGAATGGCGGAGAGACAGAGAGGTGCAATAAAAATCAATCGTCCGGATCGAGGTGGTTTTATTTATTGGAAACGCACTGAGCACTACATAAGCCCCTGATTCTGCGATTTCGGAGGAGATTTTGTTATTTTTATCTGCTTTCGTTTCGTGAATTTAAAGTAAGAAGGAGCATAGCGAAGAAATATGTATTCACTTTATGAGGAAAATTTTCACAAATGAATCTGCTTTAGGAAATTCCATCTCTCACATATTGTTTTTACATGTTACGGAAATCAACTTGAAGCGAACACAGTTTCTAGAAAATAACATGAAAGTAATTGTTCTGAAATGAATTGGGAATTATTGGAAACGAAGCTGAGTTTCCAATTACCGGATATATCATTGAGATAACGAAGAGTGGATTTTTATCATACGGAATAACCTTGTTATAGATACCCAGAAAATTAAAAAGAATGGAAACAGCTTTACGTTACCATGCCATAGCTCAAGAAATATGGAACATAAAATATGTAAACGTTTGCACTCGGCCCAACTCCGAGTGGCTCTAAGAGTCAAACTGCCGCATAATTCCCATCGGTGCTGTCCAATTTTCCACCAAACACACACCGCCGGCCGAACCGCAACGATATCGATGGCTTTTATCTCGGTTTTCCCCTGCTTCATGCACCAATTCCATTTCCATCAACACGGGATTGATCCCCTGGCTGTCTAGAGCCATCCGTTTTAAAAGAAACTCACTCAACGCTTCAACATCGGCATCATCGGCAGTGGCATGTTCTATAAAACCAGAAAGCATGATCGTCCTAGCCACTACTTGAACCTTCACTACTGATGACTGGCAGGCTGATGCTGGCTGCTATACATCGATTCGATAATCATCTCCACTCCCAGCGGTGGGAATTTTCCGCTATCCGGGAACGGGAGGCGAAATGGAGTCGGTTCCTTCGACTCTTTTCCACGAAAATCGAGCGCCTACGTGGCTGAGCGGCTGCTGCTTTAACCGCGCCGTGAAGTTGCGATCCAGATGGGGAATAATGCACTCTCGAAACGATGATGTGATGTGGTTTAGAATTTGAATTCAAATAATGTGGAATCAGCTCTCCCGGCTGAGCGGAAAATGTTGCAAAATGCTGCGGTGAATATTGAACGAGATGCTCATCGTTTTATTATTTTAGACGTTGTTCGGAATAGTGGAATAGTGGGATAATCCTGTCAATGGACAACCCTGTAGAAGTCTGAGAAAGTCCAGCAACGGTTGAAGCGGAAATTGACAAGCAGACGTCAGATTAGGTTCAGTGGAACCGAGGGTCCGAGAGTATGATTTTTTTATTCTTTCAAACGAGGTCTTGCCTTCAAAATTACTTTTTTCACAATTGCAGATCAAAACACGTTGTTTTTATGAGATTTGAGTAAGTTACCATAAGCGTGTGATTATTTAATAACATATCAGCATGTCAGTCGGTGAGCAGCAAGCCATGAGTTGGCCCCTTCATGACGGATCTCCGTGGCGTTCACACGCACCCGCGGAGAGCTGCTGTCATCGCATTTCGCTACGGCCATTTGGGGTCACACAGTTTTAAATTTCGTGTTTGAGAGAAAAACGACAGATTTTTCAGTATCAAAGAAATGAGTGATATTTGATTAAATTTTAAAATGCTTTTGCCTGATGATTCTTGCTGTTGCTTCAGCAGTCAGTGACGAGTTATCAGACTACTAGAACCAGAAAGGTGCTCACATCACCGTCGCTTGGTACCGGCTGTCATCAACCTCAACAATTGCCACACGAACGCAACGGTTTATGCTGCTCATTATCGCACCAAATAGAATTCGAGCTGCGAAAAAGTAAAACGAAACACTTTATTCCCAGCGGCCCATCTCGATGATGCGACGCTGATCCAATAACACTTTCGAACCTAACTGGAATTGCACCTCTTTGAAGTGGAGCCGGTCCCACAAAAGCCCAATGAAGCGTATAATGTTGGACACACCACGACCGGGCGGCGGGCCGATTGCCTCCCGGGACGCACCACTTCATTATTACCAAACGAGAATGCAACGCGGGGCGAACGAGATACGGCGGATGCACTAAATAATAAAACAGACCTTTTGTATCGACTGAGCGAGTGTCGCCCAAACCAGAATTTTACAGAGTGGGGACGGTGGAATTAATGTAGATTTACAGAATTTACAGAATTTTGGTTAAACTTCAAAAATTTACGAAATTTACAAAAAAAAATCCATGTTAAATGTAAAATTCTCCAAATATTAAAATGCACTTGATGAGAAAAGCAGAATGATGAGAATTCAACATTGATATCATTTGATGGCTTGCTTGACAAAGTTTATTCAATTACATTCCCTTTTCAAAATTGGCCAAATAGTTCAAAATCTTAAACCTTAAATAGTTTAAAATCTTTTGGAAATTCTTAGTAAATTCTAAAATCAATCTTCGGTGGTGCATTTCACGCTTCACTGCCGCCGCTGCTCGATTTGTTCGGACGGTTGTTGCATTCCTCGTTCCACTGTCCCCACGAAATAAAAAGCGACCACAAAACCCGCACTGCTCATTTTAATTGATTCCTTTCCCTTTTTGTGCCGTGGTCGTTTTTTTTCTGCCTCGCTCTCGGTCCAAGTTCTCGAGTGACGACCCTTCTTCCGTTCATTTCCGAGCTTAATCCAAGCCGAGCCGTTTGTTTGAGAAATTGTTGCCCATTCGGGCGAAGGGATTGACTCCGCCGGTTGGATGGCTGGTTAGCAATTAAAAAAATAAAGACATTAATTTAAAACCAATTAATTTGGTAGAGTCGAGTGTTTTATTGCCCAACAAACAACGTATCGGTTCTGAGGAAAATTTTAATTTTTATTCCCATTATATTAGTTTGATTGGTTTGAGGGTAAGCTTTTTGGAACGAAGATTCTGGGTCGGGTTGAGAGCTTCGAATGACACGTGTAGGGGGAAGGGGGATGGGTAAAACAAATCACTGCAATGAACATCGAATCTAGAGACAAATGTGAGTAGAATATTATTTTCGTTCAGATAACATCAGCGGTATATGGAATCGTGAGAAATTTGTATTTCTCTTGAAATTGTTAGTATATTCATCAATTAGAATTCAAAAACATTAAGTTCATAAAACTGCCCATTATTATTATTAAGTCTTCATTTGAAATCCCCAAGAATGAATTTTCTCAATAGAATTGACTCCCCTGTACCTATAGTGGAACAACTGTACGTAGCTCTGGAAGGTGCAATTCGGAGATCTGGCGTACTAAGTACCTGGTGGATGGCGGAAAGCATGGCAGCCTAAACGAGGTTCGTCCCAAGGTGGAAATGGATTGGATGAAATTTGAGGATGTCGACAAATTCATATATCTTGGAACACTCATTACGTGCAATATGGACAAGCATCACAGAATCCAAAATTTAATTCACTAACGTTTTCAAGGGCACACCGCTCAATACGGAGGCAGCGGATAACTTTTGTTTTTATTATTTCAACTTTGCTGTGTCGCAGCATGCGTGGAATAATGGAAATGACAGCTGTGTGATGCGTTCATATGGACTGGTGTGCCCTTGAAAACGCGAGTGAATTTTGTTTTGGATTCCGAGATGCTTGTCCATAATGACGTTAGCCGCGAGGTGAAAAGACGTGTTGCGGCTGCAAGTAGGGCTTTCTACGGTATCCACAGCTAGCTTAAGTCTTGCAGCCTACAAACACGGACAAAACTAGCTCTGTACACATCATTGATTCGTCCAATCGCCTTGTATCGCCATGAAGCAGCCCATCGAATTTTCGAAGTGTTTGAGCGGAAAATACTGCGCTGCGAGAGGTGAAAAAAAAAGTACAATGGCACAGACGCATGAATCATGAGTTGATAAAATACTGCATAATACAGTGGGCTGGACATATAATGCGTATGCCGGAAGATATACCAGCAAAAGTCATGTTAAGCAGATAACCTGGAAGAGGAGGTCGGCTCTGGGGTAGACCCCGAACTCGCTGCCTGTGTGCAATCGATGAAGATGCGCGTGTGGCTGGCGTACAGAGAGACTAGCGACTGGCGGCCCAAGAACGAGCGACTTGGAACAAGACATTACATTCGGATTTGTTTCGGATAACACAGAGTGTACGATCATCATAAGTACAGACAGGTAGATATTCAGTTGGTTTTGCATAGAAAGCTTGTTTTCAAATTATTATGTTACTAATTTAAGTAACTATCCAAGGATTCCTAAGAGAATTTCTGAATGTATTTTTGAAGAAAATGCTAAGTGAAACTTCAAAAGAATTCCAAAAATTTATTTCTAGAGTTTCGGAAGGGATTTTTTGAGAAAATTGAGAATATCCTGAAATAATTGCTGATGCACAAAATTGACAGCTCCCAATTCCATTTCTGTAGGAAATCCATAAAAAGAATGATCCTTCCTGGAAGAATTTGTAAAGGACTCCTTGAAGGAATCCCTATAAGAGATTTCGAAGGATTTTCTAAAGGAATTCTCGAAGAAATGGAGAAAGGAAAAAATGGAAAATTAATTGTAATTCTGGAAATAAATTGAAAATTCCTCGAAAATTTAAAGAAGGAATTATAAGAAATATCGAACGTCATCAGGAATTTCTTCAGATCTCCTCCTCCTTTAGACCTTCGAAGATTCATTTTAAAATTCCTTCAGAATTTCCTTTAAGCATTCTTTCGGGAATCTTTTAGAAAATCCTTCAGAAATTGTACGGAAATTACATTTTTATTTTAATTCCTTGGAGAACCTTTTTGAATTTCCGTTAGAAACTCCTGAGAAAACTCCTTGAGGATTTTCTATTTCATTCTTTAATAATTTTCCGGAAGAATTCTTTCAATAAAATTCCCGGAATAACTCCTGCAGGAATTTGGTACATTGTTTTACTAAAGGAATTTCTGGAGAATTTTATACAGGCCTTTCGTAGCTTCTCGGGGAATTTTATAAACTATTCCTGGAGGATTTTCCGATTGAATTTCGGAAGGATTTCCTGGAGAAATTTTGAAAGAAATACCTGCAGAACTTTCCAAGTGAATTTTAGGAGGAATTTTAGAATGTATTCATGAATGAATTTAGGAAGAACAACAACTAGATTTTCGAAAACTATTTTCTTAACTAATTTCTGATGGAATTTGCTAACGAACTATTAAGGGATTCACGAAAGAATTTCCAATTTAATTGTCAAACAAATACCTACTAGAATTTTCATATAAACTTCTAGATTTCTACAAGAATTTATTCGGAAATTACTTCCGAAACTTTCGAAAGAATTCCGTCAGGGACATCTGAAGGAATTGTTCCGGAAATTCTTGCGAAAATCCGGACAGTAGTAAAACAAAACCCATTTTTGAATCTGGAATTAACACTTCATACCAAAAATAAAAAACTCAAAAATATCGGGAATACAGTCCATCCATCATCATGCTTCTTCGGATATTCTTAAAAATTCCGCAGGAATTAATTCAGGAGTTGCTTCGGAAATTTCTACAGAGATTTCTTATAGTATTCTTCCAGGGCTGTACCAGAGTACCCTTGAGGCTTTGTCATTGCTTGAGGAGCACCTTACGATTACGATTTTCTGGAAATTCAAACTTGAGCCGGAAGTGTGGCATAATTTTTAAGGTACGTGCAAATGCATAACAAAACTTACGATTCAAAATGATTATTCACAATTTTTTCTTACCTTCAATCCAAAAATAGATTTAAACTGTTTGTTATTTAGAGATATTCCTCTATTTAATGATAAAAACTTTTCTCAGGCTTCCACTAAAACTTCCAATAGTTTTTGTTTTTCGACAGAGCTGTTGAAGTTTTGAAATTAATTGTCGATCATTTTTTGGCGATTTTGACAAGAAAAAAATAATTAAACAAATAAGCGAAATATAAAAAGTTAGATACGTCTCCTCCTCCTACGGAATCCTCAGAAATCGTTCGAGACACAAATCAAAATTTCTATAATAATTGGGCACTGGTTTCCTTTAAAAAAAATTATTTTATTCCCGAACTTTGATATATTATCCGCAAATTTGGAAAATTTGATGTAAACATTTTATGAATAACTAGCTGACCCGTCGAACTCACCCAAAATTGCGATGAAGTATTCAGAACTTCTGTTTTTTTCTGCATGCCAAATCGATTTGATTGATTAGTTCTCGAGTTATGCGGATTTGAATCTGGAACTAACACTTGATGCGGAAAATATATTTTGCCTTAAAAAACCTTCACTTGCCAAATTTGGATCAATTTACTTGAATAGATCTCGAGTTAAGCAGAATTTTTTGTTTTATTAGTATGGGAGAATGGGGAGAGATCTCGAACCATAATAGAAAGATTTTTTATCATCATAAACCTTTACATGTCACATTTGGCTAAAACGTCTGCCCACGGTTGTTGAGTTATTTTGATTCAGGAGGTCAATATCGAATTCTGGTTCTAATATGTGAGAATCTGGGATCTATGTGACTGTTCCGATTTTTGTACTTTGTATGCAGTACTACATCATTATATTTCGGCTTTCGGTGTCCCAACGTAGAAGTTTTATGTTTTTTATGCTTTTTTGCCTTTCTCGTACTCTAAGTACGAGTAAAAGACTATATATTCGCTCTAAAAACAAACTTTTTATCGGAAGCCCGGAGACCCATAGTGTTATATATCAATTGACTCAGTTTGACGAATTGATCGGACGGATCGGACTTGGACTTGGGCTTGCAAGTTATGGCCGAAATACTATTTATTGTAGAAAAAGCGTGCAAAAAAGTCTAGTTCTCTTTTCATGTACTTATCCTTGATCGACTTACTCGCAACAGGTTTTTATGTGCTTTTTTATATACTCATTTATATAGAAATTCACATGGGAAAAATGTTTGAATTGTCGTACGACTTTTCAAATACATATGTGATTGTTCAATTTGTTTGTTTAGTTGTTCGGTTGGCGTAATTATATAAGTCAGCGGATATCTCATTAATTTAGAAGTGTTTTGCCTTTATTGAGTTGACGCTATTTACCCATTCTACTCATATGTCAATAAAATCGGTTCAACAAAGCAAACTTTCAATTGGTTCTTAATGTTATATTACGCTGATCTTACTTTATGCATTGAGATTTCCAGTTTAACCACAGTCACTATGATTCATTAATGTTGAACACGCAAGCACATGACACCAAAAACTTTACTAGATGCCGATTTATTTTTGATGTGTTAAATTATCAAAGCCTTTTTTTTATTTCAATGACCAAAAAGTGTACTATCAAGTATTTGGATAAGATAAATTATTTATCAATTAATTACTTCAAACACCCTCTATTATGACTACAGATATCTCGTAATGGATTTAGGTCTTGTACTTCATTACTTTACGGTACTTTCTACTTCACATTGTTTCTGAATCCAGCTATGGACGGTGGTTGTCATAGCTTGATATTTTTAAACTCTAGAACTGAGACACAAGAATTCTGTATTATATGCAAATATTTTGGTATCTTTAAGGTCACACTTATAAACAATTCGGCTACACGTTTTTTTTAAACAAAAAAAAACCAAAGGAATCATCGGATTTTGAACATCATCTTTGTGCCAAAATGTGTTGTGGATGACAAAGAAAACACGAAAACTCGAGGAAAACCCGCGTTTTTCTTCTCTTTGTTATTATGTTAGAAGGAACTCTCAAAATACCAAAACTTCGTTCCTTTAAGTTCCTTTAAGAAGTAGAGACTGTGAATAATTCAACAAGTTGTCACAGTAGTATCACAATTGTGTTAAAATTTGAAATAAAGGATTTTTTCATCATTTTTGCCTTTCGCGTATACTAAGTATACGTAAAGGCTATAGGATCACTCCAAAACTGAACTTTTGATAGAAGGCTCGGAGACCCATAGTGTTATATACAAATCGACTCAGCTCGACGAATTGAGGTGATGTCTGTATGTGTGTATGTATATATATATATATATATATATATATATATGTGTGTGTGTGTGTGTGTGTGTGTGTGTGTGTGTGTGTGTGTGTGTGTGTGTGTGTGTGTGTGTGTGTGTGTGTGTGTGTGTGTGTGTGTGTGTGTGTGTGTGTGTGTGTGTGTGTGTGTGTGTGTGTGTGTGTGTGTGTGTGTGTGTGTGTGTGTGTGTGTGTGTGTGTGTGTGTGTGTGTGTGTGTGTGTGTGTGTGTGTGTGTGTGTGTGTGTGTGTGTGTGTGTGTGTGTGTGTGTACAAAATGTGTTGCAATAGACGCGGATTGTGCATTAGTTGTTTGCTATTGAAAACAGGTTCGATCGGTCATTGGATTCCAGAGTTATTCAAAAAACATTGTTTTTTGCCAAGGGTTCCCCCTTGGAAAAAAAATCAAAATCGAAAATTATTTTTTTACGGAAACCGCTGCAATGAACTCAAATGACCGCAATTAGACATAAATCGAAGGAAAAAGTAAAATCTATATATGTAGGGAACGACCAGGATAGATAACAAAAAATCCCTCTGTTTTGGCTTTTCTGGTCATAGAATTTATAAAGCGGAGTGATTCTACAACATCCGACGTTTCAACCCTTGGTTTGGGCCTTCTTCAGGGAGGTTATAGGGGTGCCGCTATATGTCTATTTGTGTTTGGTGAAGTGGAATATTTTAGTGAATTACACCCTCAAGGCGATAGACATATACTGGCACCCCTATAACCTCCCTGAAGAAGGCCCAAACCAAAGGTCGAAACGTCGGATGTTGTAGAATCACTTCGCTTTATAAATTCTATGACCAGAAAAGCCAAAACAGAGGGATTTTTTGTTAAATCCATATCTCTAAAGTGCTAATTTGACCTCTCTTTTATGTTTTTCTCTTTTCTATAATGCGCGAGAAAGGCACCACCATCGCTAGGTGGATTATTCTGTTTTTTTTTTTCAAAAACTGCTGCAATGTATTCAAATGAACGCAAATAAATATAAATTTATGGAAATAACTGAATCTATCTCCCTAAAATGCAATTTTTACCTCTCTTATGTGCTTTTCTTGTTACACCATCACAATTTTATCACAATACAATATCCGCCATTATTATTTTTTGTCTCAGGTACCCCGTAGGTAGAGAACCGCTGTTCCAGGGGATATTTAATGAATTTATCCGTTCCGAAAGTTCGAAAAGTTCGTTCGGAATATAATCCAGATTTTTTTTTTTCGTAGAACCATACCCCTAGGAATTAATTCAATTAGTCATCCAGAAGATCTTTAATGCATACCTTCAAAAATTCCCCCAGGAAATCCATCGTGAAGTTCTCCAAGCAGTCCATCCGAAATTCCTCCAGTAATTCATTACTAAATTTATCAAGGAATTTCTTCAAAAAGTCAAATCTAGAAACACCTTCAGAACTTCCTTCAAGAATTCTTTCAAAAATTCCATCTAAACTTTGTCTATGAATTCTTTTAGAAAATCCTCCGTGATTTCCTTAAGAAATTACTTCAGCAATACGCTCAGAAATTCATTCAGGTATTCCATTTCCTCGGATCTCGTAATTTCGCCGGAATTGCGGAAAAAATTAACAAACAAATTCCTAAAGGAATTTCCAAAGCACCTTGAATTTCTCCGTAGATTCCTCCAGAAAATCCTTCGGAATTTCCTCCAGGGATTCTTTCGGCAAATCCTCAGGAAATAACTTCGGAGATAGAAACAGAAATTTTTCAAAAAATTAAGGAAGGAATTCTAGGCTCCGAAACCCATCTTGCGACATATCAAACTTCATTATTTTGCTTGTCTTTCAAAATCATGGAGTTTGATATGTCGCAAGATGGGTTTCGGTGCTAATCGAAATTTGTCCGTTTCTCTGAGGGAACCAGGTCTCCGGGAACACTTCCGGCCTGGAATAATGTATCCAAAACCTTTCAAAAACTCATCTATTGAGCTTGTCTTTCAAAATCATGGAGTTTGATATGTCGCAAGATGGGTTTTGGTACTAGGCGAGATTTGCCCACTTCCTTGAGGGAACCAGGTTCATGGGTACACTTCCGGATGTGACCAATGTGTCCAAAACCTCTCAAAAACTCATCTTATGCGATTGTCTTCCAAACCCATGAAATTTTATATGTCACAGGACTGGGTTTTACACTAATTGTAAAGTGTTCACTACCCTAGGGAATCAGGTTCCTGGAACATCCGGAACCATGTTCTGGTGATCCAATTGTATCAAAACTGACTTTTTATGCTGGTCAATGATGATTGACCACGTTTGCATCAACATTCTAGGCACTTTCGTTTCGTTTTTGACTGCACCTGACCAATGACTCTCCCCCTAATAAATCCGGCCGGATTGGGACCATGGTCAAATCATGTACCAAAAAATAGACATGATGACGCTTCTTCCCTGAAAATTTCATGGCAATCGGACGAAAAATGAGCCAACGGGTTATTTCAATTTTGATTTCTATGTCAGACCGAAACGGGTTAAAAATCACGTTTATAAAGATATATAAAAAAATCATTGACAATAAACCTATCTATCTGTGTGTATTAATTGCAGAATTTAAAGGTGACCTATCTTGCCCGCTGTTTGACCCATCTCACCCCCGTATTTTTTTATTTACAGCTTCTACTACTAGCTAAAAAGAAATAAAAAGTAGTGTTTTTGTTATTTCATTCCCAAGGCTTATAGATTATGGACTATTTTCATAGATCCACGTTGAAAAGTTGAATTAAAATGTTCCTGTTTTGAGGCACTCAAGGTTTGCCTTAGGCGACACATCTTGACCCCTCATAGATCCCTTATAGACGATAAAATGCATTACAAATTTCCTTACATTTAAACTGCTACACATTGCTTTTTAAATAAATTTATGGCTTGACTGATTAACGCCTCCAATTATAATTCTAACTATTGACGCCAAATTTTCTTTTCAATAAATTGCAATCTTTTCAAAGCTCGCGTGTTAATAATTTTGATATTCCGTTATATCAAACTTCACATTACAGAGCGTTATTTTTCGTTCAAGGTATTGTTTATTGGAATCAAGTTTTTACTGACATCAAGTCTTGTACCAATGTACCTGAGTTCCGCAGACAATGTACTCATCACTTTAATTGAAGGATTTAGTTAGGTAATTTTTTTTGCCTTTCTCGTTCTGTACTTTTTTTTGTAAATTGGAATTATAAATTTTTAACTGTCAGCGAATTCCGATTGGTAAAATTAAAAAGGTTGTACCTTACTTAGCAAGTAAATATGAACAATAAATAAATAAATAAATAAATTAAATTATAAATGAACCAATTACGGCAGAAATGTGTACAATAGTGTTTCGAGATTCTCTACCATCCGAGTCTAAAACCACATGTGCTAAAACGATTGATGACGTGGGATCTGGTCTGGATAGCATTTTTTCCTACTTATTCAACCATTTAATGGAAATTCAATAGATTCCACACCAACAGATTTCCAAGGGCAAAAGGTACCCTCACGGTAAACGATAAAATGAAGACTGCAAAAGGTGGGTTAATGCATAAATGTATCAGGTACAACGTTCGTATAAAATACGCTAGAAACTTTGCAAACCCATTTGCTATTTAACAGGAAAATATCTATTGAAAAGATTATCTTGAATTCCACCACTTAATTGTATCCTGACAGATACGTATTTCGACCTCAACAGTAAGGCCGTCTTCAGTGTCTTGTACTTGACTCGAATCGTTCCATACACTGAAGACGGCCTTACTGTTGAGGTCGAAATACGTATCTGTCAGGATACAATTAAGTGGTGGAATTCAATGGGATTGTTTAAACTCGCCTTATGACAGGTGAAAACATTCCACTAAAAAGCTCAAAATAATTTTCTTATCAAGATTATCTTGTTTTGTTTTTAGAACTAATTTTGTGAAATGCTTTCTTTGGAATAAGACGAGTAAGTACTATTCCATTTAATTCCATCATTAAATGGAATAGCATTAACTCGTCTTAATTGGAACACCCACCCATTATTATTTCAATTTGTTCCTTTTTCTTTCATGATAGCGAGCTTATTTCATGTCTTACGTATAGCGAACCACGAAGTGGAGAGTGCTAATACCAAATATTTGATGTTTGTTCTATAAAAAGGGGAAAAAATAACGCAATCTCACTCACTCAAGAGCGAAGTTCTCGATATTAAGTCTTTTCCTGGCCACATCTTCATTCCTGCAAAGTTGTTGAAGAAAAAGTAAACTTTTTCTCTGCAACCACTAACAAGCAATGAGATGACTTCATTTTTGTTATTTTTGCCTCGCGGCCCGTAAAGACTACGATAACTAGCTTCAACGATCCGGATTCCGGAAGCAGGCCCCCGCCCACCAACCATACCGACATACTGCTGCTGGACTTCGGTCCGGTTGCGGAGGCGAAATGGCAATAGAACGAACCTTTAGCAACAGCATCAACATCGCTGATGAAGAACGTGACTTTGGACGTTCGTACTTTTTTTTCCAACGATGGCCTCCACCACCACCACCACCACCAGACTGACTGACAAGAATGCGAACGGCACTGGTAGCGGGATACGTAGTGGAAGTCGGCAGTGCCAGTCGGGAATAATGGTGGCTCACAACTGCAGCGACAGAACCACTTGAGCTGTGTTTAATTGCCTGCAGGAAAATCTCAATTTTCTGAGATTTTTTCCTTTCGCTCGCTTGTTGTTTTATTTTCCCGGCGCGTCGGCGTTCGCATGGAAATGGCAGTGCAGTGGCGGCACCAGAAGAATGTAGCTGAAGCAATTATGGAATGCTGAAGTCCTATGGCTCCCGCACTTAGGCAGCAATGAGTAGCTATGAGTGTTTTATGGCTATGACGGGGAGGGATTTTAGTATGGAAAACAATATGCCTACCGGCTCTGTGGATGATGGGAGTTGGATGAGTTGAATGAAGTTTCTTTTGTTTGGAAACTCTGAATGCTTTCCTGCTTTGTGAAAATAAGCAGATAACTGCAATGTACTAAAAGATATGAATATGTCTGGTTTATTTGTATTCTTTTATTGCGATTCTTTATATGCTCGAAGTCAAACAACAATTTACTTTCATACATATATATTACGCTGTGGCTTTTCTGACAAATTCACAATGAGACTAATTGAATAAAAGATGTATAAATAAAGGAAAGCAAATCTCAACTCACCGTTTTCATCGCCTATGACAGAGCTGGCCTGGACGAGGGCGCTTCCCTGGGCAGACCTCCGCCCTATTTCGCTTAGCTCCAGCATCGCTGCGATGCTAACTACGAACCACAAATAATAATACTGCTGCGTCACGTATTTCGCCATATTTAATTCTTCTGCCTTACTTGGCGCCCAACTTTTACACACTTACTCGGTACAAAGTGGCTTAAATAAAAAATATTTATACAAAACGAACGAGAAGAAAAACATAAGTAACCAAAATCACTTTTGCACAAATCTCCGGCTCAAACTTCACGGGAAATCCTAGTCACCGATATTAGCTTCCTTTTTTCCGGGGCGGTTATAATCCACTTCCACTTCTTTTTTACGCAACACTCAACGATATCTTTTCTTTCGTCGCCGCAACGCCGTTTGGTAGGGCATATCTGCGTAATTTCATAAAAGCACCTGACCCGCGACGCTGCTAACAAAATCTTCTCTGGTTTCGGTTTTTTTTACGCCCAACTCACTTTGTCTCCGGTTGTCTTCCTTCCGCCATTCAAATCACAGACCACCGCCGTACACCGACAGGATAGCCAATCCTGGGAAAAGCGACACTTGCGACTAAATCTCCCATTTAGCAAAATCTCGCATCTACTGGAGATGCCGGCCGAGTCCGAGTAGCAATAACACCGATTCGGGAGGATTTGTCTTTTCTTCCTTGGTTCACTTCGCCGAAAGAAAAACACGAGCCGGAATCTGGTCGCCGCTCAGGAAAACCTTTTTATCGTTGGAATGTCGGTCCCCGTTTGACGTGATTCTGGACTTTCCCGGCTCGGTTGATCGATCCTGTATTTAATCCACCACGGTTGGATGGAGCTCCATTAGCGAGGGTATCGCTTCCGGCTTCCAGGGGATATTTGAACACCGGAGCTTACGGCTGTTGGTGAAGGATGATGCGATACCATCCGAACCAGTCAGTGGCCGTGACAGATTTATGCGGTTCGGTTGATTAACATAAATCCCGTCTGGTTTTCGGTTTTCGTGTATCCGACTGGTTGCTGGGTCCGGTTTGTTTTCGCTATTCGGTTCGATGGATTCCTATTGCTGGGATGGACAGTACTTGTTGAGCTGTGGACAGAACAAAAGAGGGCGAAGGCGGTTAGTAAAATTTATTTTCTTAAGACCGATCGAAAAATAAAATACATATTCAGGGTTTCGATAAAACTTCCAAATATTTGAAAATGAGGATGTCGATGATTCAGAAAGAATAACATATATATGTAAAAGAATACCATGGTTTGACCCATTTTGACATCAGTCGAAATTAGCATCTTATTGGTAGAAAATCAACCTGAAATACATATTCAGGTAAACTAGGTAGAGCTCATTTAAACATTCGATTATTTTGTTTGAAAAGTAAAATAAGGTGATTTGAAAACGTCATGCACCAGAGGCACAATTTCAAAAAGCTTGTAAAGGACGCTTAAAAAAATCAAGCCCTTGGTAGCCGCGCATCTTACTGCACTAAGGAAGGCGCCGTACCGAGTAAGTGTTATAGGAGAATATGTTTTGGAAGTTTTGTTATCTGGATAATACCAAATGGAGAGCAATTGGCATAGACTCATGATGCTGGCAAAAACGGATCGTGAGGCGCGAGGTAAGATATGTAGAAAGTACAGATGAGGTAGTCGTACTTCTGGCGTCTGTGGCTGTCAATAATTTTTCAAAAATTTATTCGGATTTCCAGAGAAATTGTTTAAATTCCATCGGATTTTTTTATTTCACATAAAAATTTCACTTTCAAATTTCACCGAGGTGGGTTCCGTAGCGTAGTTGGCTACGCGTTCGCCTTACAAGCGGATGGTCATGGGTTCGATTCTCAGCCCCTCCACCAAACCCTCGTCAGTCGCCGGATGCGCAGCCCTTGCGGTAGCGTATTGGGGAACGCGTCATACCGTACGGCTGCCTGATGACGAATGACAATATGTTCTTCTCGGAGGCATTCCTCCAACGGACCCGGCTTAGGTCACTCCTGACGGAATCCAATTTTCAAAGTACTCGCGTTTTCAAGGGCACACCATTCGATACGGAAGCAACGCACAACTGTCATTTTTATTTTTTCTGCTTTGCTGCGTCGCAGTATGCGTGAAAAAATAAAAATGACAGTTGTGCGTTGCTTCCGTATCGAATGGTGTGCCCTTGAAAACGCGAGTACTTTGAAAATTGGATTCCGTCAGGAGTGACCTTAATGGCAACCGAATAATGCAAACGATCATTGGATGCACGACATGGACAAACGGACACAATGGACTCACGATGAGATGGACTGGTAACGACAACAATAATGAGCAATGGAAATCTAAATATAATTCTGTGTGGATTCTGTACGGCAGAATACCACAGTAGATCTCGGCACAGTAGCGGTTAAGTAACACAGAGTGCCTAACAAATAAAGCATGAAATAAAAAAAAAACACTCAATTTATATAGAGTGTATTCTGACTATTGGCAAGCGGGAGCCACTTAAAAAACATTATGCCACTGATTGTTGTCGACACATTACTCGATTGCTTTGATTGCATATAATGTGAGTATCAGTTGAGGTTTGCGTTC
Source organism: Armigeres subalbatus (assembly GCF_024139115.2). Classification (NCBI taxonomy): domain Eukaryota; kingdom Metazoa; phylum Arthropoda; class Insecta; order Diptera; family Culicidae; genus Armigeres; species Armigeres subalbatus. Next base: position 5,736,498 of record NC_085141.1, on the reverse strand, counting down.
GGCCTACTTCGATGGTTTCGAAGCAATTGAATAGTTTTAGCTTAACTTTTCAAAAGGACCTAAGTAACATTTTTTTCATGAATTAATTTGAATAGCCCAATCAACAGAACAACTTGAGAGCTATTGATTACAGTATTTTAATTAATTCATGAAAAAAATGAGAATTTTGCGACAGGTAATCTTTTGTTTACAAAAATTAAGTAAAATTTACCTAACTTTTGGTCAGTTTCTATTCAAAATTAAACATAATATTAAGTGAATCTCAAGAAAAAAACGAGCAATGGGTAATGTTTTCAACATAACCGCGAGTGGACGTAGGACTTGTATAAACGTAACGTATTTACATTTAACTTCTAACTTTGGGTCTATGGAGTTTGATTATAGGTATTGATATTGGAAATGTTGTAGCAAATTATTAGTTTTATTAGAATTGCTTTGTTTCGAACTAAATATTAAGCCCTTATTTACTCAAGCAAATGTAGGGCATTTATATATTTTTATTAATGATGGTATTTGAATCCCGGGATCATGTGGATTATGAAACCAATCACCTGGATGAGCAGACCAAATCTCTCTAATTTTATTCTTCTTCATCCATCATCGCTGCCCTCGCTGCCTCAGCCATCAGCGGCCTCTAGCCGTGAACTCCAAGCGATACGATGGGCGATTGCATCCATCGCAATAGACACCACTGCATCCGACCATCATCAAGCACAGAATGACAAAAATATGCGCCCACTTCTTTCATGCATATTCTAATACCCACCGGCAGTTCTTCCGCTGGCATACTGTCGCTGTGTAGGTAAACACAGCGAACGAACGAACGAAACGAAAAATGCGCGAGCAAAAAGGACGTCAGTACGCGCTGCTGTCACAAATTGTAATGACTCGCACACGGCAGGCACTGCTACTTTTATACATAAAGAAATTCTTGCGGTGGACCCGAAGGCCCGTGATATACCGCATTCTGATGTCCGTGTTAGGAATGCACGGGATTGGTTACCTATGAAATTTTTGCTGGCTTTGACAAGAATTGAAATTTTCAATAGCTTATCGTTAATAATCTTAAGTTTCAAATAAATAGGCAAATTGATGGAGAGTGTCCGAGTCTATTGATATATTAATCTTAAAAATCCATCGAAAAATAAAGGCGCTAGTAACGTTCGAAATCTTCCCTTTCAGCGTAACGCTTTCGATTTCCAAAAATCTAAATGACACCCAGTATAGTAAAGAAAGACGTAAATCCTACGTCAAAAAATCCCTTATATTAAAGGTACCTAATATTAGGTCCTTTTTTCTAACCGTGCATGGGAAAATTTTCAAACTTTCCTCGGGAAGTTCTTCTTATTTTTGTCGGAACTTCGACTGCAATTTCATGAACGTTTTTCATAATTTTCAAAAACATATTACAGAGCGTGTCGGGAGGACCTGGCCCATGGCACGGGACTCTTAGGATCGACATGCCAGGGCTGTTCTAGGACGCTAGTAAAACATAACCATTTTGGCGTAATTGGTTCATTGATAATTTGGCGCAGCAGTAAGAACTATAATTGACCGGGGTTCTGCTAAAGCGCATCAAGCGCCATTGAAAAGATCCTATTTTTTGCCCTAGTTTTTATGCAGCAGATTCAACTGATCACAAATCGTACCGGATATCTCCCATAAATATCCTATAATAAATGTATGCTTTAACAGATATACATAATTAATATCCGTTTCCCTTCTATAAACAAAATATCACAAGTCAGTCAAAAACGCGCTTGGTGCAATTTTGCAGAACCCCGATCGATTGGAGGCGTTAGTCAGTTAAGTGATAATTAAATAAAAACATTTTCAAGCAGTTACAAAGAAATATTATGAAGTTTTTCCAGGTAGTATATATCTTTGAAAATTCTTCCAAAAACTAATTCCAAATTTCTTAGAGAAATTTCATTCCAAAGGACAATATTTCAAAAACTTCTTCAAATTTTTTTTCGAAAATTAATCTAAAAAAATCTTCATGTATCCCATCCCTTTGAAAATTCTTTCAACAACTCTTTAGAAATATCCATCAGCAATTCCTTCCAAAATTTTGATACGAACAAATGACTAAATATATTTTGGAAGGAACTCCTGAAATAATTTCCGTCAATATTTAATTTCTTCAGGAATTCCTCTAGAAATTCTTTCAGGAATCCCTTCAGAAACTCGAAGGTTGGCTGTACGCAAAGGTGACGTAGGAAAACGTAGCTTTATGAACGTAATAAATTTAAATGACAACAATAAAAAAACCTGATTAATTTACCTAGCGATGTTGGTGCCTTTCTCATGCAACACATACTAAAAAATATGAGTGAGTGTTTTTTAGCGTGTTTTGCGCATAAAAAATAGTGTTTTGGCCATATCTTTTGATCTCATTATCCAATCTGGCCAATTTTCAATAGCAAACAATGGGACAGGATTTCTCGTCGAATGGAACTTGTTGCGAGTAATTCCAATGCTAAGTTCCAAAAAGTGTGTATACAAAATTTTGTACACAAACACACATACACACACAAACAGACATCACCTCAATTCGTCGAGCTGAGTCGATTGGTATATAACACTTATGAGTCTCCGAGCCTTCTTTCAAAAGTTTGGTTTTGGAGTGACCAATGATCATATAGCCTTTACGTATACGGTTAGCGGCGTCCATATACAGATGTGCTCGACTTGCGGTTAGCGGCAGTATACTTGGTATACGAGAAAGGCAAAAACAAATTTTATATTCAATCGTATTAGGTATGTGTAATGTCAGCATACTAAAAAGCTGATGAGAATAAATTCGAAATTCAAAGCCTGTTTTCAACGGAAAAGGTAGACAAATCGTTTGGCTACGACACTGACTTCAATGTCAGTTACTTGATGATTTTTGCGAATAAACTTTTGCAGCGTCTCCTGCCGGAGAGCGACTGTGATTCTGCTAACGACTGCAACTTTCTATCGTCGCCAAGCGATTATGTTTTGAACTTTGAAGAAATTTCTACTCAGCTCAACTTTTTCTTGCCTTAAATGGGATATCTAATGTCCGTTTCCGTGAAAAGTAGATGAATATTCCGTGGAATTTATGACGAATTTAAGTGCACATTACAGAATATTTCCCGAGGAAACTCTAATGAATTTTTCATTTAACAAATTTATCCGTGAAAAAAACAAGCAACTTCTTGTGAAAACTCTAGTAAAATTTGCTATGGATATTCCGAAGCATTTCTTATGGAACAGAAAAAAAATCGTGGGTTTTCCGAAGGATTTCCCGTTGAAATTCAATTTTTTAACTTTTTTAACATTTAACATAATTCTGATGTCCGTGTTAGGAATGCACGGGATTGGTTACATATGAAATTTTTGCTGGCTTTGACAAGAATTGAGATTTTCAATAGCTTATCGTAATTAATAATAAGTTTCAATGAAATTGGCAAATTGCTGGAGAGTGTCCGAGTCGATTGATATATAAATCTTCAAAATCCATCGAAAGGTAAAGGCGCTAGTAACATTTGAAATCTGCCCTTTCAGCATAACGCTCTCGATTGCCAATAATCTGAATGACACCCAGTATAGTATAGAAAGAATTAAGTATTACGTCAAAAATTGCTTGCTTATGTTTGGCCGTTGTATAGCAAGGGATCTATAGTGCCCAAGTTGGCCTTACAAAAACATTTACCCACAACGTTTTTCGCACTTATTTTAATTAAAATCAGCTCATTTTACTTAAAATCAGAATAAATTCTCCAAATATACTTGAATTTTGGAGTCCTTCTTAGCCGTGCAGCAAGATGCGTGGCTACAATACCACGCTTAGGGTGGATGGTCTCGATTCCTTAGAAGTATCATCGTGTCGTGATAGCCTCATGACATACAAATGCAAAAATTGTAATTCCAAACAAACATTGGAAGCTGGTACAGGGCTTATATAGCTAATAATTGACTTCTTCAACTGAAAAACTATAGCTATAGCTTATTCAGCTTAAATTAAAGTGACCAGACGTCCCGGCTTATGCGGGACAGTCCCGGATTAAGCCTGCTTGTCCCGCATTTCCAGGCGTCCCGGAAAACGTCCCGCATTCCATGATGAATCTGTTAAGTCTATGAAACCCGTAGGAAATGAGAAAGGGTCTAGAAAACTGGCAAAAGATTCGAATAATCAGAAAAAAAGGGAGACTTCCGCAGTCTAGAGGGTTTACTAAACTATGCGAATGAAGGTGTTCGCGCCAATGTTTTGTTCTTTTCTTTTGATACCCTTCATCCCAGTCCACCAACGACGAGCAACCACGAGAGTATCGGCTTCCAAATCAAATCCTAACTTGAGTCAATCCTTTCCTCATACACCACATCGTCTGTTCTTGTTTGCATACACGCAAGGAATTGACAGCACAAATCGACAGTCCAGTCAACAACGATGAATTTGAAGCCACGCCCAGCCAGCTTCCATCGACGAAATCGCCAGTTTTATAAGAAGTGACCTTCAAGAATTTTGATTCGTTTAGTTTCCGACTATATCTAAGTCTATATCTAAAAAGGGAAATATAGTATTGAGTTGAAAAAGCAATTCGCTTTTTAATCCACCAAGAAGCCAGCCAACAGCCTTCATGATGACTTGAGGATTATTTTTTGTCGAGCTGTCGGTCGTGTCCTGACGTTCTTTTAACCAAAGGTTCTGGCAATCATATTGGCATTCTTCATCCGGAATATCCACCAAACCCAGGTCGGGTTCGGTCATAATTTTGATAATCTGTACAATATCGTTAGTATTAAAAATCCAGGCATTATGAAGGGTCAATAAAAGCTGAGTTGATTTGTCAGACTTTGGATAACGCAAAAAAATTAGGAATCTGAAGCATTCGAATAACTTGGAATTTACAAACAGAAAATATGGGCCTATTAAGGAATTGTAAGATCTGCGGAATCAGAAATATTTGAAGATGTTCTGAAAAGTTTAATTCACGACAATAATCTGAATTAGGAGGATCTAAGTGAGCTCAGGAATCTGAAAAAATGGAATTCCAGAGAATCCTTTGACAGATAATTTAACAGTCTTCATCCAGTGGTGGGTCAGGCTAAACACTTACATATGACGACATACAACTAACAATACCCATTAGACCAGTTAAGAACGTTCTACTTATCGAAACGATTCCTCCAGAAGATCTGCTCAGCCACACGTCCTTGAAACTTATAAAACATTTCTTATTTCAAAAGTAATTGGGAAGATTCAATAATTTTAGGTTATGAAACAGAGTAGTTAGCATCATACCGGGTGTTGTAAGTTTATAGGAAAAAATCGCATAGGAAACGGTTTGATACGCTTTCATTACGTTTTGACGCAAATACCGAACATGATTCATATGCCCAACACCGACGTTGAAGCGCTCTAAAACGGACATTTATATCAGTATTACGTCTTCTTCTTCTTCTTTTTATTTTTCTTCTGTGAAGCGGCAATGTCCCAGTGGAACATGTAATGCCAATGAAGATGAAGAAGTACTTGGAAGTAGATAAGTGTCATATAAAGCTGGCTAAAAATGTGCATTTCGGGCCAGTACTGGTAGTTTTCGTGATCGTCATGTGACAAACAGTCGCAATTAAATTTTCTAGAGACCAAATGAAAATGTAGCGGGCTCTCGGTCACCCGTCACATTACAAGCAGTCATGATGGGAATGTTGCTTTGTTTTGAAATCTAAATGTCTAAATAGTTTCAATAGATCTGTGCAAATAACGATGACTAGTCGATAAAATAAATATATTGTTCCTGAATTTCGAGTTAAAAGTAACATTGAAAAAGAAACAGCTTGTTTACAATAGTTTGATGCGCTTTCATGAAATAAAAAGTCATGAAAATTTGGCGAAATTCCTTCCATTGTTTATATCTTCTTTCTTTTTTTTGTATCTTCTTCTTTATGTATAATACAAAGTTGGGATTTGTACGACCGCGACTCAAGAAAAGACCTAATTTTTACTAATTTATATCCCTTGTCTTCTTTTATTATCGAGGAAAAATGTTATGATGAAACTGGAATACTTTGAAGATTGGTGCTCAATCTTTTCGTTGAAATGGTTTTTCGTACAATGTGTATGAAATTTTTAAATTTTGAAAGATCGATTTGTGCTAAATTAGCTTTTGTTACTAAATTAATAGAAAAAGTGAAAACATATTTTGAATAACCGGTTTGTTTGTAAGGGGAAATGACGGTTTCGGCAGGTTTTGTTCTATTATTGTCAGGGGAGTCTATAACTAATAATGCTCAAATTTAGCCTGAACATTCTTTGCATATCAAAGAATATTGTGACTAAATTTCATAAAATTTGGTCAACCAAAACCCCCTGACAATAATAGAACCAAACCTGCCAAAGCCATCATTTACCCTAGATATATTGTGTACGTAAAAAAATATCAGCAAATTGTTCAGTTTTGAGCGAGACAAAGTTCGCCGGGTCAGCTAGTTTTCTATAAAAGCGATAGCGAATAAAATGTAAATATCGCGTAACCTCTCTAAATGAAAATGAAAATCTCTGTACTGTTTCGGGCAAGAATTTGATAAAACTTTTGTGAAAATGTCCAAGAAATGTCGATTCATTTTTGACGGCGGCGACGCAAGAAATTCATCAGCGGCAGCGCACAGGTCTATTCCGGACAAACGTTCAAACGTTGACTTTCGGCTCAACGTGCTATTCGACCAAGTGGCTTTCCACCGAGAGTTTCGGCCAAACAACCCTTCCGGTTCATCGCAGTGAAACGTTTCATGTTTTCGTATGCATATATAAACACTGCTGATCCCAGGAAGAATTATTACGCGAAAAAAATTATGCTATTTCGAGAATCCAGGGCCGTATTTTACCGGAAGGGAGCCCCGGGCCGACAGCTTTCGGGGGCCCCTAAATGTAAGAAAAAGTTTAATTTTGGTACATAAGGTTATGTGGGGGCCCGGGGCCATGGCTCCCCAGACCCCCCTAAAATCAGGCCCTGGGTGAATCCTTTCGTTAGTCGAATCGTGACAACAAAACCTCAACTAGTTTTTATTCATATACAGTCAAACCTATCAGCTCAATCGATGTTCTATGACTTCATTCCTTCTGTTGTTACCGTGTTCGGGTAACCAACTTGATTTGGACCCCTACACAATTTGGTCCCTCCTGGCGAAATTTTCTTGATTTCTGAACTAAAATCAAAGCCGCTGCTAATTCCTCCATTAGTTTCAGGAAAATAGTATTGTTCAGCATCTGTTTCACTTTTTCGTATCTTGATTTGAAGCATATACCGTTATTTTGAACTCTTCTCTTACTGCCATGAAACCATAACGCCAAATAGAAAATATAATAGTTGTCAATTAGCTAATATTAGTGAAGTTTAATATTCGAATGAAAACTTTGTGTTTATTATCGTTTGAGTACAACTCGCCTTTCTTTTTACACGTGAAAAGATTTCACATGAAAATTGCAATCATTATCGTCTGATAATGATTCAGCACAACTAGTGATGGGCAAAACGGTTCATTCTGATGAGCGACTCTGAACCAAGCGTTCACTTAAATGAGCCGACTCATTTGAACGGCTCGTTAGTTCATTCAAAAGAACTATGAACTCCCGGTGGTTTGAACGATACATCATTCAAATTATGTATTGGAGTTCATTTTTTATTTGATCTTCTAGTAACTTCTTGATATATAATTCATCTCTAGTAAACTTTTCTGCTGATTAGTTTCGTGCTCCGTGCTCCGTTTTAATTTTAACGAATTACAGATTAACGAAGTTCAAATGGAAAAGAATTCAGCCTAGCCTAGTTTTATATGTTGCGTATTCAACTATATTCAATATCATTAACAAGAAACTAATTTAAAAAAATCAAAATATCAAGTAGGTGTATTAAAACAACAATGAAATAGCCGTTAATTTTTCGATTTCATTTTAAATCTTTACAATCTTTTCAATGTGAATTTTGGCATACGTATATATTTTCCTCAATGATTTCCGATGTTAGCCGGCTGCGTCGCTTACTACAAATGTGTCCCGTTTTTGAAAAAAATCCTCACGCATGACATTGGAGTACCCGTAATACAAAGTCTTTACAAGACCAACTGATATAACCTCGGATAATTTTTTTTTTTTCTGCTCCCACCAGAACAAGGGATCGCTAACTTTCGGCAGGTAAGGTTTAGTGGTGTACTTAGCGCCTTCGATTATGGCAGAAACTGATGGATCATAATATGATCTAGAAGCTTACTGATCTGTTCGTCAAAGTCCTCCCATAAAGACAACTGTTTTTGAATTGCCCTTTCCCGTTAAAAAAAAATCTCGCTCAATCGGATCTTTATTTTTTTAAGGGTCAATTTTCCCGATGAACCTATACAAATAAATGCTGGTTTTTTCAGATTTTGTTTTCGATTTTTATGGGTTTGTTGGGAAAGTTGAGCCTAGAAGAGCCAAGAATTGACTGCGTTAATAAAACAAGATACAATTTTTGACGGGGAAGGTCAATTATCGATTGATATGCTTGCAGTTATTTGCTGTCATCTCCAAATCTCTGTTTTTGAGAATCCAGAAATAGCTCGTTCATTTCAATGCCGGAAAATGCTAAGGAGAATGAAAGTAAAAGAGAAAGGGAGGAAATATGCTGGCCCCTGAACAAACAAACAGTAAATGTCATAATAAAGCGGCTGATCAAGTGACACGGTGTTTATTTGAGCCACGGTTTATTTGTGAGCCGCGGTTCAAATTTAGAGAGCCGTGGTTTGAACGCTTTTTCTTACGAACCGGTTCAAATGAACGGCTCGTGAGCGTTCGCCCATCTCTAAGCACAACACTGCTTTGAAGAGACTAAATTGGGCGTGTCCAAAATTTGTTGCACTGTCCAAAACGAAGAATATTTTCATTTAAGAAAGTTACAATTCTCAGCGATTTATCAAACTGCCAATTTCAAATTTCTATTTCATAAATGAGACTTCCATCTATGAAATTGTGTGATTTCCGCCTATATCAAACGTGTCATTTGATACATATAAGCAGATATCGGTAAGCACTTTCTCTAGGGATCCAAAATGGAACATTTACCCTATATGATAATTCCTCATGTGAAAATCACGAGTAAGACTGAGTAAATTGTGAAAAACAAAAATTAGGATTCGTATGAAAATTTCGTATGGGTACCTAGTCCACAACGCGCATTTTCGCCCTACAATGTCTGCCGAGGTCGACTAGTTAATAGTAGTTTGTGCAACTAGTTGCAAAAAGATGATTTTTTCAGCACGAGTTGTACGTTTATCCAACGAGGCTTGCCGAGTTGGATAAATACTACGAGCGCTGAAAAAATCGAGTTTTGCAACGAGTTGCACACGCTATTTTTTGCAATGACGAAAAATGGGCTTTAATATGATAAATCTATACCAAAATTGTACAATCGAATTTACTCCACATGATCATTCATGCCAATAAATTATGTTGCGGCAGAGAACAATAAGATTCCATCTTATCGTGCCAAATTGCATAGCTTGAAAAGCTATGAAGCGATGGATGCAATTGCCTTTGGAAAATTGTGATGTTATGTCCAACAAACCATCTCATTTATTACGAGACTCTTACAGTACACTATTTTAACACTCACCCAAACTAATTCATCTAAATACAGTCAAGTAACTACTGTCCCAATGTAGGTTTTTCATTATAGCACCCAAATGAGTGCTATAATGAATATTATGCAACCCATTTGAGTTGCATAATGGTCATTAAAGCACCCATTCTGTTGGTATGGAAAAGTAGGCCGTTTTATCACTCAAATGACAACTGTAAACCAGGTATTATGATCAGGAATTGCAAAAAAAAATATGTTTTTGGGTTACTGTGATGGTCCATTCAAACACCTTCCAAAGTTAAGAAATTATTTTGAGCTTTTTAGTGGAATGTCTTCACTTGTCATAAGACGAGTTTGTACAATCCTTTTGAATTCCACCACTTCATTGTATCTTGACAGATACGTATTTCGACCTCAACAGTAAGGCCGTGTTCAGTGTCTCGTACTTATCCCAGGAAGAATTATTCCGTGAAAAAATTATGCTTAAAATTATGACTTAAGTCTAGTCAAGTCGAGTCAAGTACGAGACACTGAAGACGGCCTTACTGTTGAGGTCGAAATACGTATCTGTCAAGATACATTTAAGTGGTGGAATTCAATGGGATTGTACAAACTCGTCCTATGACAAGGGACCTTCCAAAGGATTTTCTATTTAACATCTCGATATTCCCGTGAATCGACCGTCCTTTCAACATCGACTATTGTAGGTTTAACTGCAGATTATCTTGCCCGGGTTTCTATTTTGCGTTCTGCGGGGAATAAAGTGAGTCTGAAAAAAAATTTGCATTTGTTGATTACATTGATGGATAAAGTAAAAACGTTAAAAATAATAAAATAAACTAAAATATTTAATGACAATTATAGAAAAAAATTCAACGAATTTGAAATTCAATCGTAGTAGGCATTTGAAATGCCAGCATACTAAGAAGCTAATGAGAAGAAATTTGAAATTCAATCTCAGTAGGCTGACAGGGAATTCTAGATTATTGGAACGGTGAAAATGAACGATGATCATTCAGTGTTCGGTTTTTGTGGCGTGAACATGCGAATTACCCTCGGTGTTCTGCGCTTGTTTTCGTTGGTAAAAGGCAAATCGGGAGACAGATTTGCTTGGCTACGACACGTTCAAACCTAGATTTAAACTATCAACAAGCACATTGCACATTGCTAGATCGACTAAAGTGCGAGCATGATTGTTTTGTCCACAACACACCAGATCATTGCAATTTCTTGATAATCCGACATTTCCAGTTAAATTTTTCACCTCTCCATATATTTAAACACTGTGGATCCCAAGACGAATTATAGTGCGGTTAGTCAAGTGTCAAGAATATTCACCGTTCCTGAATGAGCACATGCCCTTGGATCATATGTTCCGGGAGCTGCAAGGCCATTTTAAGTACTTATTGAACTACAACGGTTGGTTCTCAGATACATATTTTATTATTCAACGACACCTGATGCAAGAGTATATGATTGCTAATGTCGCTTCTAATCGTGTGACCAACATCTAGTTTGCTTGGACCTAGGTAGCAGCCAAATTACCGGTAATATAAAGTGTCAAACCGATGTTGATGATGATGATGATGATACTACCATCTATTGTAGCAAGGCACCTGCCGATAGCACTGATCATATCTGACAAACGATTTGATCATGATTATATTATTGTTTGTATTTCATCAAACTCCTGTATGAAGGGCCAAAAATGGGTGGGGTGGTTCCATAAGCAGAGACACTTATGCGAATCCACGGGATGAATAGAGAATCTCCTTCCAGAAGAAAGTTAGTACATATAATAATATAACCTAGCCCTCGTTTCCCAGATTGACCCAATAGATGGGGAGAAGAGCCCGCCCTTTATCCACGAGATGTTAACAATAGGAAGTTGGCGATTCCACTCTTCCTATCCAAATCGCTTCAATCGGGTGCCCTGATGGTTTTAGTATATAGTTTCAATCAAATTTGGTATACAATAATAAATATATAATGGAATTCTCTCACCAAGCCTCAATGCGAATGTCCGGAACGAGTGAGATGCTTTCTTCAACATCAGTTGCAGTCTTCATGTTGTCTCCAATCATTCGTCGAGGAATATACTTGATTCATCGCATCCGTGTCAGCTGGATCCATTGGCAAGAATAACTCGAACATCCCGCTGCACTCCTGCACGCTCTCAGGTCCCTCTTGCTGTCCAGGCGCAACGCCGATGAGGCTTCATGAATTAACGGGCTCTGGAATTGGTGACCTCACTGACCTTAGTGCACAAATTTCTGGTCGTGTTCCGCTCTCATATATGCCAGAATTGTATGTCCTTGTGGTAGATCTTCCAACAGTTGAGGGACTGGCCGGTGTCTGGTTCCTGTACAGCTACAACACAGTTTCGAAAAAAAAAGTTTTAAAAATTTCACTGCAGCAGAAAACGAAAACGTCAGCTCGTGCCAATGCTGACTTTGATCCCTTATAAAGTGTCAAACCGATGTTAGTGATAAAACCAGGCATTCACTACAACATGATGCATAATACATGGCGAAGTTTGGCTTATTAAAGCATATTTTGTCAAAATACTACAGCGCCACTGGTTGTATAGTACTTATGCTTGTTGTGATGAACCAGAATGTTGAAGGTGTATCCATTCTATTTGGCTCTATGGATTAAAAATGGCATAAACTATTCTTGAGAAGGTTTACTTTTGATTATCAATAAATTCTGTTTACTTCACGTGCCGTAAAAAAGACCAAAAGATGTTGTGCCGCATAAAAAAGCGTTGTAACAAGCGCTTTGTATAGTAAAAAGAATGTCGGCAGAGTTCTTATTATTATATAAACTTTATTATTATTTTATTATAGTATGACTAGTTTTCAATTATTTTATTTTGTCAAACGTTGGGACAGACATTCACAATATACCTTTCTTGTTTATGTTATTCTTATTCTTCATTTTAAAAGTTTTCTGCTACAAAAAGGTTCAAGTCAAAGAGCCAGTAGAATAATATTATTCTTAGTTGATTGAATTTTCCCTTTTACACAATCAGAGAAACAAGGATCGGTGCTCCTCAAATTCGAGCACTTTTGCCAAGACCGTTTATTTCACACACAATTTCAAATAATCATAAATACTCTTCCCCTTCAAAAAGGATTAAGCGAACTAGCAATGAAATATTAAATGTAATACTTTATGTGCTCACTGCTTCAGAATTGATACAAACAGAACAGAGATCGCTTTCCAGGTACACCCAAGCTTGTCTGGCAACAGGCAAATCAAATTCGAAGGAATCCAATTTACGATTGCCTCGGTTCAATTCGTATGCGCTGCACACACATTGGATCCAGCCGGAATTTCAATTTGATTGGAAATCGGGGATGGAATTGGCGAACCGGAAGGGAAACCCCGAAATTGGGCATATTTTCAGCTTTCCTTTTTGCAAGCAGCAGCGCCGATGGGGAAGTTTGCATAGTTGCTTATTGTTTTACATATTTTGACCATTCAAAGTAGAACTGTTGTATAATTTCAAAATTAAATATAAATTTCTGTTCACTTGCTTCGCGCTTACTGGAAAATGTCCCTCTTTCACTTGCGAAGCCCATTAAAAGTTGAAACCATAAAGCCACAACACACCCCAATGACATTATCTAAAAATGCGAATTCACGATTCACCCAAGGTCTAATACCACCCCGTCACGAAGGGCAGAAGGGCCGGAGGTCCAGAGCTGGTAATGGGCCAAGTTTTAATTCGTTCCGCAAAACACATGGACGGTTGAATGACATTCGCAATCGACGACGACGACGACAACGCGAACAGCACCAAGCCTATGTAGAGTTATGCTAAAAAATGTCCCCAACATTCGACCGTCCGCGAAGATGATGATGATGATGACGGGTAGTTAGTAATCGTAAAATGTGATCGTTCCATTCCAAAGGGCCCCCGAATCCTACCGGGGCGGTGAAAAGAAAGAAAACAAAAACACTTCGCCGCGGAATTAGTAGCTCAAGTCCCTTGGAAAAAGGGGACCTAATAGCCAAACATTTGTCATTGGAGAGCGAGCGGAAAAGTCATTAAAAGTTTAAGGACTACGGGTATTGTTCGAGAACGCGTTGTTTTGTCCGCTTACTTTTACTACTGAATAATGAACGAAAGGTGGTTTATTATTTTCTAAGCTGTCAGAATGAAAATTAGAAAATTTTGAGTATTTGCATGAGAGTATGAAACACAGAAATTATTGATATTTTTTTCAAATTTTAAAATATTTCTAACGAGATGTAGGCACATATGAACAACAAAAAACGTTTTTACTAGACTTCTAGTTTTAAATATTAAACATTGCGTGTCATAACACTATGCAATAGAAGAATATCACACGAAAGCCAGAAGTGCAATACAGAAGAAACTCACACAATATGGAAAACAAATACAACATTCTGTTAAAGTCGAACTAGGGTGGCCACAATCAGACGAAAATGTGAACAATTGCTGTGAGTAACACGCATTTTTCACATCACCCCTAGCCATTCAATTTCAAATCTCAAAAAGTACCAGAACAGAACTACAAAAAGCTCTACTCAACCGACACGACACCATGCATTGTAAATATTCAAGTGAAAGAAAAACCAACCGACTAAAACGAAAAAAAAAAATGAAATCAAAGGCAAAGGATCTGGGCGCCATAAAAAAGAGAAAATAACGAATAACGAAAAAAAAAGTTCATTAGGTTACGACTGAGGTTTTCGGGCTTTTCCGCAGAAGTTTGAAGCGGGATAAAAAGCTTCCTTTAGAAAGAATGCCAACAGGAATGGCAGACGCGCGGCAAAGGCACGACATTGGCACGCGGAAGAGTGTGGAGCGATTGTGGTTCGGCGAAAAAAAAACTCAGATCTCGTTGTTGCTGCGTTCCCTTGTTTGGGATTTTTGCTCGGCGCTTCGCCAAAATGTTCACAAAAGCCTGACGCTTTGCCTTTTACCTGTATCTTTTTTCGTAGGTGCTTAGATTTGAATATATCGCTCGAGCTCAGTCGTTTCGACGAAACCTGGGGCGGTAAATCGAAAAAAAAAGAACTGAACGGCTTTTATATTGGCTTCGAAATTAATTCAAATTTATTTGCTGCGATTTGGGCTGCGCTTTTTGCGTTTTTTGGTGTAATACTGTTTACTTAAAGTTGAGCGATGAAGGCTTAAAAAATCATGATTGTTTTGCAAAATATCGTCCGATTCACCAACAGTAGTAATAGCATTGAGCAACCAAATTACAAATAGGAATTCACAGGCGTTGTGTTGTTATTAGTCATGGTTTGACAGCAATTTTACTCGTTGAGCGGCATGGTAATGCGTAGCACCACTACCTTGTGTAAACCAAGGGTTCAATAGCCCTTCTATCGGTTATAGTCCTCCTTATCTCTACGTCTATCTCTCTGCCAAAGATTGTGATTGACATATGTGAGCGGTATTGAATGACTACAGAGGTAAAAGAGTGTACGAGATTGATAAGATGAATTCTTACTTATCGATAAGGCGTTTGTGGCCTTACCTAGTAATTGATCTTACCTATGCTTTCGAATTTAGTTTGTTATCGAGAGTTACTCCCAGATACATGTTGAACCTTAAGATAAAGCAGAGTTTCCATTGTCTCCAATTAATGAATGAAGAGAGAGTTGGTTTTAGTCAGTGTCTAGTTGAAGATTTCCGTTGCCTTCTATTAAAAAATGATATCCTCTTTAGTATCCAGCATCCAGAAGGTAGCTAAAGCCGGAAGGGTACGATGGGCAGGGCATGTTGCAAGAATGCCGGACAGCAACCTTGCAAAGATGGTGTTCGCTTCCGATCCGGCAGGTACGACACGACGTGGAGCGCAGCGAGCGAGATGGGCAGACGAGGTGCAGAACGACTTGGCGAGCGTGGGGCGTATTCGAGGATGGAGAGATACGGCCTCGAACCGTGTATTGTGGCGTCAAATTGTTGATTCAGTGTTATCTGTTTAGATGTAGACTAAATAAATGAAATCTTCTCTAGTGTTAAGTAGTACTGGAAAAAGGTCACGATCGTTATAAGAAAGCGAGGAAAGTGTTTTTTTCTATCTCTAATTGTGATTTAATGCTTTCAATCTTGACGTGGTGGAATTAAATGGAGTTGTGCTAAACTCGTCTTATGACAGTGAAAACATTCCACTTAAAAGAGCTAAATAATTTTTCTTATTAAAACAGCGGTTCTCAACCTGGGGAACATGTACCCCTATGGGTACCTTTGCTAGCCCCAGGGCGTACCTCGGACAAAAATGTGTAATGGCGGACTAAGTACAATTCCAATCAAAACATATTGATAAAGTTTTGATAATAGCGTATTTTTTAATCGAGTCAAGTACGAGACACTGAAGACGGCCTCACAGTTGAGATCGAAATATGTATCTGGAAAATAACAAATCGTAGTGGAATTAAATGGAAAGTACTAAACTCGTCTTTGACTAAAAGAACTAATTTCAAAACTTTGTTTTGTACTATATGCACAGCGATCAGCCAATTGAATCCTGACCTCGAAGCCAATTGAATCCTGATCTCCACAACCAAGGGCTGCGGTTGCAAAAATCTTTTTTTTATAAGTTCGGTTATTTCTTTGCAAGAGGATTAGAAGCATCTATCTATCTCGGAAGCGTTCTTCCAATCTTTCAAGAGGCTTGGACGACTCCTTTTGAGAGGCCCGGAAGCCTCCTTTCAAGGGGCCCGGAAGCCGCTTTTCAAGAGGCCCGGAAGCCTCCTTTCAAGAGGCCCGGAAGCCTCCTTTCGAGAGGCCCGGAAGCCTCCTTTCAAGAGGCCCGGAAGCCTCCTTTCAAGAGGCCCGGAAGCCTCCTTTCAAGAGGCCCGGAAGCCTCCTTTCAAGAGGCCCGGAAGCCTCCTTTCAAGAGGCCCGGAAGCCTCCTTTCAAGAGGCCCGGAAGCCTCCTTTCAAGAGGCCCGGAAGCCTCCTTTCAAGAGGCCTGAAGCCTCCTTTCAAGAGGCCCGGAAGCCTCCTTTCAAGAGGCCAGAAGCCTCCTTTCAAGAGGCCCGGAAGCCTCCTTTCAAGAGGCCCGGAAGCCTCCTTTCAAGAGGCCCGGAAGCCTCCTTTCAAGAGGCCGGGAAGCCTCCTTTCATAAAGCCACGAAGCCTCCTTTCAAGAGGCCCGGAAGTCTCCTTTCAAGAGGCCCGGACGCCTCCTTTCAAGAGGCCCGGAAGCCTCCTTTCAAGAGGCCCGGAAGCCTCCTTTCAAGAGGCCCGGAAGCCTCCTTTCAAGAGGCCCGGAAGCCTCCTTTGAAGAGGCCCGGAAGCCTCCTTTCAAGGGGCCCGGAAGCCTCCTTTCAAGAGGCCCGGAAGCCTCCTTTCAAGAGGCCCGGAAGCCTCCTTTCAAGAGGCCCGGAAGCCTCCTTTCAAGAGGCCCGGAAGCCTCCTTTCAAGAGGTCTGGAAGCCTCCTTTCAAGAGGCCAGAAGCCTCCTTTCAAGAGGCCCGGAAGCCTCCTTTCAAGAGGCCAGAAGCCTCCTTTCAAGAGGCCCGGAAGCCTCCTTTCAAGAGGCCAGGAAGCCTCCTTTCAAGAGGCCAGGAAGCCTCCTTTCAAGAGGCTCGGAAGCCTCCTTTCAAGAGGCTCGGAAGCCTCCTTTCAAGAGGCACGGAAGCCTCCTTTCAAGAGGCCCGGAAACCTTCTTTCAAGTGGTCCGGAAGCCTCCTTTTAAGAGGCCCAGAAGGCTCCTTTCAAGAGGCCAGGAAGCCTCATTTCCAGAGGCCAAGAAGCCTTCTTGCAAGAGGCCAGGAAGCCTCCTTTCAAGAGGCTCGGAATCCTCCTTACAAGACACCCAGAAGCCTTCTTTCAAGAGACCCGAAAGCTTCCTTTGAAGAGGCTCGGAAGCCTCGTTTTAAGAGACCAGGAAGCCTCCTTTCAAGAGGCCCGGAAGCCTCCTTTCAAGAGGCCCGGAAGCCTCCTTTCAAGAGGCCCGGAAGCCTCCTTTCAAGAGGCCAGGAAGCCTCCTTTCAAGAGGCTCAGGAAGCCTCCTTTCAAGAGGCTCGGAAGCCTCCTTTCAAGAGGCCTGGAAGCCCCTTTCAAGAGGCCCTGAAGCCTCCTTTCAAGAGGCCAGGAAGCCTCCTTTCAAGAGGCCCGGAAGCCTCCTTTCAAGAGGCCCGGAAGCCTCCTTTCAAGAGGCCCGGAAGCCTCCTTTCAAGAGGCCAGGAAGCCTTCTTTCAAGAGGCCCGGAAGCCTCCTTTCAAGAGGCTCGGAAGCCTCCTTTCAAGAGGCCCGGAAGCCTCCTTTCAAGAGGCCCGGAAGCCTCCTTTCAAGAGGCCCGGAAGCCTCCTTTCAAGAGGCCCGGAAGCCTTCTTTCAAGAGGCCCGGAAGCCTCCTTTCAAGAGGCTCGGAAGCCTCCTTTCAAGAGGCCCGGAAGCCTCCTTTCAAGAGGCCTGGAAGCCTCCTTTCAAGAGGCCCGGAAGCCTCCTTTCAAGAGGCCCGGAAGCCTCCTTTCAAGAGGCCCGGAAGCCTCCTTTCAAGAGGCCCGGAAGCCTCCTTTCAAGAGGCCCGGAAGCCTCCTTTCAAGAGGCTTGAAAGCCTCCTTTCAAGAGGCCTGGAAGCCTCCTTTCAAGAGGCCCGGAAGCCTCCTTTCAAGAGGCCCGGAAGCCTCCTTTCAAGAGGCCCGGAAGCCTCCTTTCAAGAGGCCCGGAAGCCTCCTTTCAAGAGGCCCGGAAGCCTCCTTTCAAGAGGCCCGGAAGTCTTCTTTCAAGAGGCCCGGAAGCCTCCTTTCAAGAGGCCCGGAAGCCTCCTTTCAAGAGGCCCGGAAGCCTCCTTTCAAGAGGCCCGGAAGCCTCCTTTCAAGAGGCCCGGAAGCCTCCTTTCAAGAGGCCCGGAAGCCTCCTTTCAAGAGGCCCGGAAGCCTCCTTTCAAGAGGCCCGGAAGCCTCCTTTCAAGAGGCCCGGAAGTCTTCTTTCAAGAGGCCCGGAAGCCTCCTTTCAAGAGGCCCAGAAGCCTCCTTTCAAGAGGCCCGGAAGCCTTCTTTTAAGAGGCCCGGAAGCCTCCTTTCAAGAGGCCCGGAAGCCTCCTTTCAAGAGGCCCGGAAGCCTCCTTTCAAGAGGCCAGAAGCCTCCTTTCAAGAGGCCAGGTAGCCTCCTTTCAAGAGGCCCGGAAGCCTCCTTTCAAGAGGCCCGGAAGCCTCCTTTCAAGAGGCCCGGAAGCCTCCTTTCAAGAGGCCCGGAAGCCTCCTTTCAAGAGGCCCGGAAGCCTCCTTTCAAGAGGCCCGGAAGCCTCCTTTCAAGAGGCCCGGAAGCCTCCTTTCAAGAGGCCCGGTAGCCTCCTGGAAGCCTTCTTCCGAGAGGCCCGGAAGCCTTCTTTCAAGAGGCCCGGAAGCCTTTTTTTCAAGAGGCCCGGAAGCCTCCTTTCAAGAGGCCCGGAAGCCTCCTTTCAAGAGGCCCGGAAGCCTCCTTTCAAGAGGCCCGGAAGCCTTTTTTCAAGAGGCCCGGAAGCCTCCTTTCAAGAGGCCCGGAAGCCTCCTTTCAAGAGGCCCGGAAGCCTCCTTTCAAGAGGCCCGGAAGCCTCCTTTCAAGAGGCAAGGAAGCCTCCTTTCAAGAGGCAAAGAAGCCTCCTTTCAAGAGGCAAGGAAGCCACCTTTCAAGAGGCCCAGAAGCCTCCTTTCAAGAGGCCCGGAAGCCTCCTTTCAAGAGGCCCGGAAGCCTCCTTTCAAGAGGCCTGGAAGCCTCCTTTCAAGAGGCCGGAAGCCTCCTTTCAAGAGGCCCGGAAGCCTCCTTTCAAGAGGCCAGGAAGCCTCCTTTCAAGAGGCCCGGAAGCCCCCTTTCAAGAGGCCCGGAAGCCTCCTTTCAAGAGGCCCGGAAGCCTCCTTTCAAGAGGCCCGGAAGCCTCCTTTCAAGAGGCCCAGAAGCCTCCTTTCCAGAGGCCGGGAAGCCTCCTGGCAAGAGGCCGGGAAGCCTCCTTTCAACAGGCCCTGAAGCCTCCTTTCAAGAGGCCCGGAAGCCTCCTTTCAAGAGGCAAGGAAGCCTCCTTTCAAGAGGCCAGGAAGCCTCCTTTCAAGAGGCCAGGAAGCCTCCTTTCAAGAGGCCAGGAAGCCTCCTTTCAAGAGGCCCGGAAGCCTCCTTTCAAGAGGCCCGGAAGCCTCCTTTCAAGAGGCCCGGAAGCCTCCTTTCAAGAGGCCCGGAAGCCTCCTTTCAAGAGGCCCGGAAGCCTCCTTTCAAGAGGCCCGGAAGCCTCCTTTCAAGAGGCCCGGAAGCCTTCTTTCAAGAGGCCCGGAAGCCTCCTTTCAAGCTCTTTTCAAGAGGCTCGGAAGCCTCCTTTCAAGAGGCTCGGAAGCCTCCTTTCAAGAGGCTCGGAAGCCTTCTTTCAAGAGGCTCAGAAGCCTTCTTTCAAGAGGCCCGGAAGCTTCCTTTCAAGAGGCCTTGAAGTATTTTTTCAAGAGGCCTGAAAGCCTCCTTTCAAAAGGCCTGGAAGCCTCCTTTCAAGAGGCCAGGAAGCCTCCTTTCAAGAGGCCCGGAAGCCTCTTGAAAGAGGCCAAGCCTCCTTTCAAGAGGTCCGGAAGCCTCCTTTCAAGAGGTCCGGAAGCCTCCTTTCAAGAGGTCCGGAAGCCTCCTTTCAAGAGGTCCGGAAGCCTCCTTTCAAGAGGCTTGGAAGCCTCCTTTCAAGAGGCTTGGAAGCCTCCTTTCAAGAGGCTTGGAAGCCTCCTTTCAAGAGGCTTGGAAGCCTCCTTTCAAGAGGCTTGGAAGCCTCCTTTCAAGAGGCTTGGAAGCCTCCTTTCAAGAGGCCTGGAAGCCTCCTTCCAAGAGGCTAGGAAGCCTCCTTTCAAGAGGCTCGGAAGCCTCCTTTCAAGAGGCCCGGAAGCCTCCTTTCAAGAGGCCAGGAAGCCTCCTTTCAAGAGGCCCGGAAGCCTCCTTTCAAGAGGCCCGGAAGCCTCCTTTCAAGAGGCCCGGAAGCCTCCTTTCAAGAGGCCCGGAAGCCTCCTTTCAAGAGGCCCGGAAGCCTCCTTTCAAGAGGCCCGGAAGCCTCCTTTCAAGAGGACCGGAAGCCTCCTTTCAAGAGGCCCGGAAGCCTCCTTTCAAGAGGCCCGGAAGCCTCCTTTCAAGAGGCCCGGAAGCCTCCTTTGAAGAGCCTTGGAAGCCTCCTTTCAAGAGGCTCGGAAGCCTCCTTTCAAGAGGCTCGGAAGCCTCCTTTCAAGAGGCTCGGAAGCCTCCTTTCAAGAGGCTCGGAAGCCTCCTTTCAAGAGGCTCAGGAAGCCTCCTTTCAAGAGGCTCAGAGCCTCCTTTCAAGAGGCTCAGGAAGCCTCCTTTCAAGAGGCCTGGAAGCCTCCTTTCAAGAGGCCTGGAAGCCTCCTTTCAAGAGGCCCGGAAGCCTCCTTTCAAGAGGCCTGGAAGCCTCCTTTCAAGAGGCCTGGAAGCCTCCTTTCAAGAGGCCTGCAAGCCTCCTTTCAAGAGGCCTGGAAGCCTCCTTTCAAGAGGCCCGGAAGCCTCCTTTCAAGAGGCCCGGAAGCCTCCTTTCAAGAGGCGCGGAAGCCTCCTTTCAAGAGGCTTGGATGCCTCCTTTCAAGAGGCTTGGAAGCCTCCTTTCAAGAGGCTTGGTAGCTTCCTTTCAAGAGGCTTGACAGCCTCCTTTCAAGAGGCTCGAAGCCTCCTTTCAAGAGGCCCGGAAGCCTCCTTTCAAGAGGCCAGAAGCCTCCTTTCAAGAGGCCAGGAAGCCTCCTTTCAAGAGGCCCGGAAGCCTCCTTTCAAGAGGCCAGAAGCCTCCTTTCAAGAGGCCCGAAGCCTCCTTTCAAGAGGCCTGAAGCCTCCTTTCAAGAGGCCCGGAAGCCTCCTTTCAAGAGGCCCGGAAGCCTCCTTTCAAGAGGCCCGGAAGCCTCCTTTCAAGAGGCCAGAAGCCTCCTTTCAAGAGGCCAGGAAGCCTCCTTTCAAGAGGCCTGAAGCCTCCTTTCAAGAGGCCTGAAGCCTCCTTTCAAGAGGCCCGGAAGCCTCCTTTCAAGAGGCCCGGAAGCCTCCTTTCAAGAGGCCCGGAAGCCTCTTTTCAAGAGGCCCGGAAGCCTCCTTTCAAGAGGCCCGGAAGCCTCCTTTCAAGAGGCCCGGAAGCCTCCTTTCAAAAGGCCCGGAAGCCTCCTTTCAAGAATCCAGGAAGCCTCTTTGGTTGATTCTGGAACCAGCTTCAAGAAACTTCAATACGTCCCCCAATAAAGTAGCAACAAGAAACACACGTGTTTGCACTCTGTGGGTGACTTGATTATCGAATTAAAAAACTTTAGAAGTCAACACTCCCGTGAAGTCACTTGAAGGGTTGAACAAAAATGAAAGTTGCAAACATAATAACAAGAGGATCATTCAGTATAAGTGTAAGAAGATCCTCTTTGCGTAACTCTATATAATAGACTCTGCATTTCATAATGTTCGTGTTGAAGTTTCTTTTCTTCATGGCACGATCCATTGACGAATCGAAAGCTCCTTAAATATCCAAGGAAGAAGTGCTATTTCTTTTGGCGATAGAGCTTTTTCCACCTTAGATACCACTGTATGAAGTGCCGTAGTGATTGACTTACATGACTGGTAAGCAAAGTGGAACTTAGACAGTGGGTGTTTGATCATATAATTTGAGTTCGTATAATCACTCAGCACATTTTCCATAGCTTTCAACAGTACTGATGAAAGACTAATGGGTCTGAATGCCTAGAGATTCGTCATATCACGCTTTCCCACTTTTGGTATAAAGATAATTTTTACTTGTCTCCATGATGATGGAATATAGTTGAGTCCTATACTTGCACCAAAAATCTCAATTAACGGTAGAATCAGCACTGCTTCGCCGTTTAGAAGTACTGCTGATATTATTCCGTCCGGTCCTGCAGATTTATTAGGCTGGAAAGATGTCACTGTATTCTCTACCCTGGCTTTCGTAAAGATATTGTTAGCCAAAGGCCTGCGCCACATTTTCTGATTCTTCAAACATTTCAGTTGTTCCTGTTGAACATCTTTGGCTTTCAAACGAATCACTTGTTGTTGGGTCTACACGCATAATCGATCCAAAAAATTGGTTTCCATAATCAACTTTAATGTTTCACCATAAGTTTTTGTGGAAAGTCCATCCTTATTTTTCAGATTCCCTCGCTCATTTGTATGATCTTTTGCAAGTGCCCTCTGAAGTCTCGTGACTTTCGGAGTATTGCTAATATTTTTACACGTTTTAACACAGGATCTTCTTTTGGATTTTATAATTTGTTATTATACTCAGTTTCAAAATTTATTTTATATTTTATACAAAAGTTTCTAAATGAAGTTGATGATTCCTCACAGGCATGCCAATTTGATGACCCGATCAGGAATGCATAACACAATTATAACTCAATTCTATCAATTGTTGTTATTTAAAACGACGTGTGTTATTATTAAATAATTCGATAAAAATGTGTCTTCGACCAGTTTTATTCCATATCAACATTTATAACAATATTTGTTATGTATAGTTTGGCGAATTTTGTGAATAACTCCAAAAATAAAGCAATTCGCGAGGGTTTCATTAGTTCCATCAAAAGATATATCGCTCACGGTTCAACGCTGCTTTCAACTGATCGATTATTTTGGAAAAATATGTATTCTCCAGGGTTGGCCAAATTAGCCGCGGTAGCATACCAGATTTATATCAGTGATGTAGGCAACTATATCTAGAAAGCAAATTTTTGTATAATGCTGATATGAAGGTATCGACGTATGATTTAATTGTGTTACGGCTAGAGATATTTTTGATATATTTTTTGTTATTTTAACAACTAACCAGACAAATTTAACTCTTCGTGTATCAACATTCGACGAACACAGAATAGACAAAAATGGTTTATGTAGGGTATCTGTTCCCATATTAATAACAGCCCGTATATTAATCCCAACCGTCGATAAACCAAATAAAAAATTAATTTAATTACAATTTCTCACATCGTATGTACACAATAATGGATGGAACACATTCTTGAATGTTTCGAATATTATTCAAGATTTTCTTAAAGTAATGTTTCAATGCACAAGAATCAAATTATTTAAAGATAAAATTATTATGCACTTTTATTTTCATTTTCCTACCTCTGAACTGTTGGTTTGATGCACTGCTCGATTGCTACTAGCAGATTCATCCGTTTTCACGCCGTTGTTTTCCACTCTATTTCAAGCTATCCTTTGTGTATCCTTTCGAAATTCACTTCACAACACATAAAGCACATCACATTTTCACTATACATTTAATAATATTTGAAAAACCAACGCGATTTCCTATAGTTTGATATAGGTTTATTTTGAACAACGTCTAAATTATCCTTGCCCGTATTCCAAACTGTTTACATGCCTTGCAGTACTCTCAAGGGTTGCCGACCTAGATTTTTATTTCAAAAATGGTTGAATAAACTTTTACTGTGAAATTCAACTCCTATGTTTGTAAAATAAGGTATATCGAAAAGATAATCTACGACAAACATAAAATTTAACTGATAAGTTGAAAAACTACAACAAAAACTGCAATTTCGTAATTATATTTCAACTCAAATACAAAACATTGTAGAATTCGGCATCACTGCAACCATATCGTTACGTATACACACAAGTAATAGTGTGCGTATTTTATGTTGGAAACAGTATTATTGATATAGGTACAGGCATAGGATTAACTATTCTTGAATGTTATTGAAATAGGTGCATGGCGGTGTTGATGTTTTTCAGCTAAATACTTCTAAAATGTGACAATAATTTCATTTTTGAAGTTACCAAATTGTTTTCAATTAAAAATTACGTGAGCCGAGCATAATTATTCTCATGTTTCTTGATTATTGGGTGAGAAATCAATGCATTTTATATGCGCATTGCCTTATTGTTATTGATATAGGAACAGATACCCTACCACTTTCGCTGGCACCGGTTCACTTATTGAGCGCGATTTCTGCAAACACTGTCAATTTCCAATGAGTTTGCAAACTGGTCAAACTCAATGGAGCATATTATGGAACCGGCGGGACTAATGTATAACTGGAATATGTAGTCTTACAGTGTTAATCAATACGATTTTCAACGTAATTTATAACACATGTCAATCGCGGCTCCAAAGTGTATAAAACTCACGAATGCAAAAAAAAAAACAATTTGTTTCACTTCCACTTTATCCGTCGGTATACACTTCAAAGATTAAAAGTTAGAAATTAAATTACCTGAACTAGCTCATCAGAGTACTATACTCTAGAACGGAATAACGCTCGTGGAGCTGCTGATGGGATAATGAAATTGTAAAACGTTCGCGCTAATATTTACCGGAGGAAGCACCAGCCAGCATGCGAAGGAGGCAAACCACACTTGAGCATTAATACGTCTTTATCGAGTTTACCTTGCACCGGACGGAGACAGCACACGGCACACGGCTATTGTTGCGGATTTGCGCGGGAGTCGGCGGGAAAACGGTTCGTTTCCTTTTCCCATCAAAACTCGCTCTTTCTCCAGAGGATCCACCCGTGCTGGGAAATTATTGCTGCGAAAGGGCAAAAGCCAGGCAGACCAAGCAGCAACTGTGTGATGATTTACGTGTTCTCTCTAGAACCAATAGAATAGAAGTAGGTCTGCTGTATGCGGCGAACAAGGAGGAGTATGTTGAGTGGCTCTGTTGATAAACTGCCGTATCAGATTGTTGTAATGAATGTTTTAGTTGTTAGCCATAGATTAAGACTAGCAGGGGTGAAGTTAATGGGGAAGAGTATTTTGCCCGTCCAAGTGTTCAGCAATAATTCCGTGTGACCCTGGATATGGGTGAGGGAATGCAGCAAGGATTAGTTCAAGTAACAGGAACTTGTTATGAAAAGGGGCCGGAAATAGCGTGATTCTTACCCCTACAAAGTCACGGTTAGTCCACAGAGGCTGATGAGGCCAGGTTGTAGTAATCTGCAATCACCTTTACAAGTGTAGTACCTGCAGATGGAAGCAAACCGCAGTTGAGATATTGCTGCCCCTTATGTGCTGCCATTTTATCGTAATCACTTTCCCACTACGCAGGTTGCTGGTTTCGCCTTTTGGCAGGGCTGAGGAGCGTTCATTCATCTGTGCCGAGTAGTGGTTCGTGAGAAGAACCCATTGGTGAGCTTATCTGCCAAGCGGTTGCGTGCAACGAGCGTAAGAATTGTACCCCTCGTAGTGGGGGGTCTCGCTTTATCCTGAGACGTGAGATATGAACTAGCGTACATTTTTACTTCCGAAACATTTCATAATTTTTGGGAAGGGCTTACTGCATAATTAGGTTTTTCGGCTTTCAGTCACAACAGTATGTTGATTGTTTGAAATGATCAACCAGTCTAATAAGGGTTGGTCACACAATTGACTGTCAGGTGGGTTGAATTAGCTGCACTAGTAAACATTATAGTCGAAATAATTTAAGTCGAAATAAAAAATACTATCGAAGCGTACGTAATATCGAAGCAAAAAAAAAAACGAATGAAAAAAAAAATTATTTGCCTTTCTATTTATTTAGGAGTGGTGTAATGTTTATAAAACCGCTCGGAAGCCAAAATTTCGATAGAAGGCTCTGTATTCTAAGCATATTTATATTTGATATAGTACAAAACGGACCAGCATTTTTCTTGAAATGGTGTCTACATATAGGGTAGAGAACCATTTGGGCAGCACCCCCTATTCCCGTCCGCAACGTTTATTACTCGAGTGCATTAAAACCTAATTACTTGTTTTTTGGTACATGGTTAGTTTCTGTCGATATCTAGTGATGTACAAAAAATCAAGGTGGTGTCTGTCGATAAAGTATGTCGATAAAGTATTTGAATGTTGATCTACTCACAAACTGCAACTAGCGTGGATCTCTGACCAAAAAGTGCGACGTGGGATAATTTTTGGCAACATGGCCACTATTCAACACATTCTCGGCCAAACATAAAGATACTTTTATTTCTGAAAATGTGTGTTTCTTCTTCAGGAAACTAAGGAATTTCTCCATGAACACCCTCCGAAATTTTACTAGAATTTTTTTCGTGTTTTAGTTTAAAATTATTTCTAAACTTTATTTTGAATTTGTTTTGACATTCATAATTATTTTACTCTGAAAATTCCTTAGGAAACTCATTAAAAAAATTTCAAATTTCTCCTAGATTTGTTTCAGATATTATTCTAGGTTTTTTTTTCCGAGAATATCTCCAGGAAATCCATAGGTGAATCCATCAAGATTTTTCGAAACTCAAACTCAAACTTTTTTTCAAAAATTACTTTAAGAAATTCTTCAGGAAATCCTTTCGGATACTTCTATTCATCCTGAAAAAGGTACTTCCCGGAGCAGTTATTGAAGGAATTTTCCGCAGAATAATTTGAGAAAATTCTGTGAGAATTCCGAAACGAATTCCCGGATAATTCTTGAAGAACTTTTCGGGGAATCTTTAAAAGAGATTTCTGAAGAAGTTCTTGAAGTAATTTCTGGGGAAATTATTTGCGGATTTTTTGGGATTATACATGGAGGAATTTCTGGAATCAAAAGTGGGAGAGTTTCTTGAAGAATTTTCGGGATTATTGTTTCAAGATATTGCTGCAAAGTTCTGGAAAAAATTATCGGAAAATACTGAAGGGCATTTTGGATGATTTTTTATAGAAATTTTAAGCGAAGTATCGTATAAATTTCGAGAATGGCTGCAGGATATTCCGGGAGGATCCCTTAAATAATTTTCAGAGGAGTTCCAAGGAGAATTTTTGTAGGTAATTCCGAAAGAGTTTTGACCAGTGCACTATGGTCCAGGATACAGATTTACGCGGAAAGATGCATTTTACGCCAAAACTATATTTTTTAGAAAAAACTGTTGTTGTACAAAATTGTTCGAAATAGTCAGGCCATCATTATGGTTCTACCAAAAAATAGGGTGGCCCATCACATAAAAAAAATTAGAAAATATTTTTTTTTATTTCTCGGAATATTGACATGTTATGTTCTACAAAGTTGTAGCGCAGCTTATTCCAATCAATTTTGCTATAAACACTTTTTCTGTAGCTTTTAAGTTAGCTGATTTAGAGAAATTTTACCTAATTTGATTAGGGTGTACCTCAAAAAAACAGTATTTCTTATCTTCTTTTTTTTGTTTTAGATTTCTCGAAAAAGTCGTCTTCAGGTGACTTTTAGAGCTCAAAAAATGCAACATTTGATGGGTAAATATGCTCAATATCTTTTTCCGATCAAAAGTTATAATCTGTCAAAATTACATTTTTTTCATAAGTTGATATCTCCGGTTAGGGCAGACCAAAAAAATATATTTATACGGCATCCGAAAGAGAAATTTATATTCTTTATTATGTCAAAAAATTGGGGATATGTTATTTTTTTATTTCAAGTTTCACCAATTCTACTAAAAACATGTTTTTTTAAATAAATTGATATAAATCGACAACGGAAGAAGATACAGACGATATTCTTATAGTAAAACACGCGTTTCAAAAAGCCTCAAAAGTCGTCAGAAGATGACATTCGTGAAAATAAAATACTGCAAATTATTTTGTTCAGTTTTGTTAATTGTGAGGCTAGTTTGTTGTTTGGGCTTGAATTTTTTTTTTCAATTTTAAGAGAACCAGAAAATATCTATAACTTTCGGGGAAAAATTGTGTGCGGGCTAAAATAATTAAATTATGTCGGGTTCGAATCGAAATTCTCGGGAACGGGTCGGGCTCGGATTTGCATTAAATGCAAAAAAAATGCCCGGATTTCATGTAATTAAGCAGAAATCGGTAATTTTTTGAATGATAATTATGATTGTATAACATTTCACCGAAAACTGTTTCGCGGTTGAACATTTCGCGGAATGACATTTGGCGGTTTGTAACTTTTCGCGGTACGACATTTGGCGGTTTGTACCTTTTCACCGAATTACTTTTGGCGGAATGTACCTTTTCGCGGAATACACCATTTCGCGGAATATTAATAATATTAGCCTTCGTTTATTCAGCATTCCCACAATTATTACCTGTGAGGTTTCAAACCCAAGTTACCATTTTTTTTTGCATTCGTTTAACACGAGATTAACACGTTAAAACTTTTCGATAAATTACCTAGACCGGGACAGAAGTTGAACTCAGCCTCCTTCAGGATAGTCTTGCTTGGCAGTCATGCATCTTCCTGCACGGCTAAGGAACGCCACCCAGGATATTCAGAAGTAGTTTCAATTGCCCCTTAAACATCCATTTAAAGAACGTTACCTCTCGTTTCGCCTTATACCGGGCAGATGCATCCATTTAAAGAAAGCGTTACCCCTCCTTTACCCTTATACCAGACAGACGCGTTCTTTTAGAGAAGGCATTATCAACTCTTTTCGCCTTATACCGACCAGATGCATCCATTAGTCGTTACCCCTGTCTTCGCTTTATACCGGGCAGACGCATTCTTTTAAAGAAGGTATTATCAACTCCTTTCGTCTTATACCGGGCAGATGCATCCATTTAAAGAAGGCGTTACCTCTCCCTTCGCTTTATACCGGGCAGACGCGTTCTTTTAAAGAAGGCATTATTAACTCCTTTCGCCTTATACAGAGCAGATGCATCTATTTGAAGAAGGCGTTACCCCTCCCTTCGCCTTATACCGGGCAGACGCGTTCTTTTAAAGAAGGCATTATCAACTCCTTTCGCCTTATACCAGGGAGATGCATCCATTCAAAGAAGGCGTTACCCCTGCATTCGTCTTATACCGGGCAGATGCATTTATTTAAAGAAGGCACCCGATGGGTTCGGGTTTGAAAAATTAGTACAGTAGACGTTCGATAACTGCAAGTCATTTAACTGCTTTTGCTTTTTAACTGCAATTCGATAATTGCAACAGTTTTGCAGTTATCGGACCGCTAAACTTCAAACTGATGTCAGACTCATTGACAGCTGCATTGAGCTGCACATTTAGATGCACTTTTATTGCATCTGACGTCGATTGACAACCGCTTGACGTCTAAAATGCGTTGCAGTTATCGAACGGCATTCGTTAACTGAAAAGTAAACATTTTGCAGTTATCGAACGGCTACTGTGCAATATCGGCTTCGGGTCGGGTACGCGTTTGTGAGACAAAAAAACGGGTTCGCGTCGGGTACGGGATTAAGAAATAAAATACTGAAAATTATTTTATTCAGTTTTGTTCATTGTGGGGCTAGTTCGTTGTTTGAACTTACATTTTTTCAATTTAAAGAGAACCAGGAAATATGTAGTTTGATTTTTTCGGGGAAAACTTTTGTGCAGGTGTAAATAATTAAATTATGTCGGGTTCGGGTCGAGTACGGGTTTACGAATGCAAAAATTCTCGGGAACGGGTCGGGTTCGGGTTTGCATTAAATCCAAAATAAAAATAGCCCAGATTTCATGTAATTAAGCAGAAATCGGTAAATATCTGAATGATAATTATTCTAACTGCATTCCGCCAAATGGCATTTCGCGGAATGACTTTCGGTGAAAAGGTACATTCCGCGGAATGTCTTTCGGAAAAAAGGTGCATTCCGCGAAATGTGTTTCGGTGAGTTGATACATTCCTCGAAAAAAAAAATCCGCGAAATGGTTTTCGGCGAAATAGTATACAACCGTTATATTTCAATCCCACATTTACAGATCAGAAGACATTTGGGGACATTAGGTTTGCGGGACCATTTTATAGCAAATAATTATGATAATTAAAGTTTTTCTTCTACAACTTTTTGATATTAAACTTCGCGTGCAAAACAAACCAATCTATCGGAAAGCTAAAGTTTTAAGCTTTGAAATGGTATATAAAACCTTATATTTGGAGAAAAAATGGATTGTACGACAATTCCCCGAATGCAATTTCCCCGAATGTAACAATACCCCGAATGTAACATTTCCTCGAATATAACAATTCCCCGAAAAGAAAGTATCTTCTGAAAACACATCTTTGCGATTTATTGTATGCGTCCGAACAGAGCAGCGTTCAAAGATGCGTTGAAGTGTATCTTCTTGGAGATTATTTCCGGAAGATCCTCCAATAGTATTAAATGTTCTTGATGATGTGTTAGTGAATTATAAAGATATCAAAGTACAGTGTATAGCTTTTTTTTCCTAAATTAGTTTAAGGTCACTCCCGACGGAATCCAATTTTCAAAGTACTCGCGTTTTCAAGAGCACACCATTCAATACGGTAGCATCGCACAACTGTCATTTTTATTTTTTCAGCTTTGCTGCGAAGCATGCGTGAAAAAATAAAAATGACAGTTTTGCGTTGCTTCCGTATCGAATGGTGTGCCCTTGAAAACGCGAGTACTTTGAAAATTGGATTCCGTCAGGAGTGACCTTAACAACGGTTTGCTTTGTCAACTTTGATTGAACGGTTTGCATTCTTTGAAAAAGTAAAATAGCGAACAGTAATTCCCTTCTAAAAAACTTTAAGGTAAGGGTGAATGTGAATCCTTTTGAACATAAATAATGACCTGAATGAAGTAATGGTGAATATTATTCCTTCGTTAAAAAAACGAACAGTGGGTAATGTCTGTGACATAACCGCTAAGTGGACGTAGGACTTGACTTGACCATGCCTTTAAGATACATAATATGTCCAAATTTCTCACATCAACTATTTTGGATAAATAATCGGCGTTGCATACCATTCCTTGGCAAAATCTTCTCATCAAACCGACACAGAAATCAAATCTACCTCGAACAAGAATCATAAAAAAAAAAAATTCAGGAAGTATCTGTCCGGTCACGAAATATTAGCCTCGACAGTGGCAACCTTCCCACTGAAGGACTGCCTGAAATAAACCACAAGTTGGCTCAGCAGGGGATGTAGACTGTATCTCAGCCCTTCCACTGAAGAGCCTTCTAATCCGTGCGATAGCGACTGAAGGAGAACATTATTTTTAACTCTTAGAGCCTTGAAAAGGCTGTTTGCTTCGGCTAAGTGCAAAAAGTAAGAAAACGATCTTTTCAAATAACCGCGAATTTCTAGTGATGGTATAAAAAAGACTGAATGCTCTGCGAGCGAATGCACTTTTCTTTTATACCTTATTTTGAATCTTCTCTGCTTCCCAATTGGTGGGCCAATCAGCTAGTGTCTTGTATCCCGCTTCTTTGTCAGCCAAAGCGTCATCATCATCAACGCGTTCGAGAAGGGCTTCTTCTTTTTTACGCTTGTTGCTCGCTAGCGTCTATTTCCTAACGGGACTTTTCGCTAGATACAGGCCAATAAGCTGGGCAAGCGAGCTTACAATTGCAGTTCAGGTGGGAAGTACGTGTTCTTTTCTGAGACAATATTGTTAGTAGTAGAAGGAAGGAAACACCCGGACATGGGATTTCGGGTGATAAGATTTAGAATTGGTAACATGGGACGATCATTCAGTCACGTTCGCTTTGTGTGCGGTCAGTATCAAACAATGTTTATCTACTTATTTTTTTTATCAATGCCAAAAAATCCAACATTTCATGAAAAATCGATTGATAGTTTATTAATGTTTGGAGTGTTATCGGTGTTTTTTTTATCCAAATAAGATTATGTGAGAGATTTGGACAACTTATGAATCTTTAAAGGCATGGTCAAGCGAAGTCCTTCGTCCACTTCGCGGTTAAATCAGAAAAATTATCCACTGTTAGTTTTGACTCTATTTATGAAAATCACGCATAAAATTTTATCTCTAGAATATTGGATTTGGCACCCAAGTACAATTTCTATCCCGAAGGGTATTGAAAGCATTGATATTGATATCTATTATTGGCGCTCTGAAGAACCGTTTGTTTTTTGGACATACATGCTGCATCATGTGGCTTTTCTTCAGCCTGTCTCGGCTCAGCACCGATGCCGGCCGGTCTCGGCTCGACTCTGCTGCTGCTGCCGGTATCTGCTCAGCATTGCTGCTTTGTCGAGTCTGTGGACTGTGTTTTCCCTGCTAAAAGGTGTGAGTGCTGTTCAATCGATGATGCGGTTGCTTCGCTTGTCCCGGTCAGAATGAAAGGAAAAAATCGCGTTGCGCTATTTTATGGCTTCTCGGCAGACCCAGCGACTGCTCATTCGCTGGTGTCTGCACCAATCAGAACGTGGTAATGGAATGATGCAAGAATTATGCGGTACCCATATTTATAGGTTCCCTTGATCTCAATGTTTTTCATTGAAAACAGTTTCATGCCTATTGAAACAAGTTTTTCGGGTCTTATCAAGCATGGACATGGAAGGCATACTTGAAATCTGTCGATTGAGGGGCTTACCGCAGAAATTCGTCCACTGAGACGAACGCTTTTAACGTTTAAAATCTTTCAACACAGCGTAACGCGGTCGATTTGAATATTTTGAAATGACACCCGGTATAGTAAAGAGAGACGTAAGTCCTACGTCAAAAAATGCATCTGCCGGAATAATGCAATAACAAATGTATTCCTTCTTCGAAAGTGGGTTGTTTCTCATAATAATGAAACAGTGAATTTATTTTATTATAGTTATTCTTTCTTTAATAAAATATATCTTCCGAAATAAGAAAATGAGGGATATGCTTCATTCTCTAAAAAGGGCATTTTTACGAAGTAAGGAAATGGTAGATGTGGTCCCTTCTTCAGAAGCAGGCGTAAGCTCGAAATAAGGCAAAGGCAAATGAGTTTCCCTTTTGGGTTTCCCTTTTGGGAAACAGGTGCTTGTCCGCAATAAGGATGAAAGTGATCTCTTATTTTGATGTAGGCCAACTTGACCAGAATAAGAAAAACATATCTCGCGCTTGGTTTAGGGGCGTAACTGTATTGATCGATTTCTTTTCGTCGATTTTTTCTTTTTATTATTGTAACGAATTGCGCTAGTTCGTCGATGATTTAATGATTTGGTGCGATAAAGGATGAATGTATTTTGCACCAGAATCGATAATCACGGTTGTAGCTTTTGAAACAATTGAGTTATTATCAAAATATAAAACCGATTAAGAGAAATCGATCAATACAGTTACGCCCCTATGAAACTAAGCGCGAGATATATAAGATCCCTTCTTAATCGTCTAAGATCCACATGGTCCTGGGTCACTTACGGAGTCCCGCCGCTCTTGTACACGACAAGCGTGCCTTTTTCAAAGGGGTTGAACTTTTTACATCGAGACGAGTCACGGAAGCTTAAGCAATAAGCATACCACCGAAGAACATTTTTCTGAATTCATTTTCACGGAATTACATTTAGTGGTATGTAATTCTTGTGGTGTGACATTTGATGGAATCAGAATGACTTTTGGTGGAATGCCGTTTTGCAGAATGTTCCATTAAGCAAATTGGCATTTTCTTATATAAATGTAGTGTAGAATACTGCTTTAAAGCATATAACTGATTATCTCCTCTCCTTGTATTATAACGGACAGACTTTTTTTTCAATAAAATTCCTTTCACCTCATACCGGGTAGATAAAATCATTTAAAGAAGGCATTACCTCCTCCATTCGCATTATTCCGGGCAAAGTTCATTTTTTTATTCTTAATTAGTGTGTTTTTTCAATTTTAAAATGAAGTTCAACACCAATGAAACGAGTTCAGGAAGGGACTATCTACCCTCTTTGTCTTATATAGGGCAAATGTGTTCATTTGAAGAGGCATTATTTCCTTCCTTCGCTCTGTACCGGGCAAACGCGAATATTTAAAGAAGGCATTACCTCTTCGATTTGTCTTATACCGGGCAGATGGTATCATTTAAAGAAGGCATTATCTTCTCCCTTTGCGTTAAACCGCGCTGATGCTTCATCATACCGAGCAAATGTCTTCATTTAAAGAAAGCTTTATCTCCTCACTCCGCCTTATACCGGGCAGATGCGTTTATTCAAAGAAAGCATAGCATTCTTTCACGGCTTTTTTCTTCTTTACCTTCAATTGCTCTACCTTCCATCCTTAACTTGGCCTACTTTTCAACTTGGCGTTTAGCATTAATAAATGGAAATTGAAAGCTTTCATATGCCAAACAGTTGCATGAGTATGTACTCTTGTGTGGCGAGTACAACGGATACGCTATGCCGAAGGATACAAGTATGTTTCCCATCCGAAAGCATCCTTGGCTGTGACGAGAACCTAACTCGCCTTGCTCACATCGCTAACTGGATACCCATCGCTTTGTACCGTATTCAAATTGAAGAGGGAACCATTCGGGGAAATGTTACATTTACCCGAATGTAACAATTCCCCGAAAGTAACAATTCCTCGAATGTAACATTTCCCCGAATGCTTCTCTTTTCTTTTTGAGTGCAGCATAAAGCGATGAGTAGCAGCGGTGGTGGCGAGCAAAGGCATAGAAAGTTGAAAAACAGTCCAGGTTTCAGATATGTAGAATGTAGAGCCATTAATGATGAAGACAATGCGCAGAAAGAATGCGATGCTTTCTTAGAATGAGCTCATTTGGTCGGTATAAGGCGAAGTGAGAAAATAAGCCTTTCTTTGAAGAATCAGTTTGCTCGGTATGATGAACGCATTTGCCCGGTTTTAAGCAAAGGGAAAAGATAATTGAAGTGTATAAGATCAAGATCACAAAGCTTAATCTTATACACTAAAATAATGTCCTCTTAAAATAAACGCGTGTGCCCGGTATAAGACGACGGTTGTAGGAGATAATGCCTTCTTTAGGTGATAGCATCGCCCGGTGTTAGGGGAAAGGAAGTGATAATGCCTTACTCATGGTACATATATATTTGCCCGGTATAAGGCAAAGAGGATAGATAATCCCTTCTTCAAATGAGCTCGTTTGTCTGGAATAAAGTGAAAGAATGAGACAATGCCTTCTTTAAATGGTGGCGTCTGCCGGTGTAATGCGAATGGAGGAGATAATGTTTTCTTTAAATAAACTCGTCTATCCTGTATAAAGCGTCTCGTCACCCAATTGACAATTTCCTTTGTCTTTTTAGCTGACTATGAATGTACTCATTGATCCGTTACATCTGCTTTCATGTTATTTGCAAATTTGAAAACTAATGCGAATAAAACGAATTTTAGGCAATCAGATTTCACTTTCCATTAAACGCCAAAATTATCCCAATTAATGAAGTCACAGCAATTATGTCGCTGATCCGTACAATTCCACATCCATCCATGGGCCACTGGGTATACGCTTAACTATGCCGCGGTCGAATATCGATTCACTAATTAAAATCAATTTGCTACCACGCGCGTCCAATTCCAGCCAAGATCATGCCAATCGGCCGGTGTGGTCATCCGACTCGGTTACCCACCGCGCCACAACGGCCATCATCGTTGACTGCAATCCTCTTATCGACACTCATCCCACACATCCTTCCATCGGTCTCATGGGGCGATTCCATTTGTTTACATCCAATTTGAGACCGTTTCTTCAGCGCCGACGACTAACAAAGACCGATAACAAGCGCGCATCGCAGCAGGCGGAGAGGTGTTTAAAGTGCCGCATATTAGTCGAATTATCATAAGCTGCCTACCTACTGCCAATGCCAATAGAGGATCGTCATCATAATCATCGCAACAGAGCGTGTGTAACTGCTTCCACGAGACGAGTTGGGGTCTCGCTTCGAAAGCTTATCGCTACACGGTGGTGTGCGTTCCGAAAATTCAGTGGATCTATCCATGGGTGGGATTGGGATGACGCACAAATTGGTTTAGTGCCATATTTAGCTCTCAACGGCATGGGATTAAAGCGACAAGAGAAATTAGCACAAATTGATGGCTTTTAATGAAAAGATAAGCGCTAATATCGGAATTTGGATTTAACCCTTTATAAGACAGTGGCAAAGGCACAACACATATTAATGAAAATGCCTCGAACTCATTGGAAAATCATAGCTGACCCTGAAATCTTTTTCTCACTATATAAAAATGAGTTTGCATTTCCTTTTAGGCAATATTACTCACGAACGGATGGAGCAATTGGCATAACTTATGTTATGTTCGATTTGTTTTAGGAGGGACTGTGTTTATATGTAGAAGAAGATTAGAGTTTTCTACGGAATAGTTGCAAAATCACGATAAAGCAAAAGTGTTGAAGAGTGGTGAAGTAACAAAACTTTTGTTCATAAATCGATCTAGAGGGCGGTGCTGCAATATTTGCCACTTAAATAACAGATCTGTCAGTCCCGAGCAACAAATGGCACGAACTTCTAGTGATTTATAATCATAACATAACAGTCCAATGATAACATAACAGTACGGGCTAAGTCCATATAAAAACAGTTTAACCAAATGGACAGTGGCGAAAAAAAATTATAGAACAAAAATATGCATAGAATAAAATACTGCCGCAGGCCTATAAAGGGTTAAGAAAATTGTTAAGTAGCGATATGTCCATAAATTAATATTTAATTTTGTTTGCTCGCTTTGGATTTGTCAGTTCTTCTTCGAAATAAATTATTTAAAATTCGTGTAGCATAACTCTTCTAAGAACATCAGACATTTCCATTAAGCCAAATTTTCCTCCAGATATGCAACATTAGCATTCTACTTTGTTATGCCAAAATTTCGTTCCCTCGAAACCCACAAATCCCCGAATAATTATTTACATCACATTAAGAATCTTGTTCGTACTAAACCTCATCCATCGCAGCTGCGCGGAAAAGGGAATTTTCCACACAATTTTCCACCTCGAGACAACCGGCGAGTAGGAGTTTCACATCAGGGCAGCAAGAACGAACAGCCAACCACCCAGCGCTTCTCATCATATTATGATAATTACAAGAAATGAAAATATTTTTATTTACTCTTGCCTTTGCACTGCTTTCCATATCGCATGGCTGTCGGTCATCCGGCTGACCGGAATGCATGTCCTGAACGTGGCGCGCCATTCACGGCCAATCCATCCGCAGAACACAGACGCGTTTAATGCTGTTAGGAAAGGATCCCGGTCTTCCCGTTTCTCATAATGGCAAAACTGTATGCAGTGCACTTCCTTCTTCGCCCAACCGTGATCCCCGCAAAGCACGAGCTTATGCATATTTACCCGCGCCATGTGGTGGCTTGAACCGAGCACCGACAATGGCGCGATCCGGTTGGATTCATAATAGCGGACTTTTTTTTTGCTCTCTTGAAAAATAAAGGAAGCTTTTCGTTCAGTGCATTAACATCAACTTTACCGGGAAGAGATTATGGACCCGCGGGAAGCGACCGAACACGATAATGTGAACGTTTGCGGTATGAATAACAATAGATGTTTGAATTATATTGAATAATTTACAATGATCGTTAAAAATATTTATTTTGTTCACGGGTAAGTAGGAAGGTTAAGCTCCGATTTCAAAGTTATTTGCGATGGAAGTTGCATACAATCTGTCGAATTTATTGTTTTTGGAAAGTTTATATATTTGAACTCAATTATTATATAAACAATGCATATTTTCCACCCCAATCGCATCAAAGAACAAACTGACTTTTTTTTGTTAAAATTAACTAAAGTTAATTCATTTTAGTCTTAGCCATCATTTTAGTCTCATACTATGTTGTTAAGAACTCAATGCCGTCAGACAATATCTAATTAATTTCATGGATAGTACGGCACTAATTAATCACGATTCTGTTTTTTATGAGCCCAGTGAAGAATTTGCCACATGTTTTTACACTCCCAGTTGCAAAAACCAAATTCTATGATTATACAACAAAGCCAGGAATCGGCTATCTTGGAAACAACGTGCTTTTCCAATATTTTTCGGGGAAGGGCCGTTTGGCCGAATATCGCTCGACCAAATGCCATTTGGGCGAAGGCCACTAGGCCGAAAGTTGTTTGGCTGAACAGACCATTAGGCCGAAAATCATTTGGCCGAAAGGGTCATATAGCCGAATAGATCATTTGGCCGAATAGGACCATCAGGGATAGATGAAAAGCAGACAAAGCTCCAGTTGGAATGTAGAGCCATTGAAAAAGAAGAAGAAGATTTGGTAGGCACTTTTCGTTACTTAAATGCTACTGTGCCGTGATCTACCGTGGTATTCTTCTGAAAAGAATACACACAGAATCTATTTTTAATAAAAATAGATATAGATCTATATCGTGAATCCAATTGCTCCTTGCTAGGTTTGAATCCAAAGGAGAATGAGAAAATCTTTCACTTATCATGTTTGTATACACTCTCGACAGGTAGCACACCGTGAGAGACGTTTTTCGGTAGCTGTTACGATAATGAACTAATTCGGAGGGCTACAACCCATGATAAATGTCTTTTAATAAGCCCAAATGGCGGGGGGCACCGGTTCTGATGATGCATTTCAACAGGTTTTACACAGCTGTGTACAAAAATTATGGTCCTCAACATAAAATGAGCGAAAACAACAAGTTTTATCAAACCGCCTCGGTGGGGACCGCCTATCCGAATCAGTTTTTTTTTTCAACTTTATAAGTCCGATAGTTTTGTTTTCATGGCTTGTTATGATTCGGAGAGGTTTTTGCCTCTCTTTTATCGTTGTTCGTTATCTATTGAGAGCGATTTTTGCAAACCCTGCTCCTTGCATTGTTCGGTTGCCATTTATCCGGTACGTTGTACGAATGCGTCGTCTTCGGCTGTGTTGCCACATATACAGATTTTTCTGAAATGATACAGATTTTTTAATCTTTTCCGAACCAAGAATCTGTAAATAAAGATTACAGATTTTCAGATATTTTACAGATTTTATACAGATTCTCCATTTAAAAGATAGTCATTTTTTTTCGAAAACAATAAAATGGATAAAACCTATTTCAAAGTGGATTTTGATCAGAGTGTATTAAAATTTGGGTTCATGCTACTCCACAGGTTATGATATGGAGGCAATATTAACAATATCATACGCTAGGAGAAGAATGAATTCTGTCATCAAAAGAAAAAGTAGAATCATGAAAAAAAAATTCACAGCGAGGTATGGAATGCAGCTTTCAAAATAATTTTCAAAATTTCAAAATAAAATTTATTTATAAATAATTTATAGCATGAGGTTAGAATTTTGATTATCTACATTATACATATATTAATTTGATTGTTAATGACAATGAAATTTTTTCTTGAAATGATTCCGGAGATGGTACTACTTTTAATCTTAATTGAATTTCTAATCCCGCCTAATAAATCATTTTCAAAAAAAAATCTGTTTGTAATTTTTAAAATTATTTTCAGTTCCATTGGTTATACCTTGCCGTGTTAAATTCCAGTGATTCTACTTTTCTTCTGATGACAGCGTTCATCCACTTCTCCTCGCGTATGGCTGTAGGTTCTTTGCAATTTCGCTTTCATCGCAAATGTGTTTTCTATCTTTGTCACTCCAACCCGGTGAACCAGACCTCTTTTCCTATTTGTTCTGTCAGTTTTGTCTCGCATTTCTTTTCCTTCGGTTCCTCTGATTCAAATTCGAACAAAATCGACAAAGTTTCAAAAATATTAATTTCGTGCGCGTTTTTCCTGCTGAACGAATTGCGATTTCGAAAATGGCTGCAAAACGAACACTAGACGCATATTTTTTCAAAACGAGTAAAAGTAAGTATGCATATAATAATACGTTTCCGGTTCGGTAGTATTGTATCGGTATTCGCTTATTTTGCATGCAGAGCCAGAAGAAACGCCGATTGTTTCTGATGATCCACCGGTGACTGTAAAACTGTAAAAGAAGTGAAAATGATCCGTTTTTTCAGGCATCAGGAAGCGGCGACCAAAATTTTGACACAAGAGAAAGAAAATTTGGAAAAATATGGATACTCGGAGAAAGTTATGGAGGCCGAAGTAAAACTCTGTTCTTGGACAGTAGAGAACAACATTTCGTTTTCAGCGGTCGATAGTCTGGTGACGGTTCTCAGAACGATCGATCCTGAGTCGGCCGTTTTTTCTAAGCTGAAGTTGGGAAGGACTAAGGTCGGAGCAGTTGTTGATGGTGTGTTGTTCAGGGTTGTTACGACTACGCGGATTTCGCGATTTTCGCGGATTTCGCGGTTTTCGCGGATTTGGCGCGGATTTACATAACGATTTTAGGGTTTCGCGCGGATTTGGCGCGGATTTAGTTTTAGGCGGAAATTTAATAATTAAAATGCTAAATCTAAGGAAGTTTATTTGAAAATTAGTTTTGTGTCTATCTAGATGGGCTTTATTTTCATTAGCAAATGTTGTTGAGAATTTAATTTACGTTTCAAGGTTATTAACATTATTTTCGATCATATGAGTTACCAACCAACCCACCACGTCACATCAAGTTGGCAACGATAAAACACCAAACATCCTACAAACACTATTTGGCCCGAATCATCAAAAAGCATCAACCCCAACAACCACGTGAGCGACCGGCAAACGCATAACAGCCTACAGCACATTTACCTTTTGACGATAAACTGCGGCATCAACAAAATAACATCCGGACAACGACGACAACAGTGATCGACCCTTGGACAGGCTTCGGAAAGTGTAGGTCAGCTAGTATTCAGTTACATAGGTTAGCTCTAAGTAGAATTGAATATAATTATCATTCTTGGTTTAACAGTGATTTAGAGTAGACGTTCTTTTTAAAAACTCATGTTCGAATCCCCGTGATTTAACTGGCGCAGTCGGTAGGATACGCGTCCGAGTTCTTAGTTCGCGAGTGAGTGTGTTC
This sequence comes from Armigeres subalbatus, assembly GCF_024139115.2. NCBI lineage: Eukaryota > Metazoa > Arthropoda > Insecta > Diptera > Culicidae > Armigeres > Armigeres subalbatus. Next base: position 5,695,462 of record NC_085141.1, on the reverse strand, counting down.
GTCGAAAAAGACATCTTCGAGGGAATATCGAAGACTTGCAGCACATCCCAGAGAAGAAAAGGCCAACGCGGATAATCATAAAGAACCAGAATCTGTCGAAGGAATATCGACATCCCGAGAGAGACCAGCATCGACGGATAATCGGACACGTCCTCTCTACTATCGAAGGAACATCGATAACAAACTTAGGTAAGTGAATTTTTAATTTCTTAAAGATACAAGTGTAAGATAAAAGTGATTCAGTGCTTAACAGTGTTAAAATAGTGCGAAAATTGCCCGAAGAAGTAATAATCGGTTTGATATGGCGAGAAATTTGCAAGACCAACAAATTGAGGAGCTGCAACGGCAACTCCAAGAGTTAGCTCAACACGTGTCTAATCGCGACGAAGAGCTAGCGCACGTTCGAGCTCAAGCCGAACAAGCGCTCCACCAACATGCGAATGTGCCCCCAGCACCAACCGTTGGTAATATTGGGAGAACAGAGAGCATTTTAAAATCTCTCCAAACCCCACAAATTATACGGGATCTTCCCTGTTTCGATGGGAACCCAGTGAAATTAAACTCATTTATCAGGGCAATCGACAACATAATGCCTTTACTAAATGAAGCGGAGGGAAGTAACGTGCACAATGTGTGGATCCAAGCGGTTCGCACAAAAATTATTGGTGACGCAGACAACATACTCGAGTTGTATGGCACCAATTTAAATTGGAACGAGATGAAACAAAATTTAATTACTCATTATAGCGATCGACGAGACGAAGTGTCTCTAACTCGTGATCTTTTCAAAATTTATCAAACAAACAACGTCGAAGAGTTTTACAGCAAGGTGTCCCACACCATTTCATTACTGATCAATAATTTAAACATTATTGAAAATAATGCAGCAGTTATTGCCTCGAAAAGGAGTTTTATCAACAGATGGGGCTAAAAGTCTTTTTGGCTGGGTTAAAGAACCCTTAGGTCCAATAATTAGGGCACGCGGACCAGATACAATGAAGGATGCCCTTCGATTGTGTCTGGAGGAACAAAATTATAATTATGCGAAACCAAATTTCAAGCCGTTACCACCAGTCCCAGCCAAACCAACATTTGCTCCGCGCCATCAAACACATACTCATTTCAACTCATCTCAAAGATTTCCACCGTCACCAGGACCACGTCCACAACGACCACCTTATCCCAATAATTACATGCCTCAAAGATTTCCTCCTAGAAATGTTTTTCCACCAGCGATGGCCCCAAGACCATTCCCAAAACCAATTCCAAAGGCCGTCCCGATGGATGTCGACCCCTCTACTATGAGCAAACATGTCAATTACATGAATCGACCCCTACCTAATTACAACCAATTTCCCCCACGAAATCATTTTTCACCTCAAGCTAACAGATTTCATGTTGAAGAATTAAGAAACATCGAATTAGCCAACCACTACTATCCATATGAACAATATCAGTACCCAGAAGAATATTACCTAGAAACAAATCCATTTTATTCTAACGATGTTAGCAACCATCTCCACAGTGATAATGAACAAGGAAACACCATTGATAACTCTGTTTGTGTAACCAATGAATCATCAGAATCCCTTGCACCCAATGAATCGTCGGAAACCCCTGTTGACGACGTAAATTTTCGAATAACTTCCGACTTAATAGAAGAAAAATAGGAAGCAACAACTTTCTGCCTTATATCGAACTTAAAACAGAATTTGGTAATCTTAAACTCCTCATTGACACGGGAGCCAACAAAAATTATATTGATCCATCATTAGTAGGTACATCATGGATAAAATGTCAAACCCATCGGTAGTAAAGAGCATCAACGGACATCATAAGATAGACAAATACATAAAATTCTCTCCTTTCAAAGGGAGACTTCCATTAACTTTTCACCTCCACAAATTTCACTCCTTTTTGACGGACTTATAGGGTATGAATCTTTGGCCGATTTAAAAGCTAATATTATCACCCACTCCAACAAACTACAGTTTCCAAATTGCACTATACCCTTGAAAAAGAAATATCCTGATTCATACACAGTTTGCGTTAATTCCAACGAACAAATAGGTATTACATTGTCCACTGATGTTACAAACGGGGATTTTTCATTGACAACGAACTACCTCTGACTGATGAGATAGTTGTACTCCCGGGAATTTACCACGCGAAAAATAACAAAACGACAGTGATAATAGAGAACAAAACGGAGGACATTGCCAAAAGAAATCCAAACAGGCTTGTGTTTGGAGAATTGAATAATTTTGATACAAAACCCATTGGGACTAAGTTAGTCAGGAAAAGACAGAGATACAGTTATCTAATCAACTACGATTAGACCATCTCAATACTGAAGAGCGTGAAAAACTTCTAAAGATTATTCGTAATTTCGAAGATATTTTTCACAAAGAAGATAAAACTCTTACGTTCACTAATGGCATTAAACACTCTATCAAAACCAAAGATGACGTACCCGTACATTCTAAATCATACCGGTATCCTTTCTGTCACAAAGAAGAGGTACAACGGCAGATCATGAAAATGCTTGAGCAGGGTATTATCAGACATTCAAATAGTCCTTGGTCCAGCCCAGTGTGGGTAGTTCCAAAAAGATGGATGCCTCTGGTCAAAAGAAATGGCGTTTAGTAATCGATTATCGAAAACTGAACGAGAAAACTGTTGAAGACAGATACCCTATTCCTAATATCAACGATATATTAGATAAGCTAGGAAATGTCTCTACTTCACCACCCTCGACTTAGCCTCTGGATTCCATCAAATTGAAGTCCAAAAGAGGACATTGCAAAGACAGCGTTCAGTGTCGAACATGGGCATTATGAATTTTTACGTATGCCCTTTGGATTGCGAAACGCTCCATCCACCTTTCAGAGGGTAATGGACAATATACTTAGAGAATACATTGGCAAAATATGTCTAGTTTACATGGACGACATAATTGTGTATTCTACTAGTCTCCAAGAACACTTGGAAAACTTAACAAAGATCTTCACTTGTTTGCAAAAGTATAACATGAAGATTCAATTAGATAAAAGCGAATTCCTACGCAAAGAAGTCGCTTTTCTTGGACATGTCGTAACACCAGAGGGTGTTAAACCAAATCCAAGCAAGATTAGTGCAATCAAAACATGGCCCATACCCAAGACCGATAAGGAACTTCGCGGGTTCTTAGGTATTCTAGGTTACTACCGCAAATTTATTCAAGATTTTGCTAAAATTGCAAAACCACTCACCAACTGCCTACGAAAAGGTGAAAAATTAAGCACACTGCTGAGTTTGTTAATGCATTCGAGAGATGCAAAAACATTTTGACTAGTAGTAGTATCTTGCAATACCCAGATTTCAACAAAAATTTCATACTAACAACCGATGCTTCTAACCATGCAATTGGTGCAGTAATCTCCCAAGGTACTATTGGAAATGACAAGCCAATAGCGTTCGCATCACGAACCCTAACAAAGTCAGAAGAAAACTATTCCACCATCGAAAAAGAGTTATTGGCTATTCGATGGGGATGCAAGTACTTTAGGCCATACCTTTTTGGTAGAAAATTTGTGTTATACACAGACCATCAACCTTTAACGTATGGACTAAACCTCAAAACTCCAAATAGTAAACTTATCAAATGGAGACTCGAACTTGAGGAATATGATTATGAAATTAAGTATAGACCAGGCAAACAGAATATTGTCGCAGATGGTTTATCTCGAATTCCGCATGAAGTAAACTTAAACGAAGAAGACGAGTCAGATGACGAAACCGTTCATTCGGCAGATACAGATGATAGCGAATTCGTTCCAATGACTATACGCCCTCTCAATGTACATTCTAATCAAATAATACTCCGTATTAGTGACCATGATGAAAATAAGGTAGAAGAAATCTTTCCACGCATTTTAGGCGAACAATTTCGAGAAACACGTTTGGCGTACCTACTCTAATCAACATCTTCAAAGAATACATGAACCCCAAACAGGTGAACTGCATTATGTGTCCAGAGTCAGTCATTCCTACCATTCAAGTCGTGTACAAAAACTATTTCAGCAGGAATAAAATTCTTAAAGTCAGGATTTCTCAAATTTTACTGGAAGACGTACAAACTTTGGAAGAGCAAAACGAGTTGGTTAGGAAAACTCACGAACTTTCACATAGAGGAATTTGGGAAAATTTTAAGGAACTGGCAGGAAAGTATTACTTTCCTAAAATGAAGCAAAATATTAGAAAATTCATTTTACTTTGTGAAACGTGCAACAAAAATAAATATGAGCGTAAACCATACAAGATTAAACATGGGGAATCGCCCATTCCAAAAGCACCTTTAGAAATCATTCATCTAGACATACTAATATCCCAACCAAACATGTTTCTATCAATAGTAGACAAATTCTCCAGATTTGCAGTCATATTGCCATTAGCTAGTAGGAATATCCAGGACATCAGGAAAACGCTTTTAAAATATTTCAGCACCCACGGTAAGCCACAACTAATCATCTCAGACAACGAACCAGCAATGAAATCCATTGAGGTTCGGGGACTGTTAGAAGATTTACGGATTCAAATTTATTTCACACCAGTAAATCGTAGCGAGACTAACGGTATAGTCGAAAGATTTCATAGTACTCTCGCTGAGATTTACAGGTGCATCAAGGATAAGTATAATGACTTAAGTAGCAAAGAAGTTTACATGATTGCTTGCACTCTGTATAACGGAACAATCCACACGGCAACAAAATTAAAGCCCAGAGAGATTTTCTTTGGTATAAAAGATGGTGAAGAACGCCCACTTGATATGGATCAAATTTTGGCAAATAGAAACAAGATATACGATGACGTTGTCATGCAATTGGAACGAACCCAGAAAAAGGATCTAGATCAACACAATCAAAATAGAGAAGAGGAACCTGAATTGCAGGAGAACGAGAAAGTGTTCCACAAAGTGCAAGGAATCAAATGTAAAACCAAGAAAAAATTTGACGCGGTTCAAGTTATCCAGAATAGAAACAAAACATTCATAGATAACTCGAATCGCAAATTACATAAAAATAATTTAAAAAGAATTCGTAAATAACGCTTACTAATTTCTATTTTTAGGAAAACCATGCTGATCTTAACCATCATAATTCCACTGTCCATTATGAAGACCACGCAGACGCAGACTATACAAATACAGGACCTTTCGAACAATCCAGGACTACTGACAATAACAACAGGACATTGTTTCATAACCAAAGGACAAGACAGACTATATCATGAAATAGATCTCGACCAATACCAAAAGTTGTTGGATAACATCGACAAGATTATACGAGGACTCACGCATTTCGACACCTTCAAAGATTTGACTATTTTGCTATCCAACAAATTTGATGACATTTTGAGGCTCTACGAAAACTTACTGCCCCATAGGAGATTAAAAAGAGGAGCATTTAACTTGTTAGGGTCAAGTATTAAATTGTTAACAGGTAACCTTGATGATAATGACCTTGTAAAAATAGACCAAGAAATCCAGAATCTGAAAGTTAGTGGAAATAGTTTAATATCTCAAAACAATCTTCAGATTAGGTTAAACAGGAAATTCGAGAATCAGATAAATAAAATGATAAAACATTTAATGACCAACAAGCTATTATGTCGAGAGAACTTATAAATATTAAACGGGGCATCAATAATAACACAGGAATTAATCACGTATCTTTTCTCATCCAAACATTCAAAACAACTTACCAATTAGAGCAAATAGAAAAGAGCTAGAGTCTATTTTGAAACTTCTCAATTAGCAAACCTTAACGTAATTTCTAAAAACATTTTAGGAAAATCAGAACTCAGCCTTATTAGAGAAAAACTCGAGAGTCATAACATTACCTTTCAAAGCACTGATCAAATTTATGAAATGTTAGGGATTAGCTCAGTATTTAGGAACCAAAAGTTATACTTCATAATCTTTATTCCACAGTTAGAATCTACTGTTTTCAATCGAATCCTTATGGAGCCTATACCAATCGACGGAAGAATCATCGAATTGCCCTCATCATCTGCACTCATCGGACTCAACAAGACTTTTCTACTCAAATCGGAATGCCGTACTGTAGGACAAAACGCTTTATGCGATAAGGATAACTTAGCGGATGTATCTCAAGATGATTGCTTTTCCAAGATACTCAGAGGAATCCCAGGTAATTGCTCATTTACCAAACCCACCAAAAACTACAAGGATCTTAAAAGGCTTACTGAAAACTACATTGTCGTGAAAACTCATCGTTAACCGAAATGTCAACAAATTGCAACGTTTCCAACAGAACCTTGAAGGGCACATTTTGATATATTTCTCCAACTGCTCAGTGACCCTAAATAACTGTACATACAGCAATTCAGCGTACAGCTATAAACCACACCAAACTATTATCCCATTGGATGGAATCAAAATCGAGCAATTTACCCTCGAGCCAGATATGACTATCAAAAGCTACATGAGTTGCATATCCATAATCGTCAGAAACTTTCTGACTTAGAAAACGAGAATATCAAATACACCTACACCAGTGTAGGCCTTTCAACCTTTAGTATCCTTTCAGTGCTCCTTGTTACCTCATACATCATTATCAGGAGACGTTCAACAACCATTCCAATAATCGTATCGGGACGATACGATCTTAAAGGGGAGCAGTTACCAACCAACCCACCACGTCACATCAAGTTGGCAACGATAAAACACCAAACATCCTACAAACACTATTTGGCCCGAATCATCAAAAGCATCAACCCCAACAACCACGTGAGCGACCGGCAAACGCATAACAGCCTACAGCACATTTACCTTTTGACGATAAACTGCGGCATCAACAAAATAACATCCGGACAACGACGACAACAGTGATCGACCCTTGGACAGGCTTCGGAAAGTGTAGGTCAGCTAGTATTCAGTTACATAGGTTAGCTCTAAGTAGAATTGAATATAATTATCATTCTTGGTTTAACAGTGATTTAGAGTAGACGTTCTTTTTTAAAAACTCATGTTCGAATCCCCGTGATTTAACTTATGTCTAAGTCCTTATTTAATGGCATGCATTACACTCTCAAGCATTCTTTAAACAAATGTTATGATGAGAGATACGTTACGTCACTTGTTGTCATTTTTAATTCATTCTAAAACACGACGCACACAAACCATGTCTATTGAAGGACATAAACACCCATTTTCATCTTGTCAACTTCTTTGTAATTCCAAGATATTTGTCAGTTTCTGATTGGTTATTTCTTTTACGATGAACCATGATAGCATGATAGTTTTTGCAGGATTTTTTCAAAAGAATGCCGCCTTGAATTTACTAAAGGGTTATAGCGATGATCACAGAAATTTCTGTAATAAATGCTCAAAAATTGCACCGGGAGTTTTTCCGCAGGAAGTCACTAATCAATTTCTGCAAGAATTTCTAAAGCGATTTCCGTAGGGGATTTCTGCAAGTAAGCTCTGAAGTTTTTTCGCAGGTTATTTTTGCAGAATTTTCTTGAACTCACGACAAAATTCCCATATGAATTGCAGAATAATTTCCCAGGGGAATTTTTGTAAGAATACTGGGAGGAATTCCCACAGATGTTATCGGACAAATTTCCACAGACAATTTTGGAGCGACTTCAGACACTTCAGCAGATCCAAGGGCAGTTGGATTTCTGCAAACATTTCCCTGAAAATTTCCGCGAGATTTTCCTGAGGATGAATCTGCGCACGCCTGATAAATTTCTATAAATAAAGTTCTCGAAGTTTTTAGATGAAATTCCAGTAAGAATGGCCAAAAAAATTTCATGCACTTTTAGAAAAGCTTGTTACAAGAATTGAAGGACTAATAACGGACTAATTTCTGTTGGAGGTTACGCAAATTATTCTGCTGGATTTCCAAAGAAATTTCTTCTGAAATTTCTGAAAATATTCCTCTGGAAATTCCGAAGGAATTTATGCTTGAGTCTGACTTAAAAATATACGGAGCTTGAGCAACTTTTTTAGAAGATGTATTACTTGTTTCTTGATACTAATACAATTATTTGTTTTACAGATGTTTTGTTTTAAAAACGGAGCTTCATTGTCTAATGCCTTAATATGTCAGCATGTTTGTCTTGTGATCAATAACTACAAGAAAGTTGCATAATTAATTACTTCAGAAGAAATTGCGGTTTTGGCAGATTTTTTAATATTTGCCAAATTTATCTTTAATCAATTATTATCAAATCTGGCCTTGACATTCATTTGTATATCAACGTATCTTGTGCCGAATTCTATAAAGTTCTATCAACAAAAAAACTGACAAACGGAACAAAAAGCAAATCCAAAAAGCGGTGCTTATTCAAATAGTTTTGACTGTTTAGTTCTTGTTCCCTTAGATTCAGTACTTCTAGTGGTGAATAAGGCCATTTAGAAGGGTTGTAATACTTACCGCGGTTTTATGAGTCCTATTAGCATTTTGATACAAACATATGTTGCAAAAAACGAACTTGAAGAAAAGACGTTCAATAAATTGTTATACAAAAATTGATATGTAACGTGTATTTGCTTAGAATTTAGCTCTGGATCGCGCGGATTTGGCGCGGAAATGGATTTCATGTCGCGCGGATTTGATTTTAGTCGGCGCGGATTTGGCGCGGAAAATATTTCAGGATCTACGTAACAACCCTGGTTGTTCAAATCGCAACATGAGGAACTAGTGCAGAAGATACAGTCGCAAAATTTTTCACTGATGACTGACGAGTCGACGGATATCAGTACGTCGAAGACTCTTGCGATGGTGGTGAGGCTTATGGATGACACAAAAGCGGACAAATTCCAGGTATGTCGTATTCTTTGTATATTTATATTCACATATACGTGAAAATTTACAACAAATTGAACATATTATCAGGTATGTGACACGTTCTATAAAATTGTGGAGTTGAAGGCTGGAAGGGATGGGATCGACTACAAAATACGACTTAAGGGTTTCACTTCCGATTGTGCCTCCGTGATGATGGGTTCCCATAATTCCGTGATGAAGCTTTTGAAAGACGATTGCCCCAATTTGATTGTCGTCAAATGTACATGCCATTCCTTAGCGCTTAAGCAATGCTTACGAACCATTTTCACCGTACGTAGAACAGTTACTGAGGGAAATATACAGCTATTTGTCTCACAGCCCCAAGCGAGCCGCCGAATTCAGTACCATCCAGGAAATTCTAGGGCTAGTTGTCTAGTTGTCCCTCGAAGCAGTGGTCAACCGAAATCTAGAGCGGTTGCCAGAGTTGAAACTATTTTTCTCGTTTCAGTACAACTGCGACAAAAATCCTACAGCTAACATGATCTTGACGCATTTGAATGATCCAATGACCAAGCATATACTTGAGTTCCTAAGCTACATTTTGCCGTTGGTGAACAGGTTGAACAGAAAATTTCAGGCTGAAACTTCTGAATACGTCAGCATATATGAAGACATGAAGGCATTCTATATGTTGCTTCTTAACAATCTTTGTGGCGATAAGTATATAAGAAATTTGACCAACATTAATGCACCGGATTTTGAGGAAAACATCTTGCCAAAGCATAAAATCTACGTTGGGGTGGCTGCAGAAGAAACAATTGCATCAGGGGCAATGGATAAAGCTCGAAAGAATTCTTTCAGTGATATTTGCAGCAATTTCTACATCGAACTAGTCAAGCAAGTTAGGAAGCGTTTCAATTTCAACGATTCCACTTTGAAGATGTCTGCAGTGATGAATCTATTTAATTTGCAAAACCTTCAAGCCGTCTAAGACGAATTAAGTACTGTCCATTTAATTCCACCAGTTAATTTTCGTTCTCTTTGCAGATACGTATTTCGACCACAACTGTGTGGTCGTCTTCAGTGTCTTGTACTTGACTCGACTTGCCTCGACGACTAAGTCGAGTCAAGTACAAGACACTGAAGACGACCACACAGTTGTGGTCGAAATACGTATCTGCAAAGATAACGAAAATTAACTGGTGGAATTAAATGGACAGTACTTAATTCGTCTCAGACGGTTTAATACATTCCACTAAACGAGCGTAATATATTTTTCTGAAACCTTCAAGACTTGAGTCAAGCTTTTATGCGGAAAAGGACAGGCAGGGACTTGAAAACGAATTCCGTGAGTTGAAAATGAAAATCATTTGTAAGGGCTTGACGGTTAATGCATCGCTGAGCATTGAAGAATGTTGGAACAAGCTCCTTAATGTACGTAGGACCAACGGAAAGTTAGCTTTCCCGCTACTTCGAAGTTTTATTTTCAATTCCTTAATCATAGCACATTCGTCTGCCGCTGTAGAACGCATTTTTTCTCAATACAATAATAACAAAACCAAAGTGAGAAACAGGCTAGCTACTCAAACGCTGGATGCAATACTGAAAACTAAATCGTTCGTCAAAAGTTCTCTTATTGAAGATGGCAAAATACAATTGCTGAAATGTCTGACAGTAGTAAAACTCTGTGTTGACTCTGGAATTAATACTGTATGCCAAGAAAAACTCCCAAAATACCGAAATTACAGTCGATCCATCATAACATGTAATGAATTTGAAATTTTCCTTGGGCTTCACCTCAATTCTTTTTTCTGGTATTGATTCACCGCCAACCCGTGAGCAACTTGACAGCTCCAGTACATTGTCAGTGTACCCCGAAAAATTGGTTCAGGTGGTTCTGTCAAACTCGATTATTTCGTGAGCATTTTCTGAATATGGCGTAAAAAGTTAAAAATAAACCCAAATTTTAATTATATATATTTTTTATTCATTTATCACACAATTACATTACTCATTAGTTATTTCGATATAGGCTCGTATATACACAAGCTCTACGGAGCTGGGTGATGAATTATATAGATATCATCACAACCTGGTTTGGCGCTGGAAGAATCGAAACAATTATAGGAGTACTTAGGCTGTGAACCATTCCACCGATTCGTTGTTGTTGTTGAGATAGTTTTTGTTCGTTTGATTTCAGATGGGTGTGATAAAATCAAACAGCATTTTTTTTTTCTTTATTTTTGTGAATTTCGAAATGAATTCAGTTCTTCACTTTAAATAGCAAATATTGACACTAGTAGAAATGGTTATATTTGTCTCATTTAAGTTATTTATTTTTATTGAAATAGGACAACGTGTGACAACAGTTAGCCCATATATTTTCTGTCAAATTTGCCCTTTCCGTTGCAGTTCCGCTAACATTGTGTTTGGGGCTTTATTCGGCGCGGAAAAGAATCAGTTTTATGAGTTTTATTATACGGATGAATTTTTTATGCCTTCGAAATTTTAGGCATATTGTTCAAGCCAATATTTCAGGTTAAATTCAATGCCTAAGTTCATCAAAATACTTCGATGATTATTAATGGCTTCCTGCGCTAAAATGTGTTAAGCTAACTTGTTAAGAAGACATGTTGGTGGGTGTTGAAGATGGTCATAACGATGCGATATCCAAGCTGCACATAATGTTTCCCGACGTTGAAGTTCGTGTTTCGTTAACCGTTAATAAGTATTTTAACTCCGTCTCCGAGATCTTGCAAATTAAAAGATCATCTTTATTGGCCTCAATATGTTCTGAAGTCTGAACAAGCTCATGTTTACAATGCTCACATTTTATTTTTCCAATGAACTGTTTTGAACGTGGATTGCTGAATAAATCAATGATTGAAGCGAAAAGTCATCAACCACAGTGGCGGACGCAAGCGTTTCAACAACTGGAATATTGGCATCGTTTTTATCTTCTATCGTAGTCGTGTAGTATTTTTGTCGCAACTGGATTACCACCCACTTTTATTTTATATATTATACTCTGTGCTTCGAAAACTCAATACTAGAAAAAAAATAATGAAATCAAATTAGTTTTGTTTAAATTTAGTTCAATTCTCGCTTAATTTTTCAAAAGGACCTAAGTAACATTTATTTCATGAATTAATTTGAATAGCGCAATCAACAGAACAACCTGAAAGCTTTTGATTGCAGTACTCAAATTAAATCATGAAAAAAATGTTACTTAGGTCCTTTTGAAAAGTTAAGCGAGAATTAATGGTTCCAATTATCTCTACGCTTTTTTGTACTGCAACTCTTGCCCGTGGTTTAGCATCAACAAAAGACGAAACAAAAATATATTTTCCCTTACACGGAAAGATAAATCAACCCAAACTTTGAGTTCAATATACGCACTGATGAGAATATCGCAGAAAAAATTTACCCAAAATTGGGTAGTTTTCCCTTTCTTTCCCATGATTGCTATCAAAACTAGAGCAAGATGCAAACACCTCATCGAGGTTGCTCAGCCCAATAACCCAAATTTGAGTAAATTCAATATTCTCTATTTTGGGTTGATTAAGGTCCGCTTTGGATGAAATAAACTCAGCTTTGGGTAAATTATTTACATGGGATTAAAGGCAAACTACCTAGTGCCAGAAAAGTCATTTTACTCAAATTTGGGTTATTGGCCCAAACCACGGTTTTGAGTGCAAACAACCCACTTTTGGGTAGTTTTGGTTTTCAGTGTACAACAAAACCGTGTCAAAACCGTGTCGGCGATGCAGGATGGCCCGTTGTTTACGTTGTGTGGCGCCATCTGCTATTTTACAAGTGGGTACGCGAAACTAAGGCTTTCTGTCATCTTGTGGGGGGGTTGTTCACCGCCCACGTTACCACCAAGCACTAATTATTGAATGTAATCAATTATTAATCGGCATACTAAATGCTAACTGCAATAGATCAGTTTTAACGATGAAAAGATGCATTTTTTCATAAACTATCAGGCAACGTTACACTAGTTCAGCATTATGAATGCAGCGATGCATTACTTATGCTTTATATCAACATGTCAAAGTAATGAAGCGTTATGTCGGTCGTCAAAGAACCTTTTTCCACTTTACGTCAACTCTAGACCAACATTTGAAAATGGCGTAACAAAAAGTCGTAAAAAAATTTTCCTTCTGATTTTTTGTCTATATATAGCTATAGATGTGGACAAAGAATCAAAATTTTGGCTGTTACGCCTATTTCAAATGTTGGTATAGAACTTTAATGCTTTAATGGCAAATGTTCAACAGTGGAGAATGCTCAAGGACACTCCATAAATTCTGCGTCAGTTCGATCTCCACCAAACCGTGTACCGCTTGACGTTTGTACATAATTTAGCAAATCACAAAAGGCGTGTCGGAATTTAAGTGACTAAGAGCTAAACTACCCAAAAGTGAGTTCAATTCACCTAACTTCGAAAATCCGTACGGAGAGCCAAATTTGAGTACATGGGGTCAAAGTAGTTTACCTTTATGTTTAAAAAGTACCTAGCATAATTTTTTTTTTGTTAAATATCTTGGCTGTGCATATGCACCGCACATGTTTCGAAATGGACAAATTGATATGAAATTTGCGAAAAAGAATCCACGTGTCTTGGAGGGACTTGAACCCTCAACCTCCTACTCTTTAGATAGGCGTGATAACCCCTGCACAACAAGACCACTCAAAGGTCACGTTTGCGGAAAAGCCATCAGAATCCGAGTACCAACCTCCAAATACCAAACAAACTGGTTTCGAATGGATATCATATTTCTTCGTCATTCCAGACGCAGACTTCATTTCAAAAATTGAATCATATCTACGATTGGACAATATCACTTTAAGTCATACTAGACATACTATTTGCCTTCATTGAAGAAGTTAACTTCTTATTATTATAGTCTAGGCAAAATGTTCACTTCTTACTTCTGTACACGAAGAAAAAAATATGTCAGCATCAACCAGATTCTGCTTCAAATCTACAATATTTTTGCATTGATTTTTGAATAACAATTTTTATAGTTTATACAACATGAAATAGGGCCGAATTACCCATACGCGATAGTTGATTCAATTCTCGTATATATTTGCTTTTCAGCTGCCAAATATTGTATCAGAAATCAACAATATTAATGATTGTTTCTACTTCCGAAAATGCAGTGAAACTACTTTATCGACTATAAGATGTCATCAACAAAAGAGAAAAAAAGTTATAGAAACAGAATCGAACTATTTACATGGGGAGTGAGAGTCATCCACCTTACCTCTGCTCCATGCTTACTTCTCGCTTAACTTTTCAAAAGGTCCTAAGTAACATTTTTTTCATGAATTAATTTGAATAGCGAAATCAACAGACCAATATGTAAGCTTTTGATTGCACTACTCAAACAAATTCATGAAAAAAATGTTACTTAGGACCTTTTGAAAAGTTAAGCGAGACTTTATGTAGGCAGGATGGTTTTTCCATATTATGAAATGGTTGTCGAAAGAACGATATTAATATTGTTCCAATCATGCGATGCAGGACTGAAACAACAATAATTTTGATTCGAATGAAACAATGGATCTGCGTTGAAACAACAACTTTGAAGATTTAAACAACAATGTCCACGTTGTTTGATGCAACAATCGAAATAGTCGTTTCAATCGTACACGATTAATCTGCGTGTAGAAGAAAACTTATCCACAATTGCCACGTTCACACAAGGGGGGCAAGCAAAAACCTACTTTTAGAGAAGGGATTACATCCACCATTGCTTAATCTGGACAAGCGCCTTACATCATTGCCTTAATTCGGACAAGCGTCTTATTTTGTAGAAGGGATAATTTTAACCATTGCTTTAATCCAGGCAAACGTCTATTTTTAAAGAAGGGATCACATCCACCATTTCCTTAATCCGGACAAGCGTTTACTTTTAAAGTAGGAATTACATCTACCATCGCCTTAATCTGGGCAAGCACTAATTTTTAAATATGGAATCTCATCTACCATCATGTTGATCCCGGCAAACGCCTACTTTTAAAGAAGGGATCTCCACCATTGCTTCATTTGTGGCAAACGTCTATTTTTAAAGAAGAGATCATATCCGCCATTGCGTTAATCCGGGAAGCGGCTATACCCGGCTAAATATGCTGTCTTCGAGAGAATTACGTCTCTTCTATTCTATTATCGACCGCACCAGTGTTACGTTCATCACTAGAAAATATATGAAAAAACAACAAATGGTCATTCAGCATACATCACTCCTCCCCCACACCTTTTGATGCTGTTCACACAGTTATGCCAAACGTTCATGGCGTTATAAATTATTGCGCAAACTGGGCAAACGCGTGCATGACAAATAGGAGATGACCAATTCTGGGGAATGGTGCAGCAAATTGATTCTGGCAAAAAGCCTTCTAGCAAATGACTTTCTGGCGAATGTCATACAACAATGTTGGATAACAATCCTTACCTCAAAATTAGCAAAATATTAGGATTTGTCCGGCATTTGTATGGGGGCCCGCCACTGAGCGACGACGGTTAGGTTCTACCCAATACTAGTGACGAATCGGTCGACAATTTGTCGCTATATCGTTGCATGCCACTGCACTGTTATTACCTCGTAGTAAGAGTGCAGCTGAGAGATAGAATTATTTAATGTTACCATTAGAATTTCCAGTTCATACTATCCCCGCTCGAATCTACCGTGATATTCAAATGGAGAGTTGGACAATTCTATTGTAAAACTCGACAAAATTTAGTTGACGAAACCGAAAATTCTCAGGTTACTTTATTTGTGGAATGTTATAAGCTGGGAGAAAAAAAGAAAAAAGTAGAAATAAAGTTCCACATCTAAAGATTTTGCGAGGCGACACGATCCACGCAAACATAAAGCGAATGCCTCGAGCATTGTTCATCACGGAATATCTGCTGTATAAGTTTTCCATTAACAAAAGTGGATCAAGTTTTTCAAATGTGAATACAGTAATATCCCGATTTTGTCACCCCCTGGTGAATTTTGGGGTGATAAAATAGGAAATGTGACAAAATCGGAAAAAAATATTTTCAAATTTTTAATTCATTTCACAAATATGAAATAGTTTATGCCTTGGCTTCAAAATTACTTAAGTTAAGTACTCAGAAATGATTTATAATAAACCACAGGCGGTGAAAGTTTTTTCATGAAAATCAATGTTGTTTGCGGTATTATTTACAAAATAAAAAGAACGAATAAAATTTTCAATTTTTTTTGGGGTGACAAAATCGGGTCTAATTCTATGCAAATGCTGTTTTTTCGGTAAATCATAAAAGTCATAACGTCAACGTTTAGGTATTTTCATAGAAACCAATATATACAACATTAAAATTTACGGATCTAAGATATGGTCAAAGCATGGCCAAAAAACTTCTGTGCCGCATTCCGAAACACTGAGAAAAAATAGTCAATAGTTATTTTCAACAAAGAAAAAATAATAATTTTGTTCTTTCATTGTGGATCTTCTTTTCCAAAGAATTGTGCGCCCTTGAACATGATTGATGAATTAATATGTATGACTTCAAATTTTAAATCACTACTTTTGTTACTGATCAAGCGAGGTCTATTTAAAATTTCTTCATAAAATATTATCTGAAATGAGAGAAAAAATAGTAAATTTTTCAAGGATTCAAACTGAGGTTAAGTTTCTTGCGCATTTTTTCTTGGTGAGGAAAACAATGGATGTCATTGGTAACAGGGATGCCAACGTTTGCTTGGATCGGAATTCCAGTTCAGTGTCGGGAAGCAGTTTTTGTCAAAAAATTTGTAGCATCCGCCATTATGGCGAGCGTGGAAAGCTAGATATAGATATACCATAAAAAAACCATCAGGGCACCCGATTGAAGCGATTTGGATAGGAAAAGTGGGATCACCAACTTCCTAGATTGTTTACATCTCGTGTATGTAGGGCGGCCTTTTCTCCCCATGTATTGGGTCAATCTGGGAAACGAGGGCTAGATTATAGTATTGTATTGCAGAACTTTCTTCTGGAAGGAGATTCTCTATCCATCCCGTGGACTCGCATAAGTGTCTCTGCTTTTGGAACCACCTCACCCATTTTTGGCCCTTCATACATGAGTTTGATGAAATACAAACAATAGTATAATCATGATCAAATCGTTTGTCAGGTATGCCCAGTACTATCGGAAGGTGCCTTACTACAATAGATGGTAGTATCATCATCATCATTATCATCATCGTCAAGCTCTCTCTACTTGGTACCGTCTATCGTTTCAATCGAAAAACATTGGTATACTATCGCAGCTCAAAACTGCAAGGATAGAAACCAGGTTACGATTTATGCATTCGAGCATCATATGACTAACACGATGATTCTCTTGTACCCAGGGAAGTCGTTTCCAGCACGACAAATTTCTGGACCGAACCCGGATTCGAACCAACTATTCTTCATCGAAGCATTTTTTGTCTTGATTAGAGATCCATGTATCCATTTGATTTTGTTGGCGTAAACTAGAATGCGCACTTTCGTTCGAAAAACATTCGAACGTAGAGAAGAGAATGGAAGAAATTAGTTTTTTTATTGGGGGAACTGTTTCTGTAAAATTGTTAAATAATCAGAAAACCATGATTGCTAGTTTCGTAAATAAAGACAATCAATCGATCAATCGATCACCTAATTTAAAAAAAAAACGTTTGCATTTAAATTCCATGCCATCATATCCATCTTGAGATGTTCTCTTTGATTAATACATAATTATGCAAGATGCATGAGATACAAACACTCTACCAAAAACAGTTGAAGTCATCTCCTATTATAGTTTGCTGATATATTGCAGATAATGTTTTCAATCTAGTAATTCAATTTTTACAAACACATCTATCAAACCATTAAATAGCTTTTCAACATTTGTTCCTCGTCAACGAATTGAATAATAAACCATATATTCCAATTTAATCAAAACGTAACTAACCTATTAAATTGCCAGCAGGTAACCTGCATGCACTGAAATGCGGTCACAATGTGTATTCAAATCGAACTCCGCTCCACACACTCAATGTTCATTCTTTTATCACCACCATCGCTGCCGTCATCAATAACAACGATTACATCTGTCACAGCACACAGCACCGGCAACTCCACCGAATACACCAAACACTATGTCATCGAAACGCAGGCAATACCTACATACGTAGCGACTGGCCAAAAGAGCAATTTCCGGCTAATTGTACATAAGCGCAGGTTCGTTATTTTTATGACCCGCAGGCGTTGACTTTTAATTTTCCACAACGCAGGGATCTATCACAATGCGGCAAGTTTGAATGAGCGGGTCAAATTTTAATCGCCATAATTGACTCCCACACCGTTTATTTATGCATGCACTGTATCCTGGGGGTCAGGTTCCGTAATTGATTTTCACTATCAGCCACCGCACAAACACTTCGATTGGATCATATTTCTTGCTCCTTCCGACGATGTGCGACCAACCATTCCGTTTATATCCTGGATATAGACATTCACACGCGCAGCTACAAACGAACCACCCTCATTGGACTCACTTCCGATGGAACCAATTCAATTATTCATTTATCATTTCATAACTCAGACGAGAAACCGCAAATCAATTTCACTGATTCGCATTGAATCACCAGCGCCATCGCCTATCAGGCAGCATTTTTTTCTTCTCCCCTTCTTTCACCACTTATCACTAAAAATCCAGTCGTGAATGTAATCCAGTTATCCTGACATAATTTCCTCCATGGTGCCACGGTACGATGGCACTCCCGCCATACAGACGAGAAGCATTAATCGATTAACTCGTACCTGAGCCCTCCCGCACAGCACTTGAGAACTCTTGAACCTTCAGTTGAGCCAGATTTATTAGCTTTTTCCCCACTGGCTTTTCCTACTTTTTCTATTTGTTTAATTCCACCCACACCACCTTACACCCACTTCAAAGCTCACAAGCCCCCAGCATATCCTTGCTTGAATTGCTCTCGCGTCGTTTCAGGCAGGACATTGTTTTGCACACCGCGATACCTTTGCAACGTTTTTTTTTTCGGCCTTGTACGGGGCCACATTCGCACGCGACTATCCAATTTGAACGGTTCACGGCGCCAACGACGTGTGCGATGGGGTTACGATCCCGTCGGGGGGAAGTGGTCCTTTTTTATCCACCTTCATTGGCCAAAGCCAGCAAGCAGAGCTTACACCACACGGTGGCAGTACGATAGTGGATGGAACAACGCGCGCGCCACGACTACGAACGAACCGATACGCTTCGAAGTTCAACCTGCACTGCCGTCGATGCCACTGAGTGGGATCGACGGTCGTGCGCTCCGTTCCATCCACGCTTCGGTCCATTGAGGCTCGTTGGGAGGTGATTGAATTTTATGCTGCCGGGTGGAAGCATAAATGAGAGCATGGGATTATGCTTGCGAGAGTTAGCTGCACGTATTGTGGGAGAAACGAGAGATCTCGATTTGTACTAAAAATTGGTGAGGCGAAGGAAGGTGCTCAGTGCTTTCTCGTCGATGCAGATGTAGAGAAATTCTCAATCCGGGCAGGAAGGACATGGTGAAAAAGTGTAAACAATGCACTCAAACCATGCAATCCAGTGGTTTTCTAGTGTGGACAACAAGTAACGTGTTGAACTCGCTGTTTCTCAGCGATGGAACTCAATTGATTGGGAGAGCTGAGATCCGGATCAGAGTAGTATTACTGTTGAGGGAAGCGGAATGACGGAAACTGGATCAAATACGTCATGAATGATTAATGATGGAAATTTATCACTTGCTTACAAGTTTTCTAATAATACTTTTTAGACAGTTCTAACTAATTGGAAATAAAGATTTAATCCTCTTACAACTTCTATTTTTTACGATTAACGCAAAAATGTGGCAGAGTATGTACCTGAAATAATATACGATAAATCAATATGTTAATATAAACATATGTCATTGTTTCCTTTTAATAAAAAAAAATATATGTAATAATAACTGCATGTTGTAGCACCTTCCATCAATCAATTACGCTTCAACCGACACCCAATGTCCATCAGATCGCTCACAGCAGTGTAAAACCTTTTCAGTTGGTATAATTTAGAATGATTTATTTACACTCCGTTCCATCGTTGGCGTTATCGTTCGATTCGGAGACCTATAATTTTGTCTGAACCAACAACGGAAGTGCCTCTGGTTTTCGACAAGCCTTCGACAGCTACCAACGCACGCACTCTGGCTGATGCGAACCAGATTATTCCTCCCTGAATTAAAATCGTGGCTTTTCACACGCATAACTCGTTGCCCCTGGCAATAATCCATCTACTGTGTTGCAATAAATTCTCTTTTCGCTGTTGGTTGGTTCCAATGTGTTCTGCGCAGTTAACGATGAATGCCTTTAGAAAGGATATCGTTGGCATCTACTTCATGAGATAGATTTCGCTGTGACTTGACTCAGACTTTTATTTTCAGCACCTGGCAAATCTTGAGGTTTGAAATTTTTGTTTTTCATTGGCCTAGAAATCATGAAATAATTTAAATAATAACTATGGGGAACGACGGCTTTGGCAGGTTTTGTTCTATTACTGTCAGGGGGATTTTTTATGACTGATTATGCTCAAATTTGGCCTAAACATTCTGTGTACATCAAAGAATATTATGGCCAAATTTCATAAAATTTGGTCGAACAAAACATGCCAAAGCCGTCTTTCCCTCTATATTTTTGAAATAAAACAATGATGAACTTGGTACTTTTGAATTTATTTTTTTAAAGATTGTTCGAGTAGTTTTTGAACCGTCCTAAAACGAATCAAATTTGTTTTTCTTGATAAGAATGATTTCTTTTATAAACTGGACACTTCAATTTGAATATGTTTATCTACTTGAATCAACAGTTAGTCACGGGATTAATGATTTTCTTTCTCCCAATTAGAAGCATTGGCAACAAAACGAAGCTATTTCTGGCCATTCTGAGTTGGTTCATGGTAATTTTTAAAAGTTTACTTCTCTAACCCGACATCGTCCTTAAATAAATGGTTCCTTCAATACCGAGTAAGGCAGGGATGACTGTACTTTGCTGTACAAGAAATGTCCATTTACGGCCGTGAAATTTGCAGTTTGTACAATAATATACAAATTTCACAGATAAATAGTAAATTTAGCCTGATAGTATAGCCGATTTCCAATATATGTACAACTACTTACAGAATAGAGTATACAATATGGGTTAGATCACTTGTCATAAATAAGACGAGTTAGTACTGTCTCATTTAACTTCGCTTCAACTTCGAACAATGATATCAGCAAACGTAATTTTCCTAGTAGAGGCATTCCACGGAGGCATGCCAGTCGATCCTGAGCGACCATTTCTAAAATATCTGAAACTTTACACAGTTTTTCAATTTCATCTAAATCGTCGTTTTTCGATATCAAATCTTCATATTGAGTCACGACTAACTTTTCAAAAGGGTGTATGTGAAAATGGTTCAAAAATATTCAAAACGCTGCACAGAAAAAACGGAATGTTCGATTGTTATGATTTTTAGAGCAAAGTTAGACAACTAAATGATGATTTTCAAGAAAATATACAAAGCAAAAAAATATTTTTTTAAATCACAAAAACTCAAATATCTCAAAACCCTATCTTTTTACGAACGTCCATTATATTAGCTATCTACCATAAAAATTTGGTGATGGTAAACTAATAAACAAAAAAGTTATGACATTTCAAACATTTCACAATTTTCACATTTAGTAAAAAAAATTTTCCGTGTAAATTATTTCGAGAATTGCAGTTTGATGCTGATTTTATTGTTAAGGGCTTTGCGTGATTTAAACAAGTTGTTTTCATGATATTTTGATTTAATTATTCATAGCATCTATTAGAAACTTAGACGCGATCCAGTGTTGTGATCAAAAGTATTGATAGTGTCATAATTTTTATTGTACGTGACTGGCAAAAAATTCTCTTAAAAGTTTTTTTTAGGAAAAGATGTTTAATTTTGATACACATAGTTAAGTTTGCCATTTCAAATTGAAAATTGGCCAGGTCGAACTATGGGATCGAAAGTTATGGCCAAAATACAAATTTATACGTAAAAATCGCGTAAAAAATAACACTCATTTTTCGAGCACTTATCCTCAACCGATTTGCTCGAAATAAATTGCATTCGACGCAGAATCCTGTCCCATTGTTTCCTATTGAAAATTCGCCAGGTCGGACTATGGGATTGGAAGTTATGGCCAAAATACAAATTTATACGTAAAAATTGCGTAAAAAATGTCACTCATTCTTCGGGCACTTATCCTCAACCGATTTGCTCGCAAAAAATTGCATTCAACGCAGAATCCTTTCCCATTATTTCCTATTGAAAATTGACTAGGTCGGACTATGGTATCGGAAGTTATGGCCAAAATACAAATTTATACGTAAAAATCGCGTAAAAAATGTCACTCATTTTTCGGGCACTTATCCTCAACCGATTTGCTCGCAACAAATTGCATTCGACGCAGAATCCTTTCCCATTGTTTCCTATTGAAAATTGGCCATGTCGGACTATGGGATCGGAAGTTATGGCCAAAATACAAATTTATACGTAAAAATTGCGTAAAAAATGTCACTCATTTTTCGGGCACTTATCCTCAACCGATTTGCTCGCAAAAAATTGCATTCAACGCAGAATCCTTTCCCATTATTTCCTATTGAAAATTGACTAGGTCGGACTATGGTATCGGAAGTTATGGCCAAATTACAAATTTATACGTAAAAATCGCGTAAAAAATGTCACTGAGCGATTCCAAGCAACAGCATCAAAATTTAAGAAAATTTTTAATTCATGATTTTCTATTGAGTGCACAGTTTTTCAATTTCATCTAAATCGTCATTTTTCGATATCAAATCTTCATATTGAGTCACGACTATCTTTTCAATAGGGAGTATGTGAAAATGGTTCAAAATATTTGAAAAGCTGCACAGCAAAAACGGAATGTTCGATTGTTATGATTTTTTCAGCAAAGTTAGACAACTAAATGGTGATTCTTAAGAAAATGTGCACAGTAAAAAAAATTTTTTGCCTTTAAAAATATCATTTTGTCACAAAAACTCAAATATCTCAAAACCCTATATTTTTACGAACGTAATTTTTTTAGGGAAAACGGTCCATTATATTAGCTATCTACCATAAAAATTTGGTGATGGTAAACTAATAAACAAAAAAGTTATGACATTTCAAACATTTCACAATTTTCACATATAGTAAACAAAAAAAAATTCCGTGTATTTTTTTTTCAAGAATCGCAGTTTGATGCTGATTTTATTGTTAAGGGCCTTGCGTGAGTTAAACAAGTTGTTTGTATGATATTCCATATTTATGTATTCATCGATATTATGTATATTATATGTATAAATATTATATGTATAAATAAATAAAAATGAATTAATATTATCCTAAGTATAAAATTAAATGTGGCAGTTACACAATGTTGTTATAGAAACTCTAAGAGTTTTGGGTTTGAATTTTGGTATGGGTTATGATATCATGAAAACAGTTTATTAATACTTATTTTTTATTTATTTTTATTCAAATTTTTTAAAATATCGAACACTTTTGAATTCAGTTCAATCAAAGTTAATTGCCTATTTCCGGGGATTAAACCACCCGACTTGGACGTTAATTTACAATGTTATGGAAACTCATATGTGAATATGTACGTTATGTGGAAGATATTGATTTGAAAAATGTATTGGAGGTAACCACTTTCCCTTCGATGGGACTCGAACCCATGACTCTACAGTACGCTAGACTGGTGCTTTAACCAACTAAGCTACGAAGGACCTCCGTCGGCCTTCGCAACCTAGCGGCTACTGAACGAGCTCGAGATTCCCAAATTGGACGCATAGTCAAATCACTCGCAATCCATTTCTCAAGCCAATACTTCCACATGTGTATTGTACACGTCCACATTAGAGGAGCGTGAGTATTTAGAATGTCTGGCGGCTATACACATTCTTCATCAGCAACGGTACTGATCAAGTGAGGTTGTGTAAGCATTTGCCAGTCGGTCGTCAAGCTCAGACCCGACCGCATTGCGTAGGCAAGAGCACGCAACTCAGGTTCAGTTCAATCAAAGTTAATTGCCTATTTGGGAATCTCGAGCTCGTTCAGTAGCCGCTAGGTTGCGAAGGCCGACGGAGGTCCTTCGTAGCTTAGTTGGTTAAAGCACCAGTCTAGCGTACTGTAGGGTCATGGGTTCGAGTCCCATCGAAGGGAAAGTGGTTACCTCCAATACATTTTTCAAATCACTATCTTCCACATAACGTACATATTCACATATCAGTTTCCATAACATCGTAAATTAACGTCCAAGTCGGGTGGTTTAATCCCGGAAATAGGCAATTAACTTTGATTGAACTGAACCTGAGTTGCGTGCTCTTGCCTACGCAATGCGGTCGGGTCTGAGCTTGACGACCGACTGGCAAATGCTTACACAACCTCACTTGATCAGTACCGTTGCTGATGAAGAATGTGTATAGCCGCCAGACATTCTAAATACTCACGCTCCTCTAATGTGGACGTGTACAATACACATGTGGAAGTATTGGCTTGAGAAATGGATTGCGAGTGATTTGACTATGCGTGCAATTTGGGAATCTCGAGCTCGTTCAGTAGCCGCTAGGTTGCGAAGGCCGACGGAGGTCCTTCGTAGCTTAGTTGGTTAAAGCACCAGTCTAGCGTACTGTAGGGTCATGGGTTCGAGTCCCATCGAAGGGAAAGTGGTTACCTCCAATACATTTTTCAAATCAATATCTTCCACATAACGTACATATTCACATATGAGTTTCCATAACATTGTAAATTAACGTCCAAGTCGGGTGGTTTAATCCCCGGAAATAGGCAATTAACTTTGATTGAACTGAACCTGAGTTGCGTGCTCTTGCCTACGCAATGCGGTCGGGTCTGAGCTTGACGACCGACTGGCAAATGCTTACACAACCTCACTTGATCAGTACCGTTGCTGATGAAGAATGTGTATAGCCGCCAGACATTCTAAATACTCACGCTCCTCTAATGTGGACGTGTACAATACACATGTGGAAGTATTGGCTTGAGAAATGGATTGCGAGTGATTTGACTATGCGTGCAATTTGGGAATCTCGAGCTCGTTCAGTAGCCGCTAGGTTGCGAAGGCCGACGGAGGTCCTTCGTAGCTTAGTTGGTTAAAGCACCAGTCTAGCGTACTGTAGGGTCATGGGTTCGAGTCCCATCGAAGGGAAAGTGGTTACCTCAATACATTTTCAAATCAATATCTTCCACATAACGTACATATTCACATATGAGTTTCCATAACATTGTAAATTAACGTCCAAGTCGGGTGGTTTAATCCCCGGAAATAGGCAATTAACTTTGATTGAACTGAACCTGAGTTGCGTGCTCTTGCCTACGCAATGCGGTCGGGTCTGAGCTTGACGACCGACTGGCAAATGCTTACACAACCTCACTTGATCAGTACCGTTGCTGATGAAGAATGTGTATAGCCGCCAGACATTCTAAATACTCACGCTCCTCTAATGTGGACGTGTACAATACACATGTGGAAGTATTGGCTTGAGAAATGGATTGCGAGTGATTTGACTATGCGTCCAATTTGGGAATCTCGAGCTCGTTCAGTAGCCGCTAGGTTGCGAAGGCCGACGGAGGTCCTTCGTAGCTTAGTTGGTTAAAGCACCAGTCTAGCGTACTGTAGGGTCATGGGTTCGAGTCCCATCGAAGGGAAAGTGGTTACCTCAATACATTTTCAAATCAATATCTTCCACATAACGTACATATTCACATATGAGTTTCCATAACACTTTTGAATTATTATCAGCACAGTTTGAGTATAGTTTTGCTTTAATTTTATTTTCCGACAATGAATGAAACAGTGAAATTTTTGGGTTCCTTGGATCGTTTTCGCGTTATTAAATTGCTCGCTGAGCTCTGAAGCCTTTATTTAGTACTCTTCAGTAGTAGTAAAACAAAATGATAATTTGGTTAAATCTTTTTCTTTTCTACGATTTGCCCAATCAAAAAGTTCTTTCGCAGTTTTAATTGGATGCTCACGTTCTTTGGCTAAACTTGCTCTTGTGGCCATGCGCTTTATTGTTCCTCCAATAGCATCACAAGGACCTTTGCCATGTGATGTAGAAAAAATGCCATTCTGCATCAATTCCGTACATTGATTTAAATTGACATAGGCTCGAAAAATTCTTACGATTTTTGTACTGCGACGCTGCTCCATCAGACATGAAATATATCTTTTTGACTTCTTTATGCTTATCAACGCGTAAAAAGTTAATCATTTTTTCAATGAACAAGTTTACGGATACTGAATCGTGTCTTAAATCTTCGGAAATTATAATAAAACTTAAGTGTTCAATTTGCGTACTTCCATTGAAATAAATAACGAATGGATGAATTGTAGCTTGTTGTACGTTCCAGTGATGGGACTGCACTTCATCTTGCAATACAAAGCTGTAATTTTCAGAAAAATCACAAATGACTAAAAATTCACCATTTTGTAATGTATTTTTTAAAAAGCTGGATTGTTCTGTTTTAATGAAATCGTGAGGGATTAAACTTTCTAATTTCAAGCAAAAATATGACACAAACTCATCTACAGGTTTTACAATAGTTTCTATGTCACACCTATCCGTGGTCACCCATTGCTCAAATGATAACTGATCAATATATTTTTCTTCAAACTCAGCGAATAAAGTATTTTCCAATGATGAAGAATCTGGACAATCCGAACAAGATCGTAGATAGCAATTTGATGTTGTATTTTCACTACCAGTTAACATTTTAATATCCTTTGTTAAATTGATTCTTTTCAAACTATGTAAAATAAGATTAATATTCTCATGGGTTGTGCACACACACACATTATGTGTTCCTGAATTGGAAAGAAGCTTACATTGCCTTGGCCGAAGGCTTGCAAATGAGGAAAAACCTATTTTAATATTATCGTGAATTTCCTTGAAGCGTGTGTACGCTTCTTTCAAAGTCGTCATCATTAATCGTTTTTGGATTGCTTGACGCTTTCCATCTTTTTTACTGATACATAATCTTTTTGACCAGGCATAGCTCGACTTACTTCATCATCTTCAAAATATTGAACTACTATTTCTTTTGTCTCATCTGTTAATGCAGTACTAGACCTAGTATTTTTGGTTGAAAGACAGTTATTCTTCAATTGTTTTGCCTCTTTTACTGTATTTCTATTGGTTTTGAACTCATCAATGGCATCCTGAATAGACCACGAACTTGGCAGCATCGACAAAATCAATAATTTTTCTTTCCTTGTCGTGGCTGCATTCGAGAACCTTTCCTTCATATTTATAATTACCTCATCGTAGTCTGTATTTTCCACATCATCAGGTCCTAATTTGAAGAGGTTTCTTCGTACAGCTTCGTTTATTTCACGGTATTTTTCTCCGGGTAATAAACGTAGTCCATCTTACTCCATTTAATCAGGTCACTTTTATCCAAGCTATGCCCTCGTTAAAGCGTTCGATGTTGACCTTTTGGATACACTCATCTTCCGATTGATTTGTTGAAACAGATTTCGCTGATGGTACGGTGGCAAGGCTCTCAGCACTTAATACTTCTGGTAATTCCTCAGTTGTTGTCGATACATCTGGCAATTCCTCAGTTGCTGTCGTTTTCGAACTTCCTGCGCTCTGCTCAACCGATGATATACAGATTGCTCTTTTGTCAAAGTTTAGACGGCAGGACGTGCAAATGCGTAAATTTGTATTCAATGTGGACATTGGAGCATAACCAGTCGCTTTCAGTTTATCTATGGTGCTTTCGGTGAGATTTCGTAACTCTTTTGAACACTTTTTTCCATCAAACGGCCTACAACAGTTGAGAAAGCGGCTACTCATGTTGTTCGTAATATTTCAATAAACAAAATCACTTTTAAGTTTTTACTGACTAGTTTGGTGTCATTTGCTTGACTGAAGAAAAAAATTACTATAAGATCTTTAACAACCTTAGTACACTGGATTCTGTTTTTACGCGATTTACATTTTCTCAATTTTCCACTTATCTTAAATGTTTAACGTATATTAATTATCATGTGATTTTTCTATGATTTATTCTGGATTTTTTGAAACGTGTTGCGAAGAGATTGGTGTCAAATTGGAGTTACACGATCAAAAATACGAGCGAAAAAAAAATCGTGTAAAAACAAAATCCTGTGTAGTAGTAATTTTTTTGCTTTTTCGTGAGCATTGTCATGGTATGTACCTATCATGCATTTGTTGTTGTTGAAGATACCCGTTTCCTCCCGATCATAAAGTCTATTCTCTAAGAGGTATATTTTTTGCAGGTAAACTATAGACGTACACGTGTATATAAATCTTTGATTTTGCAGCTTTTGTCTTAAAAATAACATTTCTGATATGTTTCTATCAACGTTATTATCAACAGGTTTCAACACTATTAAAAGAATTTTTCGCCAGTCACGTGCAATGAAAATTATGACACTATCAATACTTTTGATCACAACACTGGATCGTGTCTAAGTTTCTTATAGATGCTATGAATAATTAAATCAAAATATCATGAAAACAACTTGTTTAAATCACGTCCCTTTACAATAAAATCTGCATCAAACTGCAATTCTCGAAATAACTTACACAGAAAAAAATTTTTTTTACTAAATGTGAAAATTGTGAAATGTTTGAAATGTCATAACTTTTTTGTTTATTAGTTTACCATCACCAAATTTTTATGGTAGATAGCTAATATAATGGACCGTTTTTCCTAAAAAAAATACGTTCGAAAAAGATAGGGTTTTGAGATATTTGAGCTTTTGTGACAAAAATGATATTTTTAAAGGCAAAAAAATTTTTTTACGGTGCACATTTTCTTAAGAATCACCATTTAGTTGTCTAACTTTGCTGAAAAAATCATAACAATCGAACATTCCGTTTTTGCTGTGCAGCTTTTTAAATATTTTTGAACCATTTTCACATACACCCTTTTGAAAAGTTAGTCGTGACTCAATATGAAGATTTGATATCGAAAATGACGATTTAGATGAAATTGAAAAACTGTGCAGAGTTTCAAATATTTTCGAAATGGTCGCTCAGGATCGACTGACATGCCCCCGTGGAATGCCTCCACTCACTTTTTTGGAACTTATCCTCAACCGATTTAATTCCAACAAGTTCCATTCTACGCGGAATCCTGTCGTATTGCTTTCTAATGAAAATTTGGAAGATCGGACCATGGGCACAGAAATTATGGCCAAAATATACTATGTGTTATAAAAAAGCGAGTAAAAAAGTCTAGCTGGCTTTTAATGGACTTACCCTCAACCGATTTACACACAACAAATTGCATTAGACGCGGAATCCTGTTCTATTATTTTCTATTGAAAGTTGGCCAGATTGGACTATTACCTTAGAAATTATGGCCAAAATACTTTTTGCCTTTCTTGTGCAACAAAGTTGTACCGAAATGCTATAATTTCTTTCCGAAAACGAACTATCGGATGCTTCCACACTGATACACTTCCCTCCCTCTTCATACGGGAATTTGGCAGAAAGACGGTCATGAGATTTATATCATAACAAATATTGCCCTCCGCTCGCTTGATGGGAATGACATTTTCGTTTTCTTTTTGTGAAATCGGAGCTTCAGTTCGACTAACATCCAAAAGTGATATCCTTAAAATATATGACTGGTTAAAATAAAACAGGATTATGTACGTCAAAAAGATTGGAAAAGGAAACAAAAATGTCGAAATTCTTATTAGCATATTGTAGATCAAGCTGAAAACCCAACCGAGGTCTCGCGACAATCGCATTTCCGGATGTTGCAACTGCTTCGCGAGTAGTGCCCAACTGTGCCATAGTCGGGCACCACTCGCGATGCAGTTGCGACATCCGGGAATGGGACAAAATATGATTTTCGGTTTTCAACTTTCAACTACAATATCTTTGCCATAAATAATCTGATTTTCATAGAACGGACAAAGAAAATTGTCTTTTTTACTCCAAGCTACTAGCTCATCTATTTTCAAGCACACACATTTTACAAAGGTCGAGAAAGGCACCATCAGCACTAGGTGGATTAATCTGTTTTTTTCTTAATCTTTATTAAGGAGACTTTCAATCAGTGTTGTAAAATGTCATTTGCATTCGTTTCTATAATTTTCCCAGAACTTGTTTCAGAAGGTAGCTATCAATTCATGTTGTATGACGAATTTATAGCGGTTAAATGGGCCTACAACTTTGTCTAACGAGACTTTGCTGTAAATATGTAATCTGGGGCGTGGGAGGCAAAATGTCATTCAAATGACATTATGTCAAATGACACGTGACATTTTGGAGAGTTTTCACTCTCCAGCCTTTGATGTTATACTTAGAGCAATGTACCCTTGGACAAAAATATGACCCTACTCAAGCGTTATGAGTACATTCAAAATTATGGAAGAAATTTTGCTTCTAAAGAAAGTTATGAGCAAATTAGTCAAATGACATGCAGATGACATTTTACAAGCCTGCTTTCAATACTAGACTAATTTTTTACATGATTTTACCACATTGAAAAAGAGCAAAGAAAATATCAATAAGTATCACATCCCTTCTAGATGGTCCTGTTCACCAACGTTCCGAAGCAATCAAGAATGAAGCAATCAAAATTATGTCTATAATCAACGTTTTATAGAGAAAATTATGGATGCAGCTTTGTTGTAATTGCTGATAATTAGACAAACTTACGTGAAAATTAGGTAATAAAATACTCCTAATTCGTCTTTCGAAAAAAAAAGTTCTGTATTCTAATTATTTGAATTCATATAAAAATATGATAATTATTTGGATTTATATCCAGAGAGAAATAATTCCGAACCTAACAAAGTTGCTCAAGTTTCGTAAAATGTGATCCAAAATCTTGAATTTGATGCAGAAATAGCTTTGGAAAACTCTGAAGATTTTCTTTCTGAAATTTCAACAGAAGTTAAATTTTTGTGGAAATCCCTGTGAAAATCTCAAGGATTTTTTTCCCAGAAATTGTGCGGAAACACTTCAATTCTTATGAGATCATTCTCCAGCAGTTCAAACGGAAATTTTAACAGAAATCCGATGGCAAATGTCAGCACAAAAGCTTGTGGAAATTCTTTCTTATCATAAATTCAAGGCGCATTATTTGACAGACATTCCTGTTGTCTTTCAGAAATTTCCTCGGGAATTGCAACGTTAATTTTTGAAAAAACTTCGCCGAGAGCGAGAATCCATGAAAAAAAAAAACGTACGTAATAAAATCAATTTTTTCATAGACCCTGCTTCTTTCTAGATGAATGCTATGAAAACAATATAAAACCTCCAATAATTTAAGTAAAGGAGTTAACTCCTGACAAAAAAAAAAAGAAAAATGATGGTATGCATCATGCCGTGTGGTTCGTCGTAGAGATATCTCCGAATTAGTGAGTGAAGTTCTTACCCTTATAATGCTTGCTAAATGAGTGCTCAAGAGTATAATGCATTCAATAATGAGTTGAAAACATCCAAATAATTGGGTAAGCATAGACTTCAAACGTGGAGTCCCTTCTCAACGACAGCTTTATAGGTGCAATTTCTTAAATTTATATATTTTGCTAACAGATTTGCATTTGATTTAGTTGATGATAACGGTAGGTACAAATTTTTGTTTCGAAGTTTTTTTTTTGCAAACGGCGGTGCGAAAATAGTGACTTTAGTGACCATTTTCCACAAAAATAGTGACTTTAGTGACTTTTGGATGCAAATAGTGACTTTTTAGTGACTTGGTTCAAAATAGTGACCAAGTCACTAAAAAGTGACTCGCTACCAGCCCTGCACTATAGACAAATTATTTCAACTTAACCTTCCTCCCAAACATAATGGTGGTTCTGAAAAGAACCGATTCATTCCGACTTATGTGCCTCACCAACAACAACTACTGGACTGCACGACAGCAATCCGATGATTCGGCCCTATGCACACCGTTAATTGCCAGATCCAAAAATGCTGCTTGTAACACGGATGTAAAGATGTACTGCTGTTGCCACGACCGCCACCACCATCGAACGAAAAATTTTCATCCGCACCACCACAGCCGTTGTCGCTGGGACCGCTTCTGGACGCCTTGGTCCGCTTTCCATGAAATCCAGAATGAAAATGACGCGCGCACGCGAAACACGGGGCTTTTTATACACAGGGAAAACGAAGCAGTGGATCAAAAGGCCCGTACCTTACTGCAATCTGATGTCCGTGTTGGGGATTTATGAACGGGATTGATTATTTCTGAATTTTTCACCCGATTTGGAAAGAAATAACATTTTCAATAGTTTGCCGTTGATAATGAATAGTTTTAATACAATTAGCAAATTGGTGGAAAGTTTCCGAATCTATTAATAAGAAAATCTCGAAAATCCGTCGAAAGATAAAGTCGCTATTACCGTTTGAAATCTTACATGATTTCGTGACGGTCCCCAATTTGGAAATTTTCATTTTGCACCCTGTATCCGAGGCTTCCCCTTAGACGTAGTTTACGTCAAAAAACACGTCCGTACGTGCTGCTGTCTCGAACTGGGGGAGCGTGTATGCTGCCACGCGCGCGGGGGAGGGCAGTTTTCTTATAACCAATAAAGATGGCTCATTAGTTCCTCCTCTTTGTAGTCCAGTATGAGTGCAAATATTGTGTAACCATCAAACACTCACCAAAGGGGCGTTGCTACAGGTTCAACTTTATTGATTACAAGAAAGCAGCTCTTACGCGCACGCGAGCCATTTTGTTCAAGATGTTGCGAAGACCAGACCATGGTACCACCTTCGACATCGGCGGAGCTCCTACCGGAAATTTTATTCCCGGCGATGGTGTGGGTCGCGCGGTCGTCGTCGTCAGCATCAACAGCACTCAGATGGAATATTCTTGCGTGTTTCTCTACGATGGCGGCTATGGTGGTGTTTATTTCGGCAACGGTTGCGTCTGAAGTACCATTGATTCGCTGCCATAAGTAAAAGCAGCTCTTAAGCCATAATTTGAGGCGAGACGAATTTTGATCAAAGTTCATATTAATCGCTTGGTGATGGCTGATAGTTTCCTTCGGTGGCGGAATCACGACCGTGCGTTAGGGACGCTAAAAAAAATATTCGCTTGGATAGCATCAATACCAGTGAAATTTCCCGAATCCGCAGGATCTGAAATCTGTCCTTTTCAGGGCATTAAATTTTTCATTGGAGGAATTTGGCTTGACTGAGAGTAAATTAATGAGATTGTTGCAATAAATCGGCAGCAGTAACGCAAAAATTCATAAGATTCAATCCATCATTCGACTTCTGCAGAGCAAGTGATTAAAAATCCATCGAAAGATAAAGACGCTATTAGCGTTTGAAATCTATCCTAATTCCGCGACGGTCTCGAATTTGGAAATCTCCGTTTTACACCCTTACATCTGATGTCCGTGTTGGGGATTTATGAACGGGATTGAGTTTTCACCCGGTTTGGAAAGAAATAACATTTTCAATAGTTAAACGTTGATAATAAATAGTATCAATATAATTGGCAAATTGCTGGAAAGTTTCTGAATCGATTGATAAGCGAATGTCGAAAATCCATAGAAAGATAAAGACGCTATTATCTCACATGATTTCGTGGCGGTCCCCAATTTGGAAATTTTTATTTTGCACCCTGTATCCGAGGCTTCCCCTTAGACGTAGTTTACGTCAAAATAACGTACCGTCGACCCCCGATAATTTGAACGGTACCTCATTCAAATTAACGGCGTTCATTTTTAATTTGAACTTCTGGTTACTCTATTTGCATCAGAAAAACTGGTTTCTGGCCGCTCTCTTGGCTAATTTGTTTTGATTCTGCGTTCCGTTTCACGATGTTCTATTCTTCTTTCTTTCGGTTCCACGTGCTGAATAACGTTTGAATAATTTTCAATTTGAACGATGTTCAAACCAACAGGATTCAAATTAAAAAATGTTCAGATTAAAAACGGTCTTATTACCGGGGGTCCACAGTATCTCTAATTTTCTGACATAATAAAGATTATGCATCGCTCTTTCCAATGCCGTGTAAACATATGTTTTTGGTCTGCCATAATTAGAGATATCAACTTTTGAGAAAACATATTTTTTACGAATATAACTTTTGATCGGCAAAAGATTTTGAGCATATTTACTCATCAAAAGTTGCATTTTTTGAGCTCTAAAGGTCACTCGAGGACGACTGCTCCAAAAAATTGGAATCAAAAAAAGTAGATCAAAAATACTGTTTTTTTTTTGGGGGACACCCTAATTTAAGTTCGTAAAATTGTTCTATATCAGCCAACTTAAGAGCTGCAGAAAAATCATTTTCAGATAAAATTATTGTAATAAGCTGCGCTACAGCTTGGTAGAATATTACCTATGATGTGGTGGGGTTTAACAGTGGGCCCTGTTAAATTCCTATAAAAGCTGTAACAAAATAATCCGCAAGGGCCCTAAAGCATGTATCCGCAAGTAGGGCCCACCAAAGCGACCGCTGTGCTGCCTAAAGCGCACAAGCCCAAGTCCTGGTGTCAGGTGGGACACAGAATAGACCTAACACGACGGCTCTCCGACAAGACAGGAGGTTTGCGCAGGTCCAATAAGCTGTCTGTAAACAAAATAATTACGAACAATATAAGAGATAATACGACTCAATATAATCCACAAAGACCTAGGCGACGAATAAAGGATCACGATTGGAAGCTTGGAACATGGAACTGCAAGTCGCTAGGCCTCGCAGGTTGCGACAGGATCAGGATCTACGATGAATTAAGGGCCGTTTCTTCAACTATAGCATTATCAACGTGCACTATTTGCAAAGATGTAGTAAAAATTGTAAAGTTTCATCTTTTTTTCGATTTTCTTGGACTATTTACGAAAAATGTAAAAAAAAAAACATATTAAAACCTAGTAGTCTGTCACAATCGATAGTTCTCATGCTTTATGCAAGAGTTTTTGATAGTTCATCAAGTTGAAAGAGGAATATTAACCTGAATATTGAAACATATCATGTTTTTTTGGTATCAAATATATTAAATAGTTTTAAAGTTTAGTATAAAAGTAACATTAGTGGGTAAAAGCAAACTACTCATGGCTAACCAAGAGAACGAGTTTGCAAACACAATACACTTCAGTTGCCTTCTATTATTTTTCCCAGACTTCAACTTTCATTAGACAACGTGACATATGAAGGAAACAATAATAAAAATGACTAATCTACAAACAATTATGAAAATGCTTTTATTTGCTCACTTCAATAGTTGTTGCACTGATTCTGGGAAGAAATCTCTGGCCGTTTGAGGAAACTGTTTTCTCGACAATTACGAACGGTGATACTGGATACTGATATACTAATTAATGTATGATATGTACAAACTGATTTTTTTTAAATCTTTATTTAAGTGATTTTTCTTAATATCTAAAGAGTTCATCACTGTAACTGTATAAACTGATTAAAATAACTTACCTTGAGCCATATCGATTATCGGATAAAAGCAAAAAAACACATTCGCTATAATGTTTAACAAGAAAACCACAATTAATGAAGATGAAATGTTTTGATTTTGAAATCTCACCTGCATAACCCTCGGTAAATATGTATACTAAGATCAACAGCATACGCTTTGCCTACTACGATTCTTAATCGATATGTTGTGGCAAAGATTTGCAGAACACGTTACCGTGCATCGATTATTAACTGAATTTATCGTAAACAAATATATATGACTAAAAATGTCAATCATGTTATGCGTTTAGATTGCATTAACTCATTGAAATCGATCTTTATCCGATGATTTGTACTGTGTGTTTTGTTACTCGATAAAAATATGGACTACTCTGATCGGTTCCTTTATCTTAATATGATAGTTTAATGTTTCGAATTCAATAACTTCCCTAACTCTATGATACTTTTATACTTAGTTACAGTAAAAACAACTCAAGCATGGACCATAACCATAATCAGTTGTATAAATCAGTTAGTTCTGTCGCGATTAGTTTTTTTTTACAATTTTGTGTAAAATAGTGCGAGAAATATAAAAATCAATGAAATTTTACAATTTTAACTATATCTCAGCAATTTGAAGACATAGAGCTTAGGTGTCTTCGGCGACTACAGTTATTTTTTTACGTTCTACAACTTTGCCGAAGACACCAAAGCTCTAAAACGTAAAACAAAAAAGTTTGCATCGCAGCGCCACCTATGCGGCGAAAAATTGAACTAATGCAAGACACTGAGCTTCATATTTTTTCAAAACACGACGCTCTTCCGAAGACACCAACTCAAAATTACGCTTCCCCTAAGCTCCAAGATATTTTGTCGGGCTAGCTCCGCCCCTTGGCCCAGTGTGCAGTGTCCCTAACTTCAGCAGTACTTGGTTAAGTTTTTTTTATTTCATTCAACACATTATCTCCTACACCCAAATATATAAATCCAATATGCATGTATAGAAGTACTTTACTGTTGTACATGACGGGATATGTTGCAGTTTTTGTACGACTAACGAAAGTGAGTACAAAAGTGGATAAAATTGATTTATAGTTTAACAAGACTATCTTGCTTTTTTCTTAGTTTATTGCGTGTTCCTTGGTCCTGAAACATTGGATCCTTATAACCATCTAAACTAAGCAATTTATCCGCTAGAAAATTAGCTTCACCTAAGCTCAAAGGACCTTCCAGCACACGACCGAGAATCTCTTTAGAAGCAAGGAAAAGTCACCCAGTTGCAATGAATTGGGCGAAGACCTAACAAGAATGAAGCACAATGCACTGGTTGTGTTCTTTTATGGGTCAACTAGCTCCTCTGTTCTGCCGTATGGCCGCAACTATGCAACACTGTGAATAGCACATCGCATGGCATCGGCCAACAACTGAAGTCGTTTGTGGTAGCAGAAGTATGAAGCGGGACAAAATGGAAAATTTAGCTTCCTTAGCTTAATCAGCCAACAACGGATACTAGCTACCAACATCAGTTTCTGCTTCTTTAGAACTAGAAATTTTCATGCAAACAATGAATGATGGCTGTATTTGTGTTTGAAATCCTCCGGTATCCTAATTTGGTCAACATGACGAATTCACTCACAACCCTAATCTCACCAGCAAGAACAGGACAGAAACTACCGGCACATGACTGCAGTCAGTGGAAATTTCAAGTGCATCCACCCATGGACGACGGAAGACGATGGTAAAACGGAACGAAGTAAGTTCGGTGCTCCAGTCAACCGCAAAAGATATGAAATGTGACCCAGGAGAGGATAGAATCT
This sequence comes from Armigeres subalbatus, assembly GCF_024139115.2. Lineage (NCBI taxonomy): Eukaryota > Metazoa > Arthropoda > Insecta > Diptera > Culicidae > Armigeres > Armigeres subalbatus. The sequence continues at coordinate 5,658,365 of NC_085141.1, read as the reverse complement.
CTGGGTCAAGTTGCTCCGCTCCATAGAAGAGGGAACTGTGATGAATGACGACACTTCACGTGATATGGTTGCTGGAGACTTGGAGACTAAGAGGCTTGGGTGTATGACTGACCTAATTAAGTGATGGAAAAGTTTTCGCATCAAGAGTAGCACCTTGTTTTCCGGCTGGCAGCAATTACAACAGAGCAAACATGACACATGAGAAAAGCCCTGTTCAAATGTCAGAGATAATGAAGCACGCATATACCTGCGTGTCATAGAACATAGTCAAATCAACAGACCTCAAGTTACACATCGTCAACCGATCGTGCTCTATAATTAGTCATCGATTTGACATTAGACGCACCCATTAACCAGCCGTTTATCGATGTGATTGGGAGCCCATCGCGCATCGATGGGCGATTATTGTCTCATACTCGACAAATTCCATTTGTGGAGTTTTATTGGCTTGTTGCATTGCATTTTTATTGCTTACGGTGTGATGTCGTGGTGTAACGACACGACGTAATGGTTGGGGACATCGATTTGAGGGAAAGAATTGGCTTACGTGCTCGCCCAGCATGGAAATCGTGATTGTCTGCGTACATGCGATGGCTGGATGATGGAGAACATGCCCATCAAAACCGAGGGAAAGTGAGGCAGTTTATGGCCCGGTATTGAACCCATGATGCTTTTGGAATATTTGATTTAGAAGTGAAGGTCACGAAGTCAATTATGTACGTTTTCTACATTTAGAATAAAGAGCTTAGCCAATTTGTACTGTGAGGCAACAACATCGAACGAGGATGTAAAATTTAAATTTCTTTTTTCTTGATTTGAACGAATAAATGTACACGCTTAAAATAGACACCATCTAAAACGTACACCCAACCACACCCAACCAGAGATTGCAACATTTTATTGCGATCTCGCATTAGTTTCGCCTACAGTTTGCCATAATTTGCGACATATGCACAGACTGTATTGAGCAAACGGTAGGCCCTTGCATTAGGTCTCCGGTCATGAGAAAATAAGAACTGGTTATGTGTTAGTATCTACATTGAATCTAATTTTACACTCCCCCATCGGGGAATGAAATGCTGTATACTTGACAACCTCCGCAACCATACAAAAAAATTCGGTCGTAGACGGGAATTGAACCCGAGACCCTCAACACTTAGCACATCTAAACTGACGCGCTAACCATCTGGACTATTTACCAGTTGAGGAACGATGCGACCAAAGGCAATCATAATTCACGTTTCATGCTATGCGGATGTGACAAGTGGAAGGGTAACAGGAATAGCAATGAGTGATACGAGTGGAATAAGCACCATGCATATTTGTGTCCTTTTCCATTATCAAGCTAAATGGAATCGGGAAGATTGTGTGGGTTAAAGTTATATTGCTGTACGCGATTCATATACTTGTTCTATGAGGAGCCAACGAGGTTCGTTTGGATGTATTGATCGAAACCAAATAAAGCGACTTAATGCAATGAGCTGTATTAACAAGTATAACATTCTCTGATAGGTTGAATGCGTGATTTGATACAAAATGGTTAATACAAAGAATGTCACACAGAATTGTTTTGGGTGGAGAGATTGCAACATTTTATTGCGATCTCGCATTAGTTTCGCCTACAGTTTGCCATAATTTGCGACATATGCACAGACTGTATTAAGCAAACGGCAGGCCCTTGCATTAGGTCTCCGGTCATGAGAAAATAAGAACTGGTTATGTGTTAGTATCTACATTGAATCTAATTTTACACTCCCTCATCGGGGAATGAAATGCTGTATACTTGACAACTTCCGCAACCATACCAAAAAATTCGGTCGTAGACGGGAATTGAGCCCGAGACCCTCAACACTTACACTTAGCACATCTAAACTGACGCGCTAACCATCTGGACTATTTACCAGATGAGGAACGATGCGACCAAAGGCAATCATAATTCACGTTTCATGCTATGCGGATGTGACAAGTGGAAGGGTAACAGGAATAGCAATGAGTGATACGAGTGGAATAAGCACCATGCATATTTGTGTCCTTTTCCATTATCAAGCTAAATGGAATCGGGAAGATTGTGTGGGTTAAAGTTATATTGCTGTACGCGATTCATATACTTGTTCTAGGAGGAGCCAACGAGGTTCGTTTGGATGTATTGACCGAAACCAAATAAAACGACTTAATGCAATGAGCTGTATTAACAAGTATAACATTCTCTGATAGGTTGAATGCGTGATTTGATACAAAATGGTTAATACAAAGAATGTCACACAGAATTGTTTTGGGTGTATATATTATTAAATTAAAATTAAAACATTGTGTGCATTATGTATAACGTGCCCATAACGGAATAAATCTGTTGAATTTTATTCGATGATTTGATTTGGCTTATGGCTAATGGCTTACTAAAACAGTACGTAGAGTAGACTCTGCTGAAATTATATAAGCCCCTCAAAGCGCACTAGCCTAGTCAAATCTGCATAAATGTCTGTTCCCCATGTTAGGGGCGGCCCAAAACACCGTCTGATCCGTAGCGGGCGGCTGAACAAGAAATTTGGTGTCACGTCAGCTATTTCTATGATGGATGTTATGAGCAAGGAAGTCGATAATCATTCCTATCCTAGAGAATTCTAGATCGAATTTTCAGGTAGACTTTCCTACTTTGCTACCAAAGTTAACGTGTTAAAGCTTTACTTTTGTAAAATTTCAACTGGAATATGTTGCATTTATGCATTCAGGGCCGCATTCATACTTACATCTACAAAAGCAGCGATCCCTTCACTAAATCAGACCGGCCACTTCACACTTCAAGAAGTAATCAAATTTACCAACTAAAAAGGGATTTATTGAGCGTAATGTTGAAAACATTTCTCACATTTTACCAACAGGCAGTCCGCGTGAATCTGAATGGGGCAAGAACTCTTTTCATTTTGGAAGTTGTCCAAGAATTCCTCCCCACGCAACATCCAACCGGCTACTGCGCCCTTCCCCCTCATTTGAGCACGATTTAGAAAAGATCAAAGCCGGGAACGTTTTTACCCACCTACTTTGGAGCGACTGCTACGGAATATGCAATTCGCCCGTGTTGAGCTCAGTACGAGAAAGCGCACCAAGCTGCCTACTGACAGCTGCCACTGCAATTCTGGCACTTTTTCCCTGCGCGCTCTCGTTGAATGCAAATTTTAAGCGAGCTCTGGTTTGGCAAATGTGGGAACAAAGTAGGGGATGCAGTCAGCGGCTTCGTTTCAACCACCGTAGCCCGGTTGCTTTAAAGAAGTTCCAAAGAAAATGCTCGACACCTTTGATTTGAGATTTATGCCAGTTTTGGTACCGTCTTTGGTTAGAGCACTTGCTTTCAAAAGTGCATTGTGCTCAAATTAGTGGTTTAAGTGCCCTCAAAAATGAATTATCCTAACTAGTGGAGAGCCAGTTCCGTTTATGTTTTATTGCAGTTATTGAAGTAAGTTATGAGTCTGCGTTTTATTTCGCAAACATTAATTCCCCTGATCAAAACGATCCGAAAAACTTTTTACACGCTGCCATGCATTGTTGTGAGGTGCAAACCCGTTCCCTGGGGGTTAGATTTGGGTGAGTAAAACACGATATTAATAGTTCCCGCCCGGACAGCCAAGCTTTCTTCCCGGAAAAGCGAAATGAAATGTTGCGCTGCGGTAGACCTGCCGCTGCTCCGTTAGCCGAGATGAGGGAAATTCGAGGAAGTTGACTTTGTGAATTATCGCACAGTAATTAAATTTGTAGCTCGCTAATTTGTAGCCGCGCGTATCTGCTCCTTGCTGCTAGGCAACATCCTTCGACCTAGGTCTGGGTAGATTGGGAAGATATTTCCTAGTCCCAGTCAGAAGGCGGAAGAGCACGGCAGGGCAGGTCAATTAAGTTCATTATGTTTAAGGAATTTTGAACTTTGAACAAACTTGCACAAAATGACGCAAATTGACCGCTTAATTAAAATGAGGGTTGTATTTGGCGCGCGAGAAGATTGTACTGAGAACTGTTCATTTTAATCAAACCATCAAATCAGTATTCTAGACGGAACATACGAAACAAATAAAAATACAACTTAGTGTCGACAAACACAGCTTATCGAGATGATTGGTGAATTTTATGTGAAAATACTATCAAAGAAATTAAAGCACTGACAATCGGTACCAGCATTGGATAGTTAACCGCCCTAAAGTTATACAAAGGAAGGCATCTACTGTGAGTTTCCTCAAAAGTACGATTTTAATTTCAATCTAATATTTGGTAGCAGTTGTTACTTAAGCACGCTACTACTCTCACCAAAATGTTTTTAGACGCAGGTGCTAAATTTCGTAAAATTTCTCTTGAGATTCTTTACTCCGCGTTCATTACACTATTTTACCGTTTCATAAATGTTTGCTTTTTTTATCTCGATTCCAAATATTGCGAAACACGAAACGAAATATTACGGAACCCGTACGTCATATTCCGCTGCACTCGACTCGGGTCAACTAAATGTAACAAACACGCAAGGCCACAGGTAGCCTATTATTATTGCATTGCCGACTCGGTATGCTTTTCAAGCAATGAACGGTTCGTGGCGTTTTGATGAACCGAAAAAGGTGATAATTACTACTCGTTAACGGTTTCCTTTCAAAATGGCTCTGATTGGCAGTGCATTTGCATGTTTCTCTGAAGAAGTAAGCACAGTGGCAGACAATCTTTTAGCAGCATCTGATTTATTGGTGGACGTTTATTATTAAAAAGCATGAACGGTGGGTTGGTACAGACTACAGACTTCATTCGATTTTGGCAACATTCAATTTTGTCAGCATTGTCACAATCACAAATGATACATGATTACAAGTGCACAGTGACGCCAACGAAACGTTTGGTTTAATGAGGAGTTCCAGCGAGTAACGGGCGAAAAAAATGCTGCGGAGTCGAATGTTAGTGACTTGTACCCGTTGCAATAGTAAACGGTACAGTGCAGCAAGGGCAGAAGAGAAAGAAGAGAAAAGTATACACCGCAGAAAGAAAAGCACAAGGGAACTGCTGAAGCGCAAAAGAACATGGATAGAAACGATATGCGGAGGTTTTACGCGACCGTCAATGGCGCACAGTTTAAGACTGCGCTAGTGCTCACCATGTTAAGTGACCGAGAGAGGACTTTGCTGACAGATAGGACTGTGGAGGCAACCAGGTAGAATGAGCACTTCGAAGATTTGTTGAACGGCGAAAATAATTAAGGAGCAGGATGAACATAGTCAACGAGGGTCAAGATGTGGAACCACCAACACTGGATGAGGTTGAAAAGGGCTCTAAATGAGCTGATAACAGAAAAGATTCTGGGACGGACAAGCTTTTCAAACTTGGAAGTGAGCAGCTGCATCAATCGATCCTCAACATAATTTAAAAAATATGGAAGAATAAAGAACTATCTACTGTCTAGTTGGATGGCCTAGTAGGTCCGATCTATAAATATGGAGTGTGCCAATTACAGAGTGATGACTAGGCCATCCCTTATCACCTATTATAATAAAAATAAGTTGAGATTTTCTTACTGACGATTTAACTCGCGAAAAGGTTGACCGATTTGCGAGATTTTCTCCCTAATCGATTCGTTTTGGGATCCGCTAGGTTTGTACTGGGACGGGACGTGCAAAGAAGAAAAAACGTAACTTCATCTGTAACCAGCAAGTTGTAACTGTCACGAATTGTCAGATGGAACCAGCACCTTTTTGCCTTTCTCGTACAATTGGATTGGATTTGAATTGGATTTGAATTGGATTTGGATTGGATTTGGATTGGATTTGGATTGGATTTGGATTGGATTGGATTTGGATTGGATTTGGATTGGATTTTGATTGGATTTTGATTGAATTTGGATTGGATTTGGATTGGATTTGGATTGGATTTGGATTGGATTGGATTTGGATTAGATTTGGATTGGATTTGGATTGGATTTGGATTGGATTTGGATTGGATTTGATTGGTTTGGATTGGTTTGGATTGGTTTGGATTGGTTTGGATTGGTTTTGGTTTGGATTGGTTGGATTGGTTTGGATTGGTTTGGATTGGTTTGGATTGGTTTGGATTGGTTTGGATTGGTTTGGATTGGTTTGGATTGGTTTGGATTGGTTTGGTTGGTTTGGATTGGTTTGGATTGGTTTGGATTGGTTTGGATTGGTTTGGATTGGTTTGGTTGGTTTGGATTGGTTTGGATTGGTTTGGATTGGTTGGTTTGGATTGGTTTGGATTGGTTTGGTTGGTTTGGATTGGTTTGGATTGGTTTGGTTGGTTTGGATTGGTTTGGATTGGTTTGGATTGGTTTGGATTGGTTTGGTTGGTTTGGATTGGTTTGGTTGGTTTGGATTGGTTTGGATTGGTTTGGATTGGTTTGGATTGGTTTGGTTGGTTTGGATTGGTTTGGATTGGTTTGGATTGGTTTGGATTGGTTTGGATTGGTTTGGATTGGTTTGGTTGGTTTGGATTGGTTTGGATTGGTTTGGTTGGTTTGGATTGGTTTGGTTGGTTTGGATTGGTTTGGTTGGTTTGGTTGGTTTGGATTGGTTTGGATTGGTTTGGATTGGTTTGGATTGGTTTGGATTGGTTTGGTTGGTTTGGTTGGTTTGGTTGGTTTGGATTGGTTTGGATTGGTTTGGATTGGTTTGGATTGGTTTGGTTGGTTTGGATTGGTTTGGATTGGTTTGGATTGGTTTGGATTGGTTTGGTTGGTTTGGATTGGTTTGGATTGGTTTGGATTGGTTTGGATTGGTTTGGATTGGTTTGGATTGGTTTGGATTGGTTTGGATTGGTTTGGATTGGTTTGGATTGGTTTGGATTGGTTTGGTTGGTTTGGATTGGTTTGGATTGGTTGGATTGGTTTGGATTGGTTTGGATTGGTTTGGTTGGTTTGGATTGGTTTGGATTGGTTTGGATTGGTTTGGATTGGTTTGGATTGGATTTGGATTGGTTTGGATTGGTTTGGATTGGTTTGGATTGGTTTGGATTGGTTTGGTTGGTTTGGATTGGTTTGGATTGGTTTGGATTGGTTTGGATTGGTTTGGATTGGTTTGGATTGGTTTGGTTGGTTTGGATTGGTTTGGATTGGTTTGGATTGGTTTGGATTGGTTTGGATTGGTTTGGTTGGTTTGGATTGGTTTGGATTGGTTTGGTTTGGTTGGTTTGGATTGGTTTGGTTGGTTTGGATTGGTTTGGATTGGTTTGGTTGGTTTGGATTGGTTTGGATTGGTTTGGTTGGTTTGGATTGGTTTGGATTGGTTTGGTTGGTTTGGATTGGTTTGGTTGGTTTGGATTGGTTTGGATTGGTTTGGTTGGTTTGGATTGGTTTGGATTGGTTTGGATTGGTTTGGATTGGTTTGGATTGGTTTGGATTGGTTTGGATTGGTTTGGATTGGTTTGGTTGGTTTGGATTGGATTTGGATTGGTTTGGATTGGTTTGGATTGGTTTGGATTGGTTTGGTTGGTTTGGTTGGTTTGGATTGGTTTGGATTGGTTTGGATTGGTTTGGATTGGTTTGGATTGGTTTGGATTGGTTTGGATTGGTTTGGATTGGTTTGGATTGGTTTGGATTGGTTTGGATTGGTTTGGATTGGTTTGGTTGGTTTGGATTGGTTTGGATTGGTTTGGATTGGTTTGGTTGGTTTGGATTGGTTTGGATTGGTTTGGATTGGTTTGGTTGGTTTGGATTGGTTTGGATTGGTTTGGATTGGTTTGGATTGGTTTGGATTGGTTTGGTTGGTTTGGATTGGTTTGGTTGGTTTGGATTGGTTTGGATTGGTTTGGATTGGTTTGGATTGGTTTGGATTGGTTTGGTTGGTTTGGATTGGTTTGGATTGGTTTGGTTGGTTTGGATTGGTTTGGTTGGTTTGGATTGGTTTGGATTGGTTTGGATTGGTTTGGATTGGTTTGGTTGGTTTGGTTGGTTTGGATTGGTTTGGATTGGTTTGGATTGGTTTGGATTGGTTTGGATTGGTTTGGATTGGTTTGGATTGGTTTGGATTGGTTTGGATTGGTTTGGATTGGTTTGGATTGGTTTGGATTGGTTTGGATTGGTTTGGATTGGTTTGGTTGGTTTGGTTGGTTTGGATTGGTTTGGATTGGTTTGGTTGGTTTGGATTGGTTTGGATTGGTTTGGTTGGTTTGGTTGGTTTGGATTGGTTTGGATTGGTTTGGTTGGTTTGGATTGGTTTGGATTGGTTTGGTTGGTTTGGATTGGTTTGGTTGGTTTGGATTGGTTTGGATTGGTTTGGATTGGTTTGGTTGGTTTGGATTGGTTTGGTTGGTTTGGATTGGTTTGGATTGGTTTGGATTGGTTTGGATTGGTTTGGATTGGTTTGGTTGGTTTGGATTGGTTTGGATTGGTTTGGATTGGTTTGGATTGGTTTGGATTGGTTTGGATTGGTTTGGATTGGTTTGGATTGGTTTGGATTGGTTGGATTGGATTTGGATTGGTTTGGTTTGGTTGGATTGGATTGGATTGGATTGGATTTGGATTGGTTTGGATTGGTTTGGATTGGTTTGGATTGGTTTGGTTGGTTTGGATTGGTTTGGATTGGTTTGGTTGGTTTGGATTGGTTTGGTTGGTTTGGATTGGTTTGGATTGGTTTGGATTGGTTGGATTGGTTGGATTGGTTTGGTTGGTTGGATTGGTTTGGATTGGTTGGATTGGTTTGGATTGGTTTGGATTGGTTTGGATTGGTTTGGATTGGTTTGGATTGGTTTGGTTGGTTTGGTTGGTTTGGATTGGTTTGGATTGGTTTGGATTGGTTTGGATTGGTTTGGTTGGTTTGGATTGGTTTGGTTGGTTGGATTGGTTTGGATTGGTTTGGATTGGTTTGGATTGGTTTGGATTGGTTTGGATTGGATTGGGATTGGTTTGGATTGGTTTGGTTGGTTTGGTTGGTTTGGATTGGTTTGGTTGGTTTGGATTGGTTTGGATTGGTTTGGATTGGATTGGGATTGGTTTGGTTGGTTTGGTTGGTTTGGATTGGTTTGGATTGGTTTGGATTGGTTTGGTTGGTTTGGATTGGTTTGGATTGGTTTGGTTGGATTGGTTTGGATTGGTTGGTTTGGATTGGTTTGGTTGGTTTGGATTGGTTTGGATTGGTTTGGATTGGTTTGGTTGGTTTGGATTGGTTTGGATTGGTTTGGATTGGTTTGGATTGGTTTGGATTGGTTTGGATTGGTTTGGTTGGTTTGGATTGGTTTGGATTGGTTTGGATTGGTTTGGTTGGTTTGGATTGGTTTGGATTGGTTTGGATTGGTTTGGTTGGTTTGGATTGGTTTGGATTGGTTTGGATTGGTTTGGATTGGTTTGGATTGGTTTGGTTGGTTTGGATTGGTTTGGATTGGTTTGGTTGGTTTGGATTGGTTTGGATTGGTTTGGATTGGTTTGGGATTGGTTTGGATTGGTTGGTTTGGATTGGTTTGGATTGGTTTGGATTGGTTTGGATTGGTTTGGATTGGTTTGGTTGGTTTGGATTGGTTTGGATTGGTTTGGATTGGTTTGGATTGGTTTGGATTGGTTTGGATTGGTTTGGATTGGTTTGGATTGGTTTGGATTGGTTTGGATTGGTTTGGATTGGTTTGGATTGGTTTGGATTGGTTTGGATTGGTTTGGATTGGTTTGGTTGGTTTGGATTGGTTTGGATTGGTTTGGTTGGTTTGGATTGGTTTGGATTGGTTTGGATTGGTTTGGATTGGTTTGGATTGGTTTGGATTGGTTTGGATTGGTTTGGATTGGTTTGGATTGGTTTGGATTGGTTTGGATTGGTTTGGTTGGTTTGGATTGGTTTGGATTGGTTTGGTTGGTTTGGATTGGTTTGGATTGGTTTGGATTGGTTTGGTTGGTTTGGTTGGTTTGGATTGGTTTGGATTGGTTTGGATTGGTTTGGATTGGTTTGGATTGGTTTGGATTGGTTTGGTTGGTTTGGATTGGTTTGGATTGGTTTGGATTGGTTTGGATTGGTTTGGATTGGTTTGGATTGGTTTGGGATTGGTTTGGATTGGTTTGGATTGGTTTGGATTGGTTTGGATTGGTTTGGATTGGTTTGGATTGGTTTGGATTGGTTTGGATTGGTTTGGATTGGTTTGGTTGGTTGGTTGGTTGGATTGGTTTGGATTGGTTTGGTTGGTTTGGATTGGTTTGGATTGGTTTGGATTGGTTTGGTTGGTTTGGATTGGTTTGGATTGGTTTGGATTGGTTTGGATTGGTTTGGATTGGTTTGGATTGGTTTGGATTGGTTTGGATTGGTTTGGATTGGTTTGGATTGGTTTGGATTGGTTTGGATTGGTTTGGATTGGTTTGGATTGGATTTGGATTGGTTTGGATTGGTTTGGTTGGATTGGTTTGGATTGGTTTGGATTGGTTTGGATTGGTTTGGATTGGTTTGGATTGGTTTGGATTGGTTTGGATTGGTTTGGATTGGTTTGGATTGGTTTGGATTGGTTTGGATTGGTTTGGATTGGTTTGGTTGGTTTGGATTGGTTTGGATTGGTTTGGATTGGTTTGGTTGGTTTGGATTGGTTTGGATTGGTTTGGATTGGTTTGGTTGGTTTGGATTGGTTTGGATTGGTTTGGATTGGTTTGGATTGGTTTGGATTGGTTTGGATTGGTTTGGATTGGTTTGGATTGGTTTGGATTGGTTTGGATTGGTTTGGTTGGTTTGGATTGGTTTGGATTGGTTTGGTTGGTTTGGATTGGTTTGGATTGGTTTGGTTGGTTTGGATTGGTTTGGTTGGTTTGGATTGGTTTGGATTGGTTTGGATTGGTTTGGATTGGTTTGGATTGGTTTGGTTGGATTGGTTTGGATTGGTTTGGTTGGTTTGGATTGGTTTGGATTGGTTTGGATTGGTTTGGATTGGTTTGGTTGGTTTGGATTGGTTTGGATTGGTTTGGATTGGTTTGGATTGGTTTGGATTGGTTTGGATTGGTTTGGATTGGTTTGGATTGGTTTGGATTGGTTTGGTTGGTTTGGATTGGTTTGGATTGGTTTGGATTGGTTTGGATTGGTTGGATTGGATTGGTTTGGATTGGTTTGGATTGGATGTTGGATTGGTTTGGATTGGTTTGGATTGGTTTGGATTGGTTTGGATTGGTTTGGATTGGATTGGTTTGGTTTGGATTGGTTTGGATTGGTTTGGATTGGTTTGGATTGGATTTGGATTGGATTTGGATTCGTTTTGGATTGGATTGGATTGGATTTGGATTGGATTTGGATTGGATTTGGATTGGATTTGGATTGGATTTGGATTGGATTTGGATTGGATTTGGATTGGATTTGGATTGGATTTGGATTGGATTTGGATTGGTTTTGGATTGGATTTGGATTGGACAGCGTCAATGGTTTTTTTTGTTGGGGCGTAGGACCACTGCGTCCATTGAGTTGATCTTTTGTGGTATGCTTCATATCTACAAGCAATAAACTCCCAGCTGTTATTGATTTTTAAACACATGTGTAAAAAAATAATACAATTAAGGTGGTTATACAACAAAGCCACAAATTGGCCATCTTGGAAACCACGTGCTTTTCAAGTGATTTTTCAAGAGCACGAATTGAAAGAACCGCAACGCCCATAAGGATGAAACATCCGTAGATCGTTTGCCTACTTATGCTAAATAATCGACTTTAATTTCAGCATTGTACGAAAATTATTGCGCTAGATTTGAACTTTTGATAATAGGAGTAGAAAACCGTGTGGTGAATTTAGAATTCACCACATGGCTTGATTGTATAATCACCTTAAATTTATTCTTTCGTATAAACAGCTCCAAATAATTTGCTTATCAGAATAAACAGTGAACTAGTAGAGACGGTGAATATTGTGGGGAATAAAGTGAGCCCGAAAAAAGCATTTGTAGTTTTTGGTTACATTGATAAATAAAATAGAATTTAAAAAAGAACAAACCATTAGGCTGAAACCCATCTGGTTGAAAGTCATTTGACCGAAAGGGTCATTTGGCCGAAAGGGTCTTTACGCCAAAAGGTTCATTACGCCGAAATAGTCATTTGGCCGAAAGGGTCATTTGGCCAAAATGGTCGTTTGGTCGAAAGGGTCATTTAGTCAAAAGGGTCATTAGGCCGAAAGAGTCATTTGGCCGAAATGGTCGTTTGGTCATTAGGCCGAAAACGTCGTTTGGTCATTAGGCCGAAAACGTCGTTTGGCAGAAAGGGTCGTTTGGTCGAAAAAGTCATTTGGCCGAGTAGGACATTTGGCCGAATAGGTCGTTTAGCCGAATAGTTCATTTGAAAAGTGAGAAATTAGGAATGAGAAGAGAGACGTCTCACTTCTCACTCTTCATTTTTCTCTTGTCACTGTAAAAGGTGAGAAGCGCGAAATGAGTAGTAAGACGTCTCACTACCCACTTCACACTACTCACTTTTTACAGTGAGAAGTGAGAAATATGAAGTGAGACGTCTCACTTCTCACTCCTCATTCTCGCTATGAAAAGTGAGATGCGCAAAGTGAGTAGTGAGAAGCGCAAAGTGAGTAGTGGAACGTCTCACTACTCACTTCGCGCTCCTCATTTCTCACTTCTCACTGTAAAAAAGTACTCACATTGCGCTTTTCACTTTATACAGCGAGAAGTGATAACTGAGGAGTGAGAAGTAAGACGTCTCACTTCTCACTCTTCATTTTTTTTCTTATTCATTCTTTTCTTCTCACTGTAAAAAGTGAATAGTGAGACGTCTCACTACGTGAAAAGTGAAAAGTGCTTCTCACTGTTAAAAGTGAGTAGTGCGAAGTGGGTAGTGAGACGAAATGAAGAGTGAGAAGTGAGACGTCTCTCCTGTCATTCCTAACTTCTTTCGGCAAAATGACCCTTCCGGCCAAATGATCCATTCGACCAAAGGAACCTTTCGGTCAAATGACCCTTTCGGCCAATAACTCTTTCGGCCAAACGACTCTTTTATCCTTTCGGCCTAATGGTCTGTTCGGCCTAGTGGCAAAATTTTTCCCCGTTTTGGTGTACCCTTCATCGTCGTTCGTGGTCTTCTGGAGCAGATGTACTTGGTGACGACTTCAATTCCCTCAGACGGCGTTTTATCCAGAGTCTCTTAATTCTCGTGTATACATGGATGAGACAGTGTGCCATGAGCTTCACAAGCTCACGTAGCATCGATTCGGTGCGACGAGAGAAGCTAGCGCGCGCAAAAAATAACAGAGTGTGCGTGTCTCAATGTACGTCTCATGAGACTCATCTCATGCGCTAGAAATGCATAGCTGGCGTTACTTGGGCGACGATATTATTGGATGTTTTTTTTTAAGAATCATTCTTTATTGTTTATAAACAAAATAATATTTTGCCTATTAATACATCGATGGAAAGCTTAGCTGTGCTTTGTGTCCAAAAATCTCAGGTGTATGTTTTTTCTATCAAAAGTTATGTACGATTAACCAAATTATTTTTTAAGGCCCACCTGACCAACGAACATTTTTTTATGGTTAATATAATACTACGACGTTAGTTCCTTGATTTCATACACTATTGTACGCCAAATGTGTTTCGAAAATGAAAAGCATATCTACAACAGTATTTTATTTGAAGGGCTCAAAAGTTTTGAGCATAACGGAGCCGTATTCAACTTATTGTATTAAATAATTCAAGAATTTTGGTATTGGTGATGATAAAGGCAAACGAGAGTTACTTTCGATTATTCTGCACTTACCTTTCTCAACAATTTCGAGTTCATTCAGTAGCCGCTAGGTTGTGAAGCCCGATGGAGGTCCTTCGTAGCTAAGTTGGTAAAAGCACCAGTCTAGCGTACTGTAGGGTCGTGGGTTCGAGTCCCATCGAAGGGAAAGTGGTTACCTCCAATACATTTTTCAAATCATTAACTTTCACATAATGTACATATTCACATATGAGATTTCATAACATTGTAAACTTCTCAACATGTTACCTATGAAAAATAGTAGAATAGTGAAAAGGGGTCTTTTAGTTTCGCTTGCTTGTTTGTATTGGTATAATAAATTGAAGTAGCAAAAATTCTACCTTTTCCATAGTTAACGTATTTAGACTCCCTCAGATGTAGGCGATTCTAGTCACCTTTTATTATTGCAAATTGAGGACACATTCTTCCTCTTTCTAACAATATGCTGATCTTTAAGATTGGTTAAAAAATGTTGGGTTTATGGTCAGTCAAGTCAAGAATTGACAAAAATCGAGGGGCCCTTAAACATGATTTCGTGTATGACTAACGAGAGGTCTATTTTTCCAAATAGTTGCCCGGTCTCGGACCCGGATTATTGTTTCAGTCGATTCTTTGACTTATTCAAGGTCAACTTTTCCAAAGAACTTATATTCTTTATGCCTTCAACTATTTTTAAAAAAAGAAAAAGAAACATAAAAAGTGCTGTTCATCTGAAATGGCCTGGAAAATTGAACTGATGTTGGTTTAAGATTGGGAAAATGTTGAGCCTAACTTGAAAAACAGCTCTTTTTTATGTTCAGTATTTTTTTTTAATAATTAGAGGCAACAATGAATATGGGTTCTATTGCAAAGCTGATTTTAAATAAATTAATAAATCGATTCAGAGAATTTTTTTTTTAAGGGGTAGGTTAATTTTGTTGGATTGTTAGCAGGTTTCGTCACCGCCACTATTCTGTTCTTGTATCTGATCCGATTAAGTTTGCCTTACTTTTGCTTTTTAGCATTGATAGTGCACTGTTTGTGTTTACGCTGGATGTGCAATGGAATGCATCAAACCTTTTTATTCCTTCAATTTTTTTTAGCTTTAGAGATAATAAAATGATAATAGTGGTAGGAAACGTGGGGATTGAACGATTTTCAATTTCCTTTCCGAAGGAACAGGAATATTCCCATAGCATCGCAATGGTGCATTCGATCGGTCGAACATCATGCTGGAGAAGAAGTGCTTGACTGAAAGGTGGAAAAACGGAAAATCACATGCATCACATGTGACATAACACTATCGTATCCCATTATCCTCTCAGAGCCGCTAGACATTGCGTTGGGTGTACCATGGGAAATGGGATCAAAAATGAAAACTTCCTACCCCTGGTTGTTGGTTTGCGACTGCATCTTGCCGAGTTGCCTTTCGTCGTTTTATCCTGGAGTTGATGTCGTGCCAGGCGATAGACGATGCACTGTTTGCTTAAGGTTGCCGTTGACTTCCTTTTCTTCATTGTACGTGAAGTGATTTTCATTATTTGACCTCATATACCTGAAGAGTTTGCTTCTTTTCAAAAATGATCTACCTTTTTCCTTATGATGAAAACCATTAAGTGCTTAATCATTAAGTTAATTTCTATAAAGTGCCTTTAATTTCGTGTGAAAAGCATCACAAATGTATTCAACATGCTGACGTATCTGCATATTGAAAATTCACTTGAAATACTCCTTTTAAAACAACTAGAACAGTAAATAAATTATGAGTACAGACATTAGATTGCTGTAAAAATCACCCATAGCGTAATTTCTATTACGAGAGCAAACAAATAGATTGGATTTTCGTTGAACTCAAGTGTCCTAGAAGAATCGGCCTATAATAACGCAACATAGTTACACATAAAGTCATCATTTGAATTTGACAAGTAGAATCGGCGTCGGGTTAATTAGGTATGAGAATAAAAATTAGGTATAACAAAATATAACGAATTCATGATTATTATAATTATGATTTCAGCTAAACAACTAAGCCAAAACATGTTTCCAATTTGCTCTCGTTATGATGTCAGACTTTGCTCGTGGTGTAGCTTTGACCATTGACGTGACGCTTTCGCTGATGGTGACGATGATGTTTATTTATTTTTCCAATTCAACCGCGCGATTAATTCAATTTGTTTTCTGTTCAAATAAATTCTCGCTTCGATACCCGGCGGCTAAAGGTTCATTCGCACGGAAGGCTACCTTATCCCCGAAATAGGGTGATTTAATAGCAAGTGCTTGTTGATTTTAAGCCCCACCGCCGTTGCTGGAGCATGCAGCGCGGTGCTGCCGTTTCCGAGCGCGATGCGGACGATGCGCTTGCCAACGAGGACACATACTACAGCAGTGGCCGAACGTATTGCATTGTGCAAACAACACTGTGTTGCTTGTAACTTGGGATTTTCGGAATGTGGCGAACGTGTGCAAGGGATCAAGCACGTTCCGGTGGCCGAAGGCGAACTTAAATTATTAAATTTCATTTGGTGTAAAACGGTTTGGTGAAATGCATTCTCAAAGTGCACCATGTGAGCCGATGGTTAGGATTACGCGTTAATATCCGTTTATTGAAAATTTTGATCCTATTAGAGTGGAACAAATAAAATTCGAAAAGAATCGCTTGTTTCAAGCGCTGTTCATGTTTGTTTTCACTAATATCAATTATTACTACAAAATCATAATAATTGGCACGTTGCTATGAATTCTTTTATAAATTGGATTGTAATCATTGTCAAACAAGAACGGTGCTGTGCCAAGATCACAGTCATAAGAATATAAGGTAGCATGAATCTGATATTAAGTTGAGGCGCAGGAAATGTCTGAATATGACTTTCCGGAGAAGCTGATTTGGCTTATTGCTGAAACACTTGATGACTCAATTAGTTCCAATGAGTTTTTTTTTTATCTTTCGTTTATTTGGAAGGCTCATTTGCCGTTAAGCGTTACGGAGCCGAAATCAAGTTTAACTATACATTTCTTGATTCTTATACATAGTGTTAGTTTTGGGGAACCGAAAGACTCGCGGTTTGATCGAGGTTAGGGAATACAATAATACAGTAGGAAAGGAAAGGTTTTCAGGGTACTTAAGTAATTACGATGCTGATGTTCACAAAGTTGACATTCCTCACATTTTACATCTGTAACAGGGACAAACAAACTTTTTGGGAGACAACGACGAGAGGAAGACATACGGAAGGGATTAACGACAGACATGGAAATGTTCAACAAGAGGAAGACATTCGATATGGGGTACGGCAGACAAGGGAATGGGCAGACAATGATTACAGTTTTACATCAGCAACTTTCAAAAATTGGTGGACCAGGGACATGTACTCGAGATCAAGGCCCGACAACACTTCCCTAATAGGCTTTGGTTGTTTTCCTCGGACCCGGAGATGTTCAGTTAGCACAGATCTGGGGCCACGATGCTCCTCGCACGCCCACACGACATGATCGATGTCCTGATAATCCTCGCCGCAAACACAGAGATTTCCTTCCGAGAGCCCCACTCTGAAAAGATGTGCATTTAGAGTGTAGTGATTGGACATTAGACGACACATGGTTCGAATGAAGTCTCGTCCCATATTCAATTTTTTGAACCATGGACGCTTCGACACCTGCGGGCGAATTGAATACAGCCATCTACCCAACTCCCCATTTGTCCATTTCTGTTGCCGGCTGTTCAAGGTTTCCTGACGAACTAATGTGAAAAATTCATCGAAGGTGATTTTCCGATCGTAAATATCACCTTCCATAGCGCCCACCTTAGCCAAAGAGTCCGCTTTCTCATTTCCCGAGATCGAGCAATGAGAAGGGACCCAAGCCATGGTGATTGTGTAAGACCGTTGTGATAAGGCACTCAAAGCTTTCCGTATCCCATTTAGAAAATACGCTGAGTGCTTAACCGGTTTCATTGACCGAACAGCCTCCAAGGAACTTAGACTGTCGGTGAAGATGAAAAAGTGGTCAGGAGGTAGGGATGCGATTTGCTCGAGTGAATAGTGTATAGCTGCTAGCTCAGCAGTATACACGGAACAAGGCTCTTTGAGCTTAAAGTAGGCGCTATGAAAAACGTTGAAAACACCGAAACCAGTGGAGTCCTCAATTTTTGACCCGTCTGTAAAAAAGCTTCTCTCCTCACTGGCGTGCCCGTATTTGCTTGCAAATAATGGAGGTATGACCTCCGCACACAGAAAGTCTGGTATTCCATGAACCTCCTGCTTCATGGACAGATCAAAAGTAACAGAGGAACTGTAAGAGTCTAAGAAGATAGCACGATTGGTATCTACCGAAGAAGGGCTTACCTCCAGCGTTATGTACCAGTGGTAAATACTCATGAATCGAGATTGAGGGTTTTGTTCGAGCAGCTTCTCGAAGTTATTAATGACCAATGGATTGAGAACCTCACAGCGGATGAGGAACCGGAGCGATAATTCCGCGAAACGATCTGTTAGTGGCAGTACTCCCGCAAGTACTTCCAAGCTCATTGTATGTGTCGAATTCATACATCCTAACGCGATACGGAGACAGCGGTACTGAATCCTTTGAAGCTTCAGCATGTGTGTTTTAGCCGCGGACTGGAAGCAGAAACTACCGTATTCGAGGACCGACAAAATGGTTGTTCTATACAACGTTATAAGATCTTCGGGATGCGCTCCCCACCATGTTCCGGTTATTGATCGCATGAAGTTGATCCGTTTCTGGCATTTTGTGTCAGATACACAATGTGCTTCCCGAAGGTACATTTCGAGTCGAATCAGACCCCGAGGTATTTAGAGGATATGCTGTGAATGATTGTCTTACCCATCAATTGAAACGGGAACTATGCCGGCTTATGTTTTTTGTCTTTCTCGTACAAGACTATCATCTCAGTTTTCTCCGGAGAGAACTCGATAACCAGCTTCAAAGCCCAAGTAGACAAATTGTCCAAAGTATTTTGCAATGGTCCTTGTAGATCAACTGCGGTTGGCCTCGAAACGTATACAATACAATCATCTGGATGCTGTCTAAACGAGCAATTTGGCATGAGACATTCATCAATGTCTCTGACGTAAAAATTATAAAGAAGGGCCTCAAACATGAGCCCTGAGGGAGACCCATGTAGCTAATTCGTGAAGTTGCCGAGTCACCATGAGAAAAACTCATGCGCTTCAAATTGTACAAATAGTTGTTCAAAATTGGTGAAAGTCCACACGCGTAGAGTTTGTCGGATAAGACATCAACGCAAACTGAATCAAAAGCTCCCTTAATGTCCAAAAGCACTGAGCCCATTTACTCTTTTTAGGTGAAGGTAAGCTGAATTTCTGAAGAAAGCAACGCAAGAAGTCGTTCGTTCCCTTACCCCTGCGGAAACCAAATTGTGTATCTGACAACAAACCATTCGATTCAACCCATTTGTCTAGCCGGAAGAGAATCATCTTCTCCAACAGCTTCCGAAGACATGACAGTATCGCGATGGGGCGATACGAGTTACAATCCGACGCGGGTTTTCCGGGCTTCTGGATGGCTATCACCCTCACTTCCCTCCAATCATCCGGAACAATGTTGCACTCCAGTAACTTGTTGAGGTTTTTAAGCGAATTGAACCTGATTCTATCCATCCCTGGAGCGGAATTGTTACATGAAAGGAGAGCAAGTGAGAATTCAATCATCGAAAAGGGACGATCCATATCATCCCTGTCTGCAAAAAGCATCACGTAGCTCTTGCCTCACCGGTACCGAATCCGGACAAACTTTCTTTGCGAAGTCAAGTATCCACCGCGACGAGCTTTCACGATCTTCGTTTACGGACGACGCTTTGCGCATTCTTCTCCCGACGGTCCACAGAGTTTTCATTGAAGTCTCGCGCGATAAACCTTCAACAAAGTGCGCCAATATCCGCGCTTCTTCACTTTGACCAGTTTCTTGAACTGGATTTCGAGCGCGGTGTATCGTTTGTGAAGAACGATCGCCCCGTGTTTCGAAATTCTTTGAACGCGGCGGATTTCTCGAGATAAAGTTGCGTACACTCGATGTCCCACCACGGACTGTAGGGTTTCCTACGAACCGAAGCTCCTGGCACCGGCCGACGTTGTGCCTGAAGAGCGCTTTCAAGAATCAACTGCGATAGAAACTTGTACTCTTCCCGCGGGAAGTGCTTCTATCGACTGTATGCCATCGCTGATGGCGTCCGCATATTTGCCCCAATCGATGTGCTTCGTGAGGTCATATGAAAGATCGATGGAAGCAGATTGCTTATGTCCATTGGAAATCGAAACTTCGATCGGCAAATGATCACTACCATGGGGATCTTGGACCACCTTCCAAGTACAGTCCAACGATAATGAGCTCGAACAAATGGAAAGATCTAGACGGCTATCTCTTGCTGGAGGAGCCACTCGTGTAACTTCTCCTGTATTCAAAATTGACATATTGAAGTCGTCGCAGAGGTCGTATATCATCGTTGAACGGTTGTCGTCGTACAGTTCCCCCCAGCCTGTTCCGTGGGAGTTAAAATCTCCCAGGAGCAACCGTGGCTCGGGCATAACCGAGCAGATGTGTGAGAGATCTCTTCGAGATATCGCGGTGTTTGGAGGAAGATATATCGAGGCGATACTGAGGTCTTTTCCTCGAATAGTCACCTGACATGCGACAGCTTCGGTGCCAGACATCGGCGCAAGATCGACTCTATAGAAGGAGTGCTGTTTTTTGATCCCTAAAAGCACCCCTCCATATCGATTTGCCCGATCGCGGCGAATGATGTTAAAATCAGGAAAATGAAGGTTTACATCTGGTGTTAGCCATGTTTCACATAAAGCAAAAGCATCGCATTGTAATTTGTTAACTAAAAATTTAAAAATATCTAATTTTGGAAGAATACTTCGACAGTTCCACTGTATTGACTAAGTTAGCCATCGAAGGATACAAATGACTCGAGGAGGGGCATTTTCGAAGCCAGCTGCTTCAGGAGAGGAGTCAGAATAGGAAGAACAGTTTTGACCATGTTCTTCACGGGGTCGGAAGCATCAAAGAAGTTGAGGATGAGCTCCACGATGCCAGAAAGTGTGAACATTGGAGCGCTCGGGAGTTCTTCTGCTCGCTCTGTATGCTCTCTTTCTGGCTGAGAAATCGCAAAAATGGGGTATCTGGGATTTTAGATGTTCCCGGAAGCGGTGGAAACTCTCGATCATCCCGATGTGAAACCACAAAAGTTGATCGTTTTTGAGTATTTCCTCCGCTTTGAATTTGACCATGTTGGATTGGGGCTCACTTTGAGGCTGTTTTCTAGGCTTTTTCGAGGGTCGCTGGCTCTGTTTTATTCTCTTCCTCGTTGAGCCATTGAAAACAAAGGGAACCCCATTTCCAACCTCGGAGTCAGAGCTACCTTGATCGTCCAAAGGAAGAGACGAGTAGATGGTGCCAGAAACGAGTGGAGGAGCGGCCTTCCTCAACATTTCGGCGTAACTTCGCCGAGAACGTTGCTGAAGAGACCGCTTCTGGTGGATTCGCTGCTGTATGTACGTTGGGCAAGCTTCAAGAGCATGTGGAGGGCTTTCGTTACAATAGACACATTTCGGTGCCGTCTTGCACGCTCCCTCCACATGCTTCTCTCCGCATGATGCACAGCGAGGTTTATTGCAACAGTACTGAGCGGTGTGGCCCAGCTGCTTGCAATTAACACAATTTATCACCTTCGGTACATACAGCCGAACAGGTAGACGAAGTTTGCCAATCACTACGTAGTCAGGCAGTGCGGACCCGGAAAAAGTGACGCAGAAAGAGTCAGACGGGGAATAACTCCGCTTCTCTCCCTCCTGCGACACCGAATACATTTGTTTGCAATCCAGTATCGCAACAGGAGGCAAAGAAACGTTCTTGAAACGACCGAAACCTTGTTTCAAATCGTCGCATGTCATACTTCCCTCCGTCACCACCCCCGCGATCTCACACACTGCTGACGGTAAATACACCTTATATTCGAGAGTGAAAAGCTCACAGGTGGCAATCTCGTTGGCCTGTTTGCGATCACTGACCGTGACACGGAGTTTACTGGACCCAACCATGTCAATGGTCGTGACAGACGAAAATCGCTTTTCCAGATCTTTGCTAATCTGGCTGATATTCAAACGTTTGCCTTTGGGTCGAAAGAAAACAACATACGGCCCACTAGAGTCGTGAGGGTAGGCCTTGGGACGGGGGCTCGTGGAGGAAATTTTAGCGTTGCTGGTGTCCATTTCGTTTTGGTTTGGAACACCCGAATGCAACGAAACATCTGACATGGAATACGAAGTACCGCCAACTTTGCCTTCGCGCATTGCGGACACGAAATGCGCCGCTGCAGCTGAGGCACAATCTCTTTTAAAACTAAACAATTATCACAAGGGCAGAAAAAAACACACACACAAACAAAATAATGATTTGGGACAGAGGGAAGACGAGCAAAAAGAAAGAAAAAACTATTCCAATAAGATGGAGAAGAGAGAACAATGAGAGGGAGCTCAATTAAATACTTGCGTTCACACTGCTGTGTCGCCGGCTAACAGTTCTGGCAGCACACACTAGCTCGATGGACACTCGCCGGTGGTGCGGTCGAAGCGAACCACGCTATTGTTGGTGTTCTCGCCGCACCCAACACTGCAACTGGGTGGATGGATGGTGGCAGGACGGCGGCGTCTGTGTTGGTGGAGACGCACGATGGATGATGACTGTCGGCGTGGGACGATGATGCCTGCGCCTGCGATGGACGCCGAATAAACTGCAAAGTTTTGCGTAGTTGCAAAACCAACGAAATGGCTACTTAACTGCTACAGCTAAGCACCACTTCCACTCAAGCACTATGCTTCAAAACACTTTCGGAAAAAAAACCACTACCTGTACTTCAGGAAAAAACCGAATGAGAAGCAGACCGTACGCGCACAGATAGAAAAAGTTGTTGAAATTTACACGAAAGTAATGCACATAAAGGGAATGCCAAAAAGAGCGTAATCTTAAACGATATTTTTGCTTGAATGTATGCAATTTGTATTGCATTATGCCACTATTTAGTCGACTAAGTGGCATAATGCTATACAAATTGCATACATTTAGGACGAAATTGATGACAAAGATTCATGTATGCTCAGAATAGTGTAATTTTCCGCGTCTGATTAGTTTTCATAAATTTGTTCTGTGCGGACTTACAACCGTCTCGAGTCCCAATGAGTTCTAGTTACTTGCTGAAATGAAAAAAAAAACATTTCTATTTTGAGCAAATTTCAATCTTCATATGATCCAAACACGTATAATATAGTCGACCATGTTTTTGATATTTCCTATAAAAATATATTCATTTTGAATTTTTTTTAGTCATCCGACATAGCATTGTAAAAGCCAACGTTTAATATTTGGGTCAATATCATTTTCTCAACACAGCTTGGAGTAGCGTTTTTAAACTAAATATCCTTTCCATCTTGTAGGAGATCCATTCTCGTTTCGGTAGACCTAAAGTGACTACAATCAACTGACATCGATCGGAGTGAAATGGAACTATCACGTGGCAGACAAAAAGTAATGATAAATTTCCCACAAAAAAATGATCCCGGAAATCAATATCCCGCTCTTTTTTTCTGCCTTCGCCAATGCAACGAAGGACCAAAACGGAGAAACCTGCAATTTGTATGTGATTGCAAGGAATCAATTTCGCGTGTTCGGAACGCTTATCAAGATCGTTGCGCCGGAGAAGGATGCAACTCGGCTCCCGGTTTCGGTTCGTTCGTTTCGACAGCATGTCGATTTGCGGTCATTTTTTTTTAACAGTTTGCAGCTGGCGTCCCCCCGATGATGAGTAATGAGGTGAGCGCGCGGTAGAGGGGTAGAGCCAAAAAATAAATACTTAAATCCCGAACGGAATATTTAAAATGATATATTAATCTCCTGCAGTCAGCTGGTCGCACTCGAATTGTTGGCTGTCGCCGCGGCCCAGCCCAATTCGGCAGAGTGCGGTCCACACGGAGCAAATTTGCATACGCCAGTGGAGAAATAAAATATTTATTATGGAAAATTGATTCAAATTATTCGAGTGGCGTAAAGCTGTTGGTTTCCGATTCGCACTTACCACTTACTGTCGTTGGGCGCACTACGTGACAGATTGTGGGATTCGTTGGAGCAGTCAGTGGGGTGCGAAAATAATAGATTCGGAATTATTTATAGGTACAGAGGCAGCGCGATTAGTTATAACGGGGAAGGTCCGGTTGGCCGAATCCCATTTGGCCGAAAATTCCATTTGACCAAAAAGTCATTTGGCCAATAGTCATACAGCCGAATAGATCATAATATAGTCGAACAGACCATCTAGCTGAAAAGGCCATTAGGACAAATAAGTCATTCTGCCGAATATGTCATTTGGCCGAAAAGGTCATTTGGCCGAATAGGTAATTCGGCTGAATAGGTCATTCGGCCGAATGTGTCATTTGACGTCTTACATCATTGAACGTTTAAGTCGTGGTCCATGGTAATTTCTTTAATGGTACGTCTGTTTGTCTGTGCTTAATACTTTTAGGCACTAAAATATGACTTCAAAAAGTCATATCTCCGTTGATTCTCAACCGTTTTTGACGATTCATCTACCAAACGAACCGGTTAGGTCTCTAGTTTTCAAACCTGAGAAATTGGCATTGGCCAGCTGGTTCCGGAATACTTCCGGGGTCGAGTGGGGTACCTTTTTATTCTCAAATCAACTGACCTTGCTAAAAGTCTTAAAACTAATTTTTTGATGTGTTCTACTTCATGGAATCACGAGATATGTTCAATAGTGCGTATTTCATGGTTCCTTAGTGGGTTGGACAGGTTCTGCGGCATTCCGGGGGCCTGGTTCCCCGGGAAGTGGCCACTTTTCGATTTAATCCGAAACTCATCTTGCGACGTCTCAAACTTCATGATTTCGCGAAACAAGCTCAATAGAGTCTAATTTGAGGTACCTAAGTGGTTCTGGTTAGGTTTCGTGCCATTCCGGGTACCTGGTTCTCCCGGGGAAGTGGCAACTTTTTGATTTCTTCCGACATCCATCTTGCGACGTCTCAAACTTCATGATTTTGCGAAACAAGCTCAATAAAGTCTAATTTCAGGTACCTGAGTGGTTCTGGCCAGGTTCCGTGGCATTTCGGGGACCTGGTTCCCCCGGGGAAGTGGCCACTTTTTGATTTGATCCGAAACCCATCTTGCGACGTCTCAAACTTCATTATTTTGTGAAACGAGCTCAATAGAGTCTAATTTGAGGTACCTGAGAGGTTCTGGTCAGGTTCCGTGGCATTCCGGGGACCTGGTTCCTCCGGGGTAGTGGCAACTTTATGATTTGTTCCGAAACCCATCTGGCAACGTCTCAAACTTCATGATTTCGCGAAACGAGCTCAATAGAGTCTAATTTGAGGTACCTGAATGGTTCTGGTCAGATTCCGTTGCATCCCGGGGACCTGGTTCCCCCGGGGAAGTGACCACTTTTCGATTTGATCCGAAACCCATCTTGCGACGACTTAAACTTCGTGATTTCGCGTTATACGAGCTCAACAGATTCTAGTTTGAGGTACCTGAGTGGTGCTGGTCAGGTTCCGTTCCGGGGACCTGGTTCCCCCGGGGAAGTAGCAACTTTTTTATATGAACTGAAAACCCATCTTGCGACGTCTCAAACTTCATGATTTCGCAAAACGAGGTCAATAGAGTCTAATTTGAGGTACCTGAGTGGTGCTGGTCAGGTTACGTGAACTTCCAAGAACCTGGTTCTCTCAGGGATGTGTGCTTTTTTGTTGTGATCGTAAACCCATCTCTCGACAAACATCATGGTTTCATAAGACATTTACATTACAATAGAGATTTTTTCAAGGCACTTGAGTGGTGCATGTTGTGTTCCGTGGTGTTCAGGGAATCTGGTTTAACTTTTTGATGCATTTTGAAACACATCCTGTATCGTATCAAATTTATGTCGTACCAAAGTGGAAACTATCCAGAAGTACAAAATTTCTCAGAATACTCGAGAGCATGTACAACATTTTAGAACTACATGTTTCGTTGATCATGTTACAGATTACATGATTCAGGCATAATGAGAAACGTCTGCTCGTTTCGCGAGATCATGAAGTTTGAGACGTCGAAATGTTGGTCAGTTCAGTTTGCATTCACATTCATTTACATTCCAGGTTTCGCGAAGTCATGAAGTTTGAGACGTCGCAAGAAGTCGTCACATCAAAAAGTGGCCATTTCGCGGGGGAACCAAAATCATGAAGTTTGAAACGTCGCAATATGGGTGTCGGATCAAATCAAAAAGTGGCCAGTTCCCCGGGGGAATCAGGTCCCTGGAATACCACGGAGCCCGACCAGCATCACTCAGGTACCTCAAATTAGACTTTATTGAGCTCGTTTCGCGAAATCATGAAGTTTGAGACGTCGCAAAATGGGGTTTCGGATCAAACCAAAAAGTGGCCACTTCTCCGAGGGAACCAGGTCTCCGGAATGCCAAGGAACCTGACCAGAATCACGTAGGTATCTTGTTGTTCTTCCAACGAGGACAGAGTGGTTTCCGAGACTTCAAAACCTTTATTTCAGGGTATTTTAATATCCTACATATAGAGTTCATTTGTGTCAGTTTAGAACCTTATTATTAAGCTATATGGACTTACGTTTAGTCACTCTGCACCCGCCTTACTTATAGTTCTGGCTGAAATCTATTTTAATTGATCACCGAGCGCTGCGAGGTCTAGATAGTTTTATAAATAGCATGGAATATTTAACTGCATTATTTACTTTCGTTACCTGTAGTTCAGAATGGGATACGAACGAATCGATTGCGGTTAAGTTTCTCCCTAGTATCAACTGCACGTATGCTATAGAATTCAATATGTGCTTAATTAGCTTGTAGGATAATGATTATGATTTTAGTTTACATACTTCACTTGTATTATTAGTTAGACATACTTGAGTTCAAATTATACACTTTTGATTATCAATTTAGTTTTAATTTCACGACACGAGTGCGAATGTTATACTTCATGAATCACTTTCGCTTTCCCTTGACATCTGGCATTCTCTCTATTGTCCATATTCCGCCACAATATGATCTCTCATATACCGTCTATCTACACTTCGTCATGAGCGCACGTTTAACCATCACAAGGGGCACGAGTTATAGACTTTAGAGCGGTGCAACACCGAGGGGTTGTAACAGTCCCCCGCGGTATGCCAGTGCAAGGTCTGGCCTACTTCGTTACGCTCCTAACGTCTAGGACCGCCAATTTAACTACTGGTCTTTCATAAATTCCCTTCGCTGTTTGGACTGTTGCTCTGCGTACCTGTCCGTCTCAATTAACCGTTCCAATTACCCGACCTTTCGGCCAGCAGTTCCTGGGATGATTTGGATCGGCGATTATAACTATATCACCGACTTCAATGGGTTTTACCTTCTGATGCCATTTGGTACGTCTGGTTAATTCCGGGAGGTACTCTCGAAGCCATCGCTGCCAAAAATGGTTTGCCATCGCTTGTGATAGCTGATATCCATGCCGTTTAATAACTGCTCTGTCGCAGCACTGTGTCAACGGCTTGGCTCCATCAGATGACCCAAGCAAAAAATGATTGGGTGTGAGAGCTGGTGCTGATTCATTATCCAGTGGTACTTCAGTGAGTGGTCGGGCATTAAGAGCCCCCTCTACTTCAACCAAGGCGTTCCTTAACTCTTCGTCTGTTGGCCGTCTACAGTCTATTATCTCAACCAAATTTCGCTTCACTGATTGTATCAACCGCTTCCAGCTGCCGCCCATGTGCGGTGAGGCAGGAGGGTTAAACCGCCACGCCGTCCGTGGGCTGGTGAACTCCTGCATGATCATTGTTTGATCGACATCCTGAAGTGCATTTCGCAGCTCTCGCTCAGCTCCGACGAAATTGGTTCCTCTGTCGCTATAGAACGACACCGGTGTGCCTCGACGAACCATAAAATTTCGAATTGCCATGATACACGATGGGGTGCTTAAGGTATGGGCAATCTCTAAGTGGACAGCCCGAACGGTAAGACAGGTTAGTAAGACCCCCCACCTCTTCTCAACCCTTCTTCCCACTACGACCTCAATCGGACCGAAATAGTCTACTCCTACATGAGAGAATGGACGAGTATAGGCGGCCAACCTAGCCGGTGGTAAATCCGCCATTTCTGGTGGATGTGGAACAGTATTTCTGTTCTTACATCTTTGACATTTGCTTCTAATTTTCTTCAGTGCTACTCGCAGGCGAGTGATGCAGAAGTATTGTCGCACCTCGTTCAAAACAGTATTTTGGTTGCGATGGTGAAATTTCTCGTGGTAGTGTACGAGAACTAATCGTGTAACGGGGTGATCATGCGGCAAAATAATAGGGTTTTTGGCGTCTTCAAGCAGGAACTCACATGCGTCGACCCTACCTTTCATCCTTAGTAAGCCGTGATCGTCGAGAAACGGACTAAGATTGTAGATTGTACTTCTCTTCGGAATTTGCTTAGCCAGTTG
Organism: Armigeres subalbatus; assembly: GCF_024139115.2. Classification (NCBI taxonomy): domain Eukaryota; kingdom Metazoa; phylum Arthropoda; class Insecta; order Diptera; family Culicidae; genus Armigeres; species Armigeres subalbatus. The sequence continues at coordinate 5,630,218 of NC_085141.1, read as the reverse complement.
ATTGCTTCTACCGATCCCTTTAAGAAGACCTATCTCATCTGCGTAGACATCGCGTTGCGCTATCTGGATATGGTGGATTTCGGCCTGCTGTAGTTCTTCACTGGATAAAGGCCCTTCAATAGCAGCCTCCTTCTTTACACGACATTTACACTTGTTTATAAAACGCATAACATAACCGGTAACACGTAGCAGGCGCGTCCAACTTGAAAAGTTTATAGCTGGAATTAATGGCTCGAATTCTTGATAATGCAGGAGAACACTGGGTCGTATCTCTTCCTCTGTAATGCTTCCTCTGTACGTAATCGGCGGCCACAGTTCTTCTGGTAGCCGCAGAAATTCCGGTCCTTGAAACCACCTGCTATTTACACTTAAATCTGGTTGTCTCTGCCACTTAGTCCCATCGTCCGCTACATTTTGTTTAGATGGAACCCATCTCCATTCCCGTTCATCTGTTGTCTCCAGGATCTCACTAACTCTTACGGCCACAAAAGGGCTGTATCTACGATGGTCAGATTGCAACCAACAAAGAACGTTCTTAGAGTCTGACCAGAAGACGCGTTTTGATATTGACAATGGCAGCTCTGGTACCATACTATGAGCCAATCTTACTCCGATCACCGCTGCCATGAGCTCCAGTCGTGGGATTGAAAGATATTCGAATGGCGCTACTCGGATCTTAGCACACAACAACATGCATTCTACTTCATTTACCTCCTCGAAGCGAAGATACAGGGGATGGACAAAAAAATTAGGATAGGCAGATTTTGGGTAAAATTAGATGTGTTGTAACTATCTTAGTTATCATCCGATTTTGACAATTCAGGCATGCCCGAACTAGAAAATTAATGCAGTTTGACGGTATGTCCATGGAACCGACTATGGCCACCGGATTCCGGAGATATTCCGGTTTTTTCGGAGGTAGGTTCAAAGTCGTAAATTTGAGGTGGATATTAGGAGAAGTTGTAGTTAAAAATTGAATAATATTAGTAACCACAAATGAAGTAGGGCTCTTGCTGATTGGAACCATGCAGTGTTGGGAAATGTACAGTAAAACACTGTGATTATGCGAATGTTTACATTTTATCCGGTCAAATTTCACGCACCGCACAAACCGAAACAGTTTTCCGCCTCATTGTGACATTTTTTTTACCGATGAGGCAAACTGTTTGTATGTTCCTGCCTGCTGCTGCGTGATAGTCGAGCCGTCGGTACAGTCAGCAGATTTCTTGTTTCGGTTTGTGCGCAGCGCAAACAGAACAGAATCGAGTTAAATTGCCTGTGGCGCAAAGCCTAGAAAGAATGCTAGCCGTTGGTACTAATTCATTAGTTCTAGCCTCTAAAATGAGCAAGGAGTAAAGAAATAATCATTTACCACCAAAACGGTCATGTCGTCGTGAAATGAGCGTACAGAAACATTAATTGTGGGAGAGAAAATAATAAAACCATGTGCTGACTGTCGTCTGCTTGCTCGTGGCTGCTGCTGCGGCTGCCATGTTTTTGTTTTTCTTTTACTTCTTGGCAGATTGAATGATAAAAAGAAATGTCAACCGTTCCCGTCCCTGGAACCATGTATTGAGATTTGGAATCGGACCATAATCAAGTGAGATATGGCCATTTCTTTATAATCGGTTCCGATCGATACTTATCAAAGGGGTCAGGCCACAACTTTATTTGAATCTCGCTTTTTGATAGATCGTCCACTATGATTTTATTCTAGAAGGCTTCTAATGTGTCAAGAATGAAAAACGAATCCTGGAGTCGCTGGGATGTCCCAGGGGAACCTGTGAATGGGGACATTTAAGTTTTAGCACCAAAATCAGTCATTCGAGGCTCTTTTTTCATGGTTTTCGATCAGGAAGCGAAGTATGAATAGAAAATGGTCCATTGACGGCTCTGACCGCTTCCAGGATCTACGGATTGGCCCCGGGGAACCTGTGGAAGGGGAAATTTTAGTTTTAGCACCAAAACCAGTCATTCGAAGGCTCTTTTATCATGGTTTTCGATCAGGAAGCGAAGCATGAACATAAAATAATTTATTGACGGCCCTGGCCGCTTCCAAGACCTACGGATTGGCCCCGGGGAACCTGTGGAAGAGGACATTTAATTTTTAGCACCAAAACCAGTCATTTGGCGGCTCTTTTTTCATGGTTTTCGATCAGAAAGCAAAGTATGAATATAAAATGGTCCATTGTCGGCTCTGACCTCTTCCAGGACCTACGGATTGGACCCCGGGGAACCTGTTGAAGGGGACATTTTAGTTTTAGCATCAAACCCAGTCATTAGAAGGCTCTTTTTTTCATGGATTACGACCAGGAAGCGAAATATGAATTAAAAATTACCATTGTCGGCTCTGACTGCTTCCAGAACCTACTGATTGCCTTCGAGGATTTTGTGAATGAGGACATTTTAGTTTTAGCACTAAAACCAGTCATTCGATTTTTGATCAGGAAGCGAAGTATGAATATAAAATGGTCCATTGAAGGCTCTGACCGCTTCCAAGACCCACGGATTGCTCCTGGAGGCTCTGTGTAAGGGGACATTTTATTTTAAGCATCATAACCAGTCATTCGACGTCTCTTGTCTAGTGGTTTCGATTAGGAATCGAGAAATGAATATAAAAGGGACCATTGAGGGCTCTGACCGCTTTCTGGACCTACAGATTGGCCCAGGAAACCTGTGAAAGGGGACATTTTAGTTTTAGCACCAAAACTAGTCATACAACGGCTCTTTTTTCATGGCTTTGTATGAAGTAGGCAGGTTCCCCGTGAGCTATTCGTAGGTCCAGAAAACGGTCAGAGCCGTCAATGGTCCATTTCTTGTTCATACTTCACATTCTGATTAAAATCCTTGAAAAAAGAGCCGTCCAATGATTGGTTTTTGTGCTAAAACTAAAATGTCTCCTTCTACAGTTCCCCGGGGCAATCCGTAAGTCCTGGAAGCGGTCAGATCCATTAATGGTCCAATTTATACTCATACTTCGCTTTCTGATAAAAAATCACGAAAAAAAAAGCCGTCGAGATATTGGTTTTGGTGCTGCAACTTAAATGTTCCTTTCCACTGGTTTTCCGGGGGGAATCTGTAGGTCCTGAGAGCGGTCAGAGTCATCAATGGTCAATTTTATATTAATACTTTGCTTATATTAAAGAAGAGCTGTCGAATGATTGATTTTGGAACTAAAACTAAAAACTAAAATGTCCCCTTCCACAGGTTCCTCGGGGCAACCAGTAGGTCCTGGAAGCGGTCAAAGCTGTCAATGTTCCTTTGATATTTATACTTTGCTTCCTGATCGAAAACCTATGAAAAGAGCCGTCGAATAACTGATTTTTGAGCTAAAACTCATATAATCCCTTCCACAGGTTCCTCGGGGGCAATCCTTGGGTCCTGGAAGCGGTCAGAGCCGTCAATGATCCATTTTATTTTCGTACTTCGCTTCCTGATCGATAACCATGAATGAAGAGCTGTCGAATGGCTGGTTTTGGTGCTAAAACTAAAATGTCCCCTTCCACAGGTTCCTCGGGGCCAATCCGTAGATCCTGGAATCGATCAGAGCCGTCAATGGACCATTTTATATTCATACTTCGCTTCCTGATCGAAAACCATGAAAAAAGAGCCGTCGAACGACCGGTTTTGGTGGTAAAACTAAAATGTCCCTTCCACAGTTTCCCCGAGGCTAATCCGTAGATCCTGGAAGCGGTCAGAGCCGACAATGGAGCATTTTATATTCGTACTTCGCTTCCTGATCGAAAACCATGAAAAAAGAGCCCACGAACGACTGGTTTTGGTGGTAAAACTAAAATGTCCTCTTCCACAGGTTCCCCGGGGACAATCCATAGGTCCCGAAAGCGGTCAGAACCGTAAATTGACCATTTTATATTCATACTTCGCTTCCTGATCGGAAACCATGAAAAAAGAGCCGTTGAACGACTGCTTTTGGTGGTAAAACTAAAATGTCCCCTTCAACAGGGTCCCCGGGGCCAATCCGTAGATCCTGGAAGCGGTCAGAGCCGCCAATGGACCATTTTATATTCATACTTCGCTTCCTGATCGAAAACCATGAAAAAAGAGCCGTCGAATGACTGATTTTGGTGTTAGAAACTTAAATGTCCCCATTCACAGGTTCCTGGGGACATCCCAGCGACTCCAGGATCCGTTTATTCAATTGGTTTTTCATTCTGGACACATCACAGGGCTTCTAGAATAAAATAATAGTGAACGATCTATCAAGAAGCGAGATTCAAATGAAGTTGTGGCCTGACCCCTTTGATAAGTATCGATCGGAACCGATTTTAAAGAAATGGCAATATCTCACTTGATTCTGGTCCGATTCCAAATCTCAATATATGGTTACAATCAGCAAGAGCCCTACTTCATTTCTGGTTACTAATATTATTCAATTTTTAATTACAACTTCTCTTAATATCCACCTCAAATTTACGCTTTTGAACCTACCTCCGAAAAACCCGGAATATCTCCGGAATCCGGTGGCCATAGTCGGTTCCATGGACATACCGTCAAACTGCATTAATTTTCTAGTTCGGGCATGCCTGAATTGTCAAAATCGGATGATAACTAAGATAGTTGCAACACATCTAATTTTACCCAAAATTTGCCTATCCTAGTTATTTTGTCCATCCCCTGTAAATAGCAGCAGCCATGCCGTTTTCACTAGCGTCAACGAAAACGTGCAACTGAATTTTTGTCTCACAGCTGGCTGATATCTTTTGTCGAAAGCAACGAGGAATGCTAACTTTCTCCAACAATGGAAGAAGATGTCTTCCATTCTTCAAACTGTTTGTCCTTGATCTCCTGCCTTCATTGTACACCGGAACGCCAAACTTCTTGTAGAGTAATTTTTAGATGCATCAGGAAGTTAGATATTAGTACCAGTGGGTCGAAGACAGTCATTAGAACACGGAGTACCTCATTCTTTGTAGGGCGACGAAATCCTTTTAACAGGGCTTCGTCAAAACGTGACCAGGATACTTTGAATGTGAAATGGTCTTTGGAAGTATCCCACCACATTCCCAACACCTTTTCTGTTCCCAAATCCATTGACAAGTCCAGGTTCTTTTGCGCTGCCCCATCGTCTTGCATGGCCGTCAGAACACGATGCGAGTTCGAAACCCAATTTCGAATCTCGAATCCTCCTTCTGCGTGGACGAACCGTACAGCCTTCGCCAACTCGATTGCGGCTTCTTCCGTTTCCTCACGCTCCATCCGCTTTTCTAAACATTCGAGTCGCTGCAAGGCCATCGGTTTGCTATCTGGTAAACGAACTTTTTCGTAGCGCCAAAGTAGTCCTGTCTCATATCGGCTTCCATTGAAGAGCGTTAGCGATTCTAATAGGGTTCGGGAACGTTCATTTTCATTTGACATACTGGTCTTTTCCGTTTTAGAGATTCCCAAGTTTTCGAGACTAAAAAAATTCTTAACATCGCGATGAAGTGTTTCATCAAAGCCACAGCTGCATTCACATATATGATAGGCTCGATACACTGTATCAGTTGGCTCTGGATGTCTGCAACTCCCGTAAATAGTCCAACCAAGTAGAGTTTTCACTGCAATGGGTTCTCCTTCTTTACCTTCTCGACTGTTCCGAACAAGTGCTACTCTGGCATGTTTCACTCCGATAAGAATACGTGGCTGAATGTCCTGATATGAAGTAACCGGAAGGCCATGAAGATACGGGTAAATTGTTTGAAGTTTCTCAACATCGAGCGACTGACCGGGCAACTTCAAATCTTTAACCGTACGAACATCGCTGAGCTCAAACTTTCGGCCGGATTGTCCACTAATTCCAATATCAACACTGATTGATTCTGCTTCGAAACGATGTGTACCGCCAGTCCATTTCAGACAAAGTGGTACTGATTTACCCGTTACTCCTAAATCAACTGCCAAACCTTGATCGATCAACGTTAGCTCCGAACCGTCGTCCAGAAATGCATAGCATTCAATTTGCTTCTTTAGTCCGTACAATGTAACGGGTAGATAACGGAACATTCTGACTCCGTAGTGGGAGAGGTGAATATTCACATTTGATTCTTCTCGCGCGGACTGGCCCTGGCTACTACTGGGTTCAGTAGTAAAGGCTAAGTCCTTATGCAGCAACTCATGGTGCTTGAAAGTGCAATTGTTTTTCCCACATGGTTTAGCATCGCACCTTCCTCCATGCTGCCTGAGACACCTTCGGCAAATCCGTAGTTCGCGTATTGTAGCCCACTTTGCCTCATAAGAAAGCTCTAGGAACCGTAGGCACTTACTAACATTCTTGCATCCTCCCTTACAGATTGCACATTCCCTTGATCTTACTTCGCTTGATGTTCCTACCGGTGTTTTACTTTGGCTTTGGTATCCCAAAGATTTCGGCTTCAGTACTTCTGGTGATGAATACTCTGAGTGTGCAGTTAAGAACGCGCTGTTTTTGTTCCTTGATCGAACTTCTTGCGTTTTTTCAACTGCTTGTACTCCGCAAACCAAACATGCATCCTCTGCCACGGAGTAGATCCATTCACTGTAAGTAAACAGGTTAACTTTCCGTAATGTCCTCTGATGTCTTGCCCAATCAAGTTTTAATGAGGAAGGCAGTTTGCCGACTAGCTCATTGAGCAGTGTCACATCACGTTTGTATTCTTTTCTTCCACAGGCTTCAATAATGCTGCACAAGTTTTGCACCCCCAGCGCATGCTCAATCAGCTTCTCCATAGAATCAGCTTTGATCGACGGCATTCCGAGCACTTTCACTCTCAATGTGTTAATGATAGCTTGTGGTTGCCCAAAACGCATTTTCAGAACATTTATAGCCTTTGAAACAGTATTAGGAAGCATCAAAAGACTGCGAGCCGTTTTAAGAGCTTCGTCTTTAAGGCAGTTACGCAGTCGGATCATGTTTTCCTCGTCGGTATAGCCATACATCTTTGTCGTGCTCTCGAAGCTGGAAAGAAACATCGGCCACTCCTCTGGATTCCCGTTGAATTTAGGCCAATCCCGTGGACCAACCTGACGCGCAGCAATTTGCTCTGATGTAAGTCCACCTCGATTTAGATGCGATTTTTCCCGACACTCCAGAGATGATTGATTGTGTTTTAAGGTTTTTGGAGTCGATTCTTTATTTGGCATGAACTGCTTTCCATCGTTATCGTCAGAAGATCCTGTTGATGAGCTTGAACTATCACTTTCTTCACCGTCTGTGTCTTTCTCGCTACTGGTTCGCGCGGTACTCAATCGTGTGTTTTGCTTTGTGCCGTCATCCTTCAACCATGATGACACCTTCTCCGCAACACTGATTGGACACCACTCTGATTGGATTCAATTTCGGCTATTTCTCCTAGAATACTATACTTCTTTTCTAACAACTCCCGCTTCCGTTTCATTTCTTCTTCCATAAGAGCCTGCTCAGCTTCAAGTTTCTTCAGTTGCACTTCCAGTACCAACCGCTCCGACCTTCTCGAGGAAGTAGACATCATCGATTTAGCATCCTTCTGTCCCACGTCTTTTGTCGGTCTTGTTGCACATTTTGAAGTTTCCTTGACCAGCGTTTCAGGTTTATCCATGTTGCCCTGATGTATGGATACCGTCTTATCTTCCTTCTTCCCCTTTTTGTGGTCTACACAGCGCCTAGTAGGTCTAACAGACTTTTTCTCTTTCACCATTGTGCTGACTTTCCTTGCCTTTCTGGTTTTCGGAGGATCCTTCTTTGAGTTCATCTGCTTCTGTTTTGCCACCGCGGATACGCATTTACAGCAATTCCAGCTATTCTGCTCGATCTCTTGGTTTACTCCTACACAACTAAAATGATGCCAGTCATCACAACGGTCACATTGGACCATTAAGCTGTTATCGGCCTTGTTACACGTACAACAGCTATTCGGCACATATGATAACACGGTCTTTGAGGGAGTTACATGAAGGGGAGGTTTACTGTATGAGCAAGAGGGTTTAGGTGGGGTGGTTTCGGATTTTTTCGATTGTTGATCCATTGTCTTACTATTAATAGTGGCAGCAGACTCACCTGTCTTACCTGCCGAAGGCATGATTGTTTACGATCTTTACAAATGCGGGGAGCCACAATCGACCTTTGAATTCCGTATTCCTCGCAAGCACCACCGTAAACGATATTAAAAAATGTTGTTCTTCCAGCGAGGACAGAGTGGTTTCCGAGACTTCAAAACCTTTATTTCAGGGTATTTTAATATCCTACATATAGAGTTCATTTGTGTCAGTTTAGAACCTTATTATTAAGCTATATGGACTTACGTTTAGTCACTCTGCACCCGCCTTACTTGTAGTTCTGGCTGAAATCTATTTTAATTGATCACCGAGCGCTGCGAGGTCTAGATAGTTTTATAAATAGCATGGAATATTTAACTGCATTATTTACTTTCGTTACCTGTAGTTCAGAACGGGATACGAACAAATCGATTGCGGTTAAGTTTCTCCCTAGTATCAACTGCACGTATGCTATAGAATTCAATATGTGCTTAATTAGCTTGTAGGATAAGGATTATGATTTTAGTTTACATACTTCATTTGTATTATTAGTTAGACATATTTGAGTTCAAATTATACACTTTTGATTATCAATTTAGTTTTAATTTCACGACACGAGTGCGAATGTTATACTTCATGAATCACTTTCGCTTTCCCTTGACCTCTGGCATTCTCTCTATTGTCCACATTCCGCCACAATACGATCTCTCATATACCGTCTATCAACACTTCGTCATAAGCGCACGTTTAACCATCACAACGAGTTATAGACTTTAGAGCGGTGCAACACCGAGGGGTTGTAACAGTCCCCGCGGTATGCCAGTGCAAGGTCTGGCCTACTTCGTTATGCTCCTAACGTCTAGGGACCGCCAATTTAACTGCTGGTCTTTCATAAATTCCCTTCGCTGTTTGGACTGTTGCTCTGCGTACCTGTCCGTCTCAATTAACTGTTCCAATTACCTGACCTTTTCGGCCAGCAGTTCCTGGGATGATTTGGATCGGCGATTATAACTATATCACCGACTTCAATGGGTTTTACCTTCTGATGCCATTTGGTACGTCTGGTTATTTCCGGAGGTACTCGAAGCCATCGCTGCCAAAAACGGTTTGCCATCGCTTGTGATAGCTGATATCCATGCCGTTTAATAACTGCTCTGTCGCAGCACTGTGTCAACGGCTTGGCTCCATCAGATGACCCAAGCAAAAAATGATTGGGTGTGAGAGCTGGTGCTGATTCATTATCCAGTGGTACTTCAGTGAGTGGTCGGGCATTAAGAGCCCCCTCTACTTCAACCAAGGCGTTCCTTAACTCTTCGTCTGTTGGCCGTCTACAGTCTATTATCTCAACCAAATTTCGCTTCACTGATTGTATCAACCGCTTCCAGCTGCCGCCCATGTGCGGTGAGGCAGGAGGGTTAAACCGCCACGCCGTCCGTGGGCTGGTGAACTCCTGCATGATCATTGGTTGATCGACATCCTGAAGTGCATTTCGCAGCTCTCGCTCACCTCCGACGAAATTGGGTCCTCTGTCGCTATAGAACGACACCGGTGTGCCTCGACGAACCATAAAGTTTCGAATTGCCATGATGCACGATGGGGTGCTTAAGGTATGGGCAATCTCTAAGTGGACAGCCCGAACGGTAAGACAGGTTAGTAAGACCCCCCACTTCTTCTCAACCCTTCTTCCCACTACGACCTCAATCGGACCGAAATAGTCTACTCCTACATGAGAGAATGGACGAGTATAGGCGGCCAACCTAGCCGGTGGTAAATCCGCCATTTCTGGTGGTTGTGGAACAGTATTTCTGTTCTTACATCTTTGACATTTGCTTCTAATTTTCTTCAGTGCTACTCGCAGGCGAGTGATGCAGAAGTATTGTCGCACCTCGTTCAAAACAGTATTTTGGTTGCAATGGTGAAATTTCTCGTGGTAGTGTACGAGAACTAATCGTGTAACGGGGTGATCATGCGGCAAAATAATAGGGTTTTTGGTGTCTTCAAGCAGGAACTCACATGCGTCGACCCTACCTTTCATCCTTAGTAAGCCGTGATCGTCGAGAAACGGACTAAGATTGTAGATTGTACTTCTCTTCGGAATTTGCTTAGCCAGTTGATTGCTTCTACCGATCCCTTTAAGAAGACCTATCTCATCTGCGTAGACATCGCGTTGCGCTATCTGGATATGGTGGATTTCGGCCTGCTGTAGTTCTTCACTGGATAAAGGCCCTTCAATAGCAGCCTCCTTCTTTACACGACATTTACACTTGTTTATAAAACGCATAACATAACCGGTAACACGTAGCAGGCGCGTCCAACTTGAAAAGTTTATAGCTGGAATTAATGGCTCGAATTCTTGATAGTGCAGGAGAACACTGGGTCGTATCTCTTCCTCTGTAATGCTTCCTCTGTACGTAATCGGCGGCCACAGTTCTTCTGGTAGCCGCAGAAATTCCGGTCCTTGAAACCACCTGCTATTTACACTTAAATCTGGTTGTCTCTGCCACTTAGTCCCATCGTCCGCTACATTTTGTTTAGATGGAACCCATCTCCATTCCCGTTCATCTGTTGTCTCCAGGATCTCACTGACTCTTACGGCCACAAAAGGGCTGTATCTACGATGGTCAGATTGCAACCAACAAAGAACGTTCTTAGAGTCTGACCAGAAGACGCATTTTGATATTGACAATGGCAGCTCTGGTACCATACTATGAGCCAATCTTACTCCGATCACCGCTGCCATGAGCTCCAGTCGTGGAATTGAAAGGTATTTGAGTGGTGCTACTCGGATCTTAGCACACAACAACATGCATTCTACTTCATTTACCTCCTCGAAGCGAAGATACAGGGATGGACAAAATAATTGGGATAGGCAAATTTTGGGTAAAATTAGATGTGTTGTAACTATCTTAGTTATCATCCGATTTTGACAATTCAGACATGCCCGAACTAGAAAATTAATGCAGTTTGACGGTATGTCAATGGAACTGACTATGCCCACCGGATTCCGGAGATATTCCGGTTTTTTCGGAGGTAGGTTCAAAACCGTAAATTTGAGGTGGATATTAGGAGAAGTTGTAGTTAAAAATTGAATAATATTAGTAACCACAAATTAAGTAGGGCTCTTGCTGATTGGAACCATGCAGTGTTGGGAAATGTACAGTAAAACACTGTGATTATGCGAATGTTTACATTTTATCCGGTCAAATTTCACGCACCGCACAAACCGAAACAGTTTTCCAAAAAAAATGTACGCCTCATTGTGACATTTTTTTTAGCGATGAGGCAAACTGTTTGTATGTTCCTGCCTGCTGCTGCGTGATAGTCGAGCCGTCGGTACAGTCAGCAGATTTCTTGTTTCGGTTTGTGCGCAGCGCAAACAGAACAGAATCGAGTTAAATTGCCTGTGGCGCAAAGCCTAGAAAGAATGCTAGCCGTTGGTACTAATTCATTAGTTCTAGTCTCTAAAATGAGCAAGGAGTAAAGAAATAATCATTTACCACCAAAAACGGTCATGTCGTCGTGAAATGAGCGTACAGAAACATTAATTGTGGGGAGAGAAAATAATAAAATCATGTGCTGACTGTCGTCTGCTTGCTCGTGGCTGCTGCTGCGGCTGCCATGTTTTTGTTTTTCTTTTACTTCTTGGCAGATTGAATGATAAAAGAAATGTCAACCGTTCCTGTCCCTGGAACCATGTATTGAGATTTGGAATCGGACCAGAATCAAGTGAGATATTGCCATTTCTTTAAAATCGGTTCCGATCGATACTTATCAAAGGGTCAGGCCACAACTTTATTTGAATCTCGCTTTTTGATAGATCGTCCACTATGATTTTATTCTAGAAGGCCTCTAATGTGTCCAGAATGAAAAACGAATCCTGGAGTCGCTGGGATGTCCCAGGGGAACCTGTGGAAGGGGACATTTTAGTTTAAGCACCAAAATCAGTCATTCGACGGCTCTTTTTTCATAGTTTTCGATCAGGAAGCGAAGTATGAATATAAAATGGTCCATTGACGGCTCTGACGGCTTCCAGGACCTACGGATTGGCCCCGGGGAACCTGTGGAAGAGGAAATTTTAGTTTTAGCACCAAAACCAGTCATTCGACGGCTCTGTTTCATGGTTTTCGATCAGGAAGCGAAGTATGAATATAGAATAATTTATTGACGGCCCTGGCCGCTTCCAAGACCTACGGATTGGCCCTGGGAACCTGTGGAAGAGGACATTTAATTTTAGCACCAAAACCAGTCATTTGGCGGCTCTTTTTCATGGTTTTCGATCAGAAAGCAAAGTATGAATATAAAATGGTCCATTGTCGGCTCTGACCTCTTCCAGGACCTACGGATTGGACCCTGGGGAACCTGTTGAAGGGACATTTTAGTTTTAGCATCAAACCCAGTCATTAGAAGGCTCTTTTTCATGGATTACGACCAGGAAGCGAAATATGAATTAAAATTACCATTGTCGGCTCTGACCGCTTCCAGGACCTACTGATTGCCTTTCGAGGATTTTGTGAATGAGGACATTTTAGTTTTAGCACTAAAACCAGTCATTCGATTTTTGATCAGGAAGCGAAGTATGAATATAAAATGGTCCATTGAAGGCTCTGACCGCTTCCAAGACCCACGGATTGCTCCTGGAGGCTCTGTGTAAGGGGACATTTTATTTTAAGCATCATAACCAGTCATTCGACGTCTCTTGTCTAGTGGTTTCGATTAGGAATCGAGAAATGAATATAAAAGGGACCATTGAGGGCTCTGACCGCTTTCTGGACCTACAGATTGGCCCAGGAAACCTGTGAAAGGGGACATTTTAGTTTTAGCACCAAAGCTAGTCATACAACGGCTCTTTTTCATGGCTTTGTATCTGGAAGTGAAATATGAAGTAGGCAGGTTCCCGTGAGCTATTCGTAGGTCCAGAAAACGGTCAGAGCCGTCAATGGTCCATTTCTTGTTCATACTTCACATTCTGATTAAAATCCATGAAAAAGAGCCGTCCAATGATTGGTTTTGTGCTAAAACTAAATGTCTCCTTCCACAGTTCCCCGGGGGCAATCCGTAAGTCCTGGAAGCGGTCAGATCCATTGATGGTCCAATTTATACTCATACTTCGCTTTCTGATAAAAAATTACGAGAAAAAAGCAGTCGAGATATTGTTTTTGGTGCTGCAACTTAGCTGTTCCTTTCCACTGGTTTTCCGGGGGGAATCTGTAGGACCTGAGAGCGGTCAGAGTCATCAATGGCCAATTTTATATTAATACTTTGCTTATATTAAAGAAGAGCTGTCGAATGATTGATTTTGGAGTAAAAACTAACATGTCCCCTTCCACAGGTTCCTCGGGGCAACCAGTAGGTCCTGGAAGCGGCTAAAGCTATCAATGGTCCTTTGATATTTATACTTTGCTTCCTGATCGAAAACCTATGAAAAGAGCCGTCGAATAACTGATTTTTGAGCTAAAACTCATATAATCCCTTCCACAGGTTCCTCGGGGGCAATCCTTGGGTCCTGGAAGCGGTCAGAGCCGTCAATGATCCATTTTATTTTCGTACTTCGCTTCCTGATCGATAACCATGAATGAAGAGCTGTCGAATGGCTGGTTTTGGTGCTAAAACTAAAATGTCCCCTTCCACAGGTTCCTCGGGGCCAATCCGTAGATCCTGAATCGATCAGAGCCGTCGATGGACCATTTTATATTCATACTTCGCTTCCTGATCGAAAACCATGAAAAAAGAGCCGTCGAACGACCGGTTTTGGTGGTAAAACTAAAATGTCCCCTTCCACAGTTTCCCCGAGGCTAATCCGTAGATCCTGGAAGCGGTCAGAGCCGACAATGGAGCATTTTATATTCGTACTTCGCTTCCTGATCGAAAACCATGAAAAAAGAGCCCACGAACGACTGGTTTTGGTGGTAAAACTAAAATGTCCTCTTCCACAGGTTCCCCGGGGACAATCCATAGGTCCCGAAAGCGGTCAGAACCGTAAATTGACCATTTTATATTCATACTTCGCTTCCTGATCGGAAACCATGAAAAAGAGCCGTTGAACGACTGCTTTTGGTGGTAAAACTAAAATGTCCCCTTCAACAGGGTCCCCGGGGCCAATCCGTAGATCCTGGAAGCGGTCAGAGCCGCCAATGGACCATTTTATATTCATACTTCGCTTCCTGATCGAAAACCATGAAAAAAGAGCCGTCGAATGACTGATTTTGGTGCTAAAACTTAAATGTCCCCATTCACAGGTTCCCCGGGGACATCCCAGCGACTCCAGGATCCGTTTATTCAATTGGTTTTTCATTCTGGACACATCACAGGGCTTCTAGAATAAAATAATAGTGAACGATCTATCAAGAAGCGAGATTCAAATGAAGTTGTGGCCTGACCCCTTTGATAAGTATCGATCGGAACCGATTTTAAAGAAATGGCAATATCTCACTTGATTCTGGTCCGATTCCAAATCTCAATATATGGTTACAATCAGCAAGAGCCCTACTTCATTTCTGGTTACTAATATTATTCAATTTTTAATTACAACTTCTCTTAATATCCACCTCAAATTTACGCTTTTGAACCTACCTCCGAAAAACCCGGAATATCTCCGGAATCCGGTGGCCATAGTCGGTTCCATGGACATACCGTCAAACTGCATTAATTTTCTAGTTCGGGCATGCCTGAATTGTCAAAATCGGATGATAACTAAGATAGTTGCAACACATCTAATTTTACCCAAAATTTGCCTATCCTAGTTATTTTGTCCATCCCCTGTAAATAGCAGCAGCCATGCCGTTTTCACTAGCGTCAACGAAAACGTGCAACTGAATGTTTGTCTCACAGCTGGCTGATATCTTTTGTCGAAAGCAACGAGGAATGCTAACTTTCTCCAACAATGGAAGAAGATTAACCCATGTCTTCCATTCTTCAAACTGTTTGTCCTTGATCTCCTGCCCCCATTGAACACCGGAACGCCAAACTTCTTGTAGAGTAATTTTTAGACGCATCAGGAAGTTAGATATTAGTCCCAGTGGGTCGAAGACAGTCATTAGAACACGGAGTACCTCATTCTTTGTAGGGCGACGAAATCCTTTTAACAGGGCTTCGTCAAAACGTGACCAGGATACTTTGAATGTGAAATGGTCTTTGGAAGTATCCCACCACATTCCCAACACCTTTTCTGTTCCCAAATCCATTGACAAGTCCAGGTTCTTTTGCGCTGCCCCATCGTCTTGCATGGCCGTCAGAACACGATGCGAGTTCGAAACCCAATTTCGAATCTCGAATCCTCCTTCTGCGTGGACGAACCGTACAGCCTTCGCCAACTCGATTGCGGCTTCTTCCGTTTCCTCACGCTCCATCCGCTTTTCTAAACATTCGAGTCGCTGCAAGGCCATCGGTTTGCTATCTGGTAAACGAACTT
The DNA here is from genome assembly GCF_024139115.2 of Armigeres subalbatus. NCBI lineage: Eukaryota > Metazoa > Arthropoda > Insecta > Diptera > Culicidae > Armigeres > Armigeres subalbatus. The sequence goes on along the minus strand of NC_085141.1, from coordinate 5,614,821 downwards.
TTTCGTAGCGCCAAAGTAGTCCTGTCTCATATCGGCTTCCATTGAAGAGCGTTAGCGATTCTAATAGGGTTCGGGAACGTTCATTTTCATTTGACATACTGGTCTTTTCCGTTTTAGAGATTCCCAAGTTTTCGAGACTAAAAAAATTCTTAACATCGCGATGAAGTGTTTCATCAAAGCCACAGCTGCATTCACATATATGATAGGCTCGATACACTGTATCAGTTGGCTCTGGATGTCTGCAACTCCCGTAAATAGTCCAACCAAGTAGAGTTTTCACTGCAATGGGTTCTCCTTCTTTACCTTCTCGACTGTTCCGAACAAGTGCTACTCTGGCATGTTTCACTCCGATAAGAATACGTGGCTGAATGTCCTGATATGAAGTAACCGGAAGGCCATGAAGATACGGGTAAATTGTTTGAAGTTTCTCAACATCGAGCGACTGACCGGGCAACTTCAAGTCTTTAACCGTACGAACATCGCTGAGCTCAAACTTTCGGCCGGATTGTCCACTAATTCCAATATCAACACTGATTGATTCTGCTTCGAAACGATGTGTACCGCCAGTCCATTTCAGACAAAGTGGTACTGATTTACCCGTTACTCCTAAATCAACTGCCAAACCTTGATCGATCAACGTTAGCTCCGAACCGTCGTCCAGAAATGCATAGCATTCAATTTGCTTCTTTAGTCCGTACAATGTAACGGGTAGATAACGGAACATTCTGACTCCGTAGTGGGAGAGGTGAATATTCACATTTGATTCTTCTCGCGCGGACTGGCCCTGGCTACTACTGGGTTCAGTAGTAAAGGCTAAGTCCTTATGCAGCAACTCATGGTGCTTGAAGTGCAATTGTTTTTCCCACATGGTTTAGCATCGCACCTTCCTCCATGCTGCCTGAGACACCTTCGGCAAATCCGTAGTTCGCGTATTGTAGCCCACTTTGCCTCATAAGAAAGCTCTAGGAACCGTAGGCACTTACTAACATTCTTGCATCCTCCCTTACAGATTGCACATTCCCTTGATCTTACTTCGCTTGATGTTCCTACCGGTGTTTTACTTTGGCTTTGGTATCCCAAAGATTTCGGCTTCAGTACTTCTGGTGATGAATACCTGAGTGTGCAGTTAAGAACGCGCTGTTTTTGTTCCTTGATCGAACTTCTTGCGTTTTTTCAACTGCTTGTACTCCGCAAACCAAACATGCATCCTCTGCCACGGAGTAGATCCATTCACTGTAAGTAAACAGGTTAACTTTCCGTAATGTCCTCTGATGTCTTGCCCAATCAAGTTTTAATGGCAGTTTGCCGACTAGCTCATTGAGCAGTGTCACATCACGTTTGTATTCTTTTCTTCCACAGGCTTCAATAATGCTGCACAAGTTTTGCACCCCCAGCGCATGCTCAATCAGCTTCTCCATAGAATCAGCTTTGATCGACGGCATTCCGAGCACTTTCACTCTCAATGTGTTAATGATAGCTTGTGGTTGCCCAAAACGCATTTTCAGAACATTTATAGCCTTTGAAACAGTATTAGGAAGCATCAAAAGACTGCGAGCCGTTTTAAGAGCTTCGTCTTTAAGGCAGTTACGCAGTCGGATCATGTTTTCCTCGTCGGTATAGCCATACATCTTTGTCGTGCTCTCGAAGCTGGAAAGAAACATCGGCCACTCCTCTGGATTCCTGTTGAATTTAGGCCAATCCCGTGGACCAACCTGACGCGCAGCAATTTGCTCTGATGTAAGTCCACCTCGATTTAGATGCGATTTTTCCCGACACTCCAGAGATGATTGATTGTGTTTTAAGGTTTTTGGAGTCGATTCTTTATTTGGCATGAACTGCTTTCCATCGTTATCGTCAGAAGATCCTGTTGATGAGCTTGAACTATCACTTTCTTCACCGTCTGTGTCTTTCTCGCTACTGGTTCGCGCGGTACTCAATCGTGTGTTTTGCTTTGTGCCGTGATCCTTCAACCATGATGACACCTTCTCCGCAACACTGATTGGACACCACTCTGATTGGATTCAATTTCGGCTATTTCTCCTAGAATACTATACTTCTTTTCTAACAACTCCCGCTTCCGTTTCATTTCTTCTTCCATAAGAGCCTGCTCAGCTTCAAGTTTCTTCAGTTGCACTTCCAGTACCAACCGCTCCGACCTTCTCGAGGAAGTAGAAATCATCGATTTAGCATCCTTGTGTCCCACGTCTTTTGTCAGTCTTGTTGCACCTTTTGAAGTTTCCTTTACCAGCGTTTCAGGTTTATCCACGTTGCCCTGATGTATGGATACCATCTTATCTTCCTTCTTCCCCTTTTTGTGGTCCACACAGCGCCTAGTAGGTCTAACCGACTTTTTCTCTTTCACCATTGTGCTGACTTTCCTTGCCTTTCTGGTTTTCGGAGGATCCTTCTTTGAGTTCATCTGCTTCTGTTTTGCCACCGCGGATACGCATTTACAGCAATTCCAGCTATTCTGCTCGATCTCTTGGTTTACTCCTACACAACTAAAATGATGCCAGTCATCACAACGGTCACATTGGACCATTAAGCTGTTATCGGCCTTGTTACACGTACAACAGCTATTCGGCACATATGATAACACGGTCTTTGAGGGAGTTACATGAAGGGGAGGTTTACTGTATGAGCAAGAGGGTTTAGGTGGGTGGTTTCGGATTTTTCGATTGTTGATCCATTGTCTTACTATTAATAGTGACACCAGACTCACTCTGTCTTACCTGCCGGAAGCATGATTGTTTACGATCTTTACAAATGCGGGGAGCCACAATCGACCTTTGAATTCCGTATTCCTCGCAAGCACCACCGTGAACGATATTAAAAATGTTGTTCTTCCAACGAGGACAGAGTGGTTTCGAGACTTCAAAACCTTTATTTCAGGGTATTTTAATATCCTACATATAGAGTTTATTTGTGTCAGTTTAGAAACTTATTATTAAGCTTATATGGACTTACGTTTAGTCACTCTGCACCCGCCTTACTTGTAGTTCTGGCTGAAATCTATTTTAATTGATCACCGAGCGCTGCGAGGTCTAGATAGTTTTATAAATAGCATGGAATATTTAACTGCATTATTTATTTTCGTTACCTGTAGTTCAGAATGGGATACGAACGAATCGATTGCGGTTAAGTTTCTCCCTAGTATCAACTGCACGTATGCTATAGAATTCAATATGTGCTTAATTAGCTTGTAGGATAAGGATTATGATTTTAGTTTACATTCTTCACTTGTATTATTATTTAGACATATTTGAGTTCAAATTATACACTTTTGATTATCAATTTAGTTTTAATTTCACGACACGAGTGCGAATGTTATACTTCATGAATCACTTTCGCTTTCCCTTGACATCTGGCATTCTCTCTATTGTCCATATTCCGCCACAATACGATCTCTCATATACTGTCTATCTACACTTCGTCATGAACGCACGTTTAACCATCACAAGGGGCACGAGTTATAGACTTTAGAAGGGTGGAACACCGAGGGGTTGTAACATACCTCAAATTAGACTCTATTCAGCTTGTTTCGCGAAATCATGAAGTTTGAGACGTCGCAAGATGCGTTTCGGATCAAATAAAAAAGTGGCCACTTCCCGGGGGAACGAGGCCCCCGGAATGCCGAAGAACCTTTCCAAACCCAACAGGGCACCTTGGAAGACGCACTATTGAACATTTCTGGTGATTTCATTAGATAGGACACATGAAAAAAATAGTTTTAAGACTTTTAGCAAGGTCATTTGATTTGAGAAAAAAGGTACCCCACTCGACCCCGAAATTATTCCGGAACCAGGTGGCCAATACCAATTCAATTCCCAGGTTTGAAAACTAGAGACCTAACCGGCTCATTAGATAGATGAATCGTCAAAATCGATTGAGAATAAAAAGAGTTATGATTTTTTGAAGTCATTTTTTAGTGCCTAAAAAGTATCAAAGAAGGATAAGGGTAAGAAACACCGAGGGCCTCCGAAAAAAAAAAATTAAGCTCTTTTTTAGTGGAAGTCGAGTCAAGTACGAAACACTGAACACGACAACATAGTTGTGGTCGAAATGCGTATCTGCAAAGATATCGAAATAATTGGTGGAATTAAATGGAGTTACTTAACTCGTCTTAACCGAGTGCCTACCAAATAAAGAAAGGAATAAAAAAATCTCACTTCTCACTGTGAAAAGTGAGAAAAAGAAGTTAGAAGTGATGAGTAAGAAGTGATACGTCTCCTTTCCCACTCCTAATTCTCACTTCTCACTGTAGAAAGTGAGAATTATGAAATGAGGAGTGATAAGTTGAACGTCTCGCTGATAATTTCTCATTTTTCACTACTCACTATAAAAAGTGAGAAGTGAGGAGTGAATAGTGAGACATCTTGCTTCTCACTTCGCACTACTCACTTTTCACAGTGAGAAGTAGGAAATAAGGAGTGAGTAGTGAGACGTCTCACTACTCACTTCTCATTATTCACATCGCACTGTGAAAAATGTGTAGTGCGAAGTGGGTAGTGAGATGTCTCACTACTCACTTCGCGCTTCTCACTTTTTTAATAAGTTACAAGTGAGTAGTGTAACGTCTCACTTCTCACTTCTCACTACTCATTCACAGTGAGAAGTGGGAAATAAGTAGTGAGAAGTGAGACGTCTCCATTTTTACACCACATTTCTCACTTTTCAAATGACCTATTCGGCTAAATGCCTTGTTCGGCCAATTTACCTGTTCGGCCAAATGTCTTATTCGGCCATTTTTTTTCCTTTATTTATGTGAATTTTTAAAATTTTTAAGTTCTTCACTCGTCGAGAATGCCAAGACCAGGGGCACCTGGCAGGAGGAAGGGGCAGGATTGCTACCCTCAGGTCCAACCGTGGGACCTTCCATTGACAAATTTTAATACAAGTAAGCTTAATATATGAACATTTTAAAACTTAATACTAACACTTAACACTTTAAAATTTGAATAGAAATGGTTAATGACTAAAAATGGTCGACGAAAAGGAAACTATGACGTAACATAACAAACGATAAAGTTTAAAACATCCAACTACGGGAAGATCCAAATAATCCAGAAGATCCAGACATAATGTTCAACGGTGTTGCGAATATCACAGACGTCGCAGGTTGTATGCAAAGGGCTCCCAGCGAAGTTATGCGGGAGCCGCATGTGTCCGGTTCGGAATCGGGAGATGATTTACTGTTCTTCCAGGTTGGATAGGTCTGTTCATGCCGATGTGGTCCCCTTAATTTTCCGAAGGTATTCAGATGTTGTGGCAAACCAGGAACATTCCCAGTTTTCTCATACGGCTTTCTTTATCAAGGTTTTTACGTCTCCCAATGGGACGGATGTCCTAAGCCGCTGGCCCTGATATCCGACTCCAGCAAGGAGATCTGTCGTGATGTTTCCAGGCACTCTGAAGTGCCCCGGAATCCAAGCAAAGGTCGTGTTCGGAAGCATGTTTGCTAAGATGTTTTGGATCCAGGGGTGCTTAGGCTCGTCGCTCTGAAGTGCGGAAATGACGCTGGCAGAGTCAGACAGGACGAGGATTGGTTTCCTGGATGGATAGGTGGCTGCGATAAATGCATCGGCTGCTTCGGTCGAAAAGATGCTGCACATATCCGGGAGGCTGTCTGACACAGTGAAACCGGTCCTGGTAACCCCAATACCGACTCCACTGCCCGAAACCGACCCATCCGTAAACCTGTGTTCGTGGTTGGGGATATTTCTGTTAAGGAGCTCGGCCACCGACCTTGTCAACCCTGCGGAAGTTGCAAGCTATGGAGCTGTTTATAGTGGCTGTTGAGGAGTGCCAGCTCCTCGCTCCATGCCAGTGGACTCACGCCACTGGGGGGATGCCGACGCCGGCTAAGCATATGCGGTATTTCGAAAAATTTCGTTTCAGGTGGTTCGAAACGAAATTCCGCGGAATTTCGCGGAATTTGAGCATGGCGAAATCGGATTTCTTGATTTCGTTTCGTTTCGTAAAATTACAAAAATTTCGCTATAAAAATCTAGCTTTTAACGGAATTTAACGGAATTCCGCGGAATTTCGAAACAAATTAAGACATAAACCATACTATCTCGTACGGTCGTGTATTTTCCAAAATTTTGGCTGCGCCGCTAAACATAATCATAAAGCTGTTTCCAAAACTTAATGTTATACACATTTTACTATTAACGCTTACTACATAATCCAATTCTGAGTCGACAAATACGTATTTCGTTTTCTATAAAACGTCTTCAGTGTTTTGTTAGAAATGCCCAATAGAAAACGAAAAATATCCTTGACTGTTCTATCACATTTTTTTCAAGAGTGATTCGATTTAAGACGTCAGGCTCAGAGTGTAAATGTAATCAGATATGAATCAGATCAGTACGATTTTATCAAAGAGGCAAAGTCCTGGCGTGGATTCCTATAGGACCCTTGTAGTTTTAGAATGCCTCTCTTGTATTAAAGGTCGACTTCTTCACATCTTCCAAACCAGGTTTAAACGCATGACTAAGCACCGCTTATGAGTTAAGAAGGCCATAAGGAAAACATTATTATTAAACTAAGCACTTTTAAGGCTCATCATAATAATTTGGGTGGGGTATTAGATCGCCCATGTACGGATGCTCAGGATAACGTTTTTATTGCTATTTTGGGGCGAGTGAGTGAATTTATGTTAGAATAATGTCATATTTGTAACACGAATCAATATTCATCAGATTTCTAAAAACGTGGTACGCTGGAGAGGGTATTAAAAATCCTACAAAACGGTATAAATGTTTCTAGGGTAACCTCACTTTTGTGTTTGTAAATTGTGATTGTTCTCGAAAACATCTCGTGGGGTAGGTTGGCCGACTTTTGTGTGGTCTGTTTGGCCGAGTTGAAAACTTAGTAAATACCAATCGACACATTTTTTACCGATTCCCCAATAAAAGCAGCATTGAAAAAAGAGAAAATGCTCGAGAAAATTATATCAAATGTAAGTATACTCTGGCAGAGGAAATGAAAGTAGCGAGAGTTGTAAAAAGTTCACTAAAAATGTTTTAAAAAGACTAAAAAGTAAAGAATTAAGATTTTTACGTGCTTAAATATTACAAAACTAAAAACACTATATTTTTCTCACTTGTAAACATTTCCCACTGATTGATTTGATGTGTTTCAATTATTTTAACAAACACGGCCAACCTACCCCAGCCCTGGTGTTGGTTGGCCAAAGTTTTTGCTGCATTTGTTTTGTTATAACTTTTTCCTCAATTTGTGCTCATCGGTGAAACTATGTCTTATTTATTTTTATTTATTTACAGTGAAAACCATTTTGTGAAAAGTCGAGACAGAATTAGTACAAACATTTCGAAAGCAAAACTCGGCCAACTCGCCCCGGTCTCCCCTATCCTATTATTACAAGTTTTTATTAAAAATGAAATCAGAATTGCGTACAGAATGTAAAATCAATTTAATAAAAAATCCGCGGAAAAATAAAATAAAATTTCGTTTCGTTTCGTTAAATTTCGAATTAAAGGACCTTGATTTCGTATCGTTTCAAAGTCTCGAAAGTAAATCTATATTTCGTTTCGTCTCGTTTCGAATAAACATAGACATTCTAAATTTCGTTTCGTTTCGTTTCGTTAGGATAAAGTGTCTAATCGCATACTCTTAACGCCGGCCATCGTGTGCAGGATCCGGTCCCCTTCTGTGAGGAGAGGGATCCTATATTCTCTGGAAGTGACTGCGCCGAAAGAGGCGGCTTTGTGGCAGATGGCAGCCAGCGCACGGTGGCGAAAAGGCAAGATGCCTGCCTCGGTACAGGCAGATTCGGCAAGTGTTTATGGTAATAGTTCTGAGGCGGCATGAACGTAGGAATTAAAAGTCGGTGACAGAGTTTCGACTAGGTTAAGGTGGGCGATACAACCTCCCCGACCTTTAACCGGAGCCTCCTGTTGTTGGTTCGATGAGGCTTAGACAAGGTCCGAACCGGGTTGACTCTGGTCCGACAACTTACCTTGCCTTCGTGGAAATGCGAGAGGAACGAGAGGCTCCGGTCAATAGAGACTCCGAGAACTTTCACATTTTTTTGGGATGAGTTGGTCACCTAACTTAAGGCTCGGCCCGGACAGCTGATGTCTCCACTTGCAGACGTGTCCTCGTACACTGGCTTGCTGGTTGTCATAGTAAAACGAAATACCCCGCTTATAGCCACGAGGAACAACGTGACCGCTAGAACAGATCCCTGTGGAACTCCTGTTTCCTCCGGGAAGGTCCTCGAACTTTGATTACCAATCATAACTTGAAAAGAGCACCCTGTGAGGAAACTCCGAACGAAAGCAAGGATGTTGCCGGAAAATCTCCACTCTTTCAACTGCTGGAGGACGTTGAAGGCCTTAGATCCACGTGCTTGCCGTCGTTGTAGGCGTTCTGCAGTACATCTCCCAGGTATGCAAAATATGTTCCCGTGCCATAACCCGGGCGGAACGCGTGTTGGCGGTGGCTTCTAATTTGGCCCACGATTCACTCATCTCTCCACGACCTTAGAGACACAAGAGGTTAGTGAGATGAGCTGGGGAGCTCGGGAGGAAATTTTATTCTAGGGGAATGATACAACGAGGCTTTTCCGCCACTCGTCCGGAAAGGTTTGATCAATTCTATCGGGACCTGATGATTTTCCGTTACTTCTTGAGAGGGCGAACGACAGCTCAGAAGCGGAAAACGGAGAATTAAAGGCAGAATTTGGTGAATCCGGTGGAACTCGAAAGTTGGAGAGAGACGAAGATCTGGTGGCGATAGTCCACTGAAAATGAGCTGAATAGTGGTTGAGGAGACACTTCAGGGGGATCGGAGATGGTGCGATCCGGTGTGTCGAGATGGATGGGGGAAGATCTTCGTTTACCGCTAAGTGCGTTCACTTTTCCCCAGAGCTCGGCCGCAGATTGGCCGGGGTTGACCGAGTCGAGAAAATCCTCCCACTGTTTTCTCTTTGCTTCAAGAATCACTGACCTGCATTCGTAGTGTTTTTCTTTATAGTCTTGGAGGGCAGTTGCCTTGTTAGGATGACCAGCGGGTAGTCTCCGTAGCACTCGAAGATTTTTTCTTCTCGCCTTAACCACAAGGCGCGTGTAGTCAGACCACCAACGGAGTGTCTTCGTCCTGGCCGAGTGCTAGTTTGTGGTATGCGGGCAATGGCGGTATCGAGAACGGTGTTGGTGAAGTCAGGAAGAGTTGTGGGTGTGTTTCGTTCAAATTTGCGTCCGGAAGTCTAGCAGTCAGCGGCATTGTAGCGCCATTTTGGCCTCCGGGTGATGTCCAGGGGCGAAGCGTGGACTGTGACCAAAATCGGATATCGGATCGTCCTAAGGACTGTTCATTTTATAAAGAGGACACTTTTGCGCGGTGATAAAAAACAGATATATTACTAAATTGTGAAGGAATTTGTCTCATCGTGTATTAGAATGCACAAACAAACAACTGTCACTTTTTGTTAGTTGCAGAACGGGCTGTGTTCAACAGAATGGAGCGGATAGATAAGGATACTCGAATTTTGGTTATCCAAAAGTACCATGAGGGAATGACGTGTAGGCAAATTGCAAAGATTGTGAAAAAGTCCAAAACCGGTGTTTACAAAATCATCAAGAAGTTTGGAGAGGAGCATACTGTAGATGATTTGCCGAGATCCAGGTGCAGAAGTGGCCCTGTCAATCCGCGAAAGGAGAAGAAATGTGTGGAGCTTCTGTTAGCCGATAAGCCGAATTCGGTCCGTCAAATTGCCAAGAAACTCGGAGTATCTGTTGGAACTGTGCAAAACGCGAAACTCAGGAACAATATTAAAACATACAAGAAGCAAAAAATGCCAAAAAGAAGCGTGGAACAGCTGGGACGAGCCAAGCAGCGTTGCCGAATGCTTGATTCGTTATTGCGGAAGAATCCAAATCGTTGCATTTTGATGGACGACGAAACATATTGCAAATTAGATACAACGACACTACCAGGACCGCAGTTTTATAACGCAGTAGTTGGAGAAATGGTGGCTGATGACAGAAGAACGATTGGCATGGAGAAATTTGGTAAAAAAGTTCTTGTGTGACAGGCCATTTGTTCCTGTGGCAAAAAAAGTTTGCCAATTTTTTACCACAGGGACCATCAACGGTGAAATTTATCGCAAAGAATGCATTAAAAAGCGGGTTTTTCCTCTGTATCGTGAGCACGTTGACCCACCACTGTTCTGGCCTGACCTTGCATCTGCTCATTACGCTACTGCTACCTTGGATCAGATGAAATCACTTGGCATTAATTTCGTCGGTAAAGAAGTCAATCCACCAAATTGTCCTGTTTTGTTTGTTTGTTTATTAATGACATTTTACACCAGAAAGGTGCATTCGTGTCAGGCAGCGGGGTTTTGAAATACAATTTAGTTTACAATGGCATTACGATCACATTTGATCTTCTTTTTCTTTTTCTTCTCTCTTTCTCTCTCTCTCTCTCTCTCTCTCTCTCTCTCTCTCTCTCTTTCCACTTATGTTTATTATTTTGTTCACTTCGAAATGTCGGAGCGAGCCGGTGCGATGATGACGATGTGCTCTTCATCCAGGATTTGCTGTGGAAATAGTGTTTCGCGGTGGTATCCGTATAAGGAAAGTTTAGGTGAAACTTGCCTGTGAGGTACTTTGCCCCACAGTACCGGCTGCTGTCAAAACCATCACACTAGTTATACCAATACCGACAACAGCCGGCACTGGGGAAAGGCTTTGTGTAGTGTCGATGTCTTCGTTGCTTTCTCTTTACAGTTGCCTGAACAGCCCAGTTTGGTGCAGGAATGCCAGCAGCTTCGTCGAACGTTCTTCATCGTTTCCCAGGGCATCGGTCAGGCTGGTAGTGCTGATATTGTTTCTTTGTCGCTCTTGCTCGTATTTCCGGCAATGCAGGATGATGTGTCGTACGTTCACTTCAGAACCGCAGCATTCGCAAGTGGGCGGCGGGTCTTTTTTTAGTAAAAATGTGTGGGTAAGCCGAGTGTGGCCGATCCTAAAGTCGCGTAAGCGCACGTTGGTCAGCTACACTGCCTCGGTGACGGCTCGAAATGTGAAGATACTGTTGGAGCCGCATTTTACTCGACCGGCCTCGCAGGAATATTCAGCCTTCCAGAGGCATGCAGCATCTTCTCTGCGGAGGCGTATGCCTTGAAGAAAGCGGTATCAATCCCCAACGTCGGTGGTGAGATCGTGGTTCTCACGGACTCGGCCAGTTGCCTGTTGGCACCAAATTGTCCTGAATTGCGTCCAATCGAGCGATACTGGGCAATTATCAAGCGGCACTTACGGAAGGATGGCCGAGAAGCACAATCTGTCGATGAGTTCAAAAAAATGTGGTCATCTGCGAGTCGTAAGGTAACGAAGAAATCTGTAGAAAGGCTGATGAAGGGTGTTCGTCAAAAAGTTCACCTGTTTCGTAAATAGAACCGCTTTGGGAACGATCATATACTTCTCTAAATGTTAAAATGATAGTTATTATCATGCAGAAACCCGATTTTGAATTTGATTAAAAATAAAAAATAAATATTGCCAAAACAATGTGTCCTCTTTATAAAATGAACAGTCCTTATTCGGCCAAATGACGTATTTGGCTATATGACCTATTCGACCAAATGTCCTATTCGATCAAATGACTTGGCCTAATGGTTTGTTCGGCTTAATGACATTCGGCCAAATGACTAGCGGCCGAATGGGTTTCGGCCAAACGACCCTTCCCCTTTAATAGCATGAGTAGATTCAAAAGAATGATTTTACACTTTTCTATTAAGTTCCAGTCTGAATTAAAACATCGAATCCCATGAGTAGTTTCGAGATTTCGTGTGCTTTGTCCAAAGATAACCCCCAGTTTTGGAGAACTTCCTCAACTTTATTTGGAATGCACAAAAAAAAGGTCCAAGGGCACTATTGGAAGCGCGATTTCAAATCGTGTTGGGCTGTCCAACGAAGGCGCCCAAAATCCCATTTATCTCATCGACGTTCCACACTCACATAAATTATGTCATTCCGCACTGTTCGACTGTATCCCTCACAGTTACCAAGAAATGCAGAAGAGCGTGTAGCCTTTTGTTAGTTTTCCGCAACCGCCGGTCAGTTGTTTAATTTATGGCATTTCTGTTGGATTCACTTTGCTTGCCCCTTCGTCTTGGGCGGATCACAGCCCGTTGGAGGACAGAGCGTCGACTTATGAATTAATGAGAAACATGGAATTTCAATAAATTAAACTCTTTTTTTTTGCACATCTTCTCCGATTAGATCGAGGAATAGGAAATCGATGGATATCACCAAATATTAAAAAAAAAGGTTGTTGGAAAAAAGAAATACAATATTGATAATTGAATTGACCGTTGCTGAATTTTAGCGTGAGACCGGTCACATTTATTGAGGTATCAGACAGAGAGACGTAACTACAACGAGCGGATTTTCTTCATTGATCTTTTTTATAAATCGCCACATAACTTAGGCTGTGAACCATTCCACGGATTCGTTTAACTTTTAGTTAAAATTTGACAGTTCGATGGTTATTTCGCCGTGGTTAAAAATAACCCTGCTCCGGAGCATGGTTAGATTTGACAGTTTGATAGTTAAACTTTGTTCGCGAGAAAATTGGCGCCAAATCCATTTCGTTCCAAATAACTATCAATCTGTCAAAACTCAAATGGGTCGGCTTCGGAGTAAAATTTTAACCACGATGGGAAAATAACCATCGGAATGTCAAATTTTAACTAAAAGTTAAACGAATCGGTGGAATGGTTCACAGCCTTAATTTCATTGTCACATAAAAGAAAAAAGATTCAAAGAACTAAATGTAGTTACGCCTTCACAATACTTAGTGCGAGATTCGTTTCATATAACAAATACTCACTGGTGTCCAATTCCTTATCACTATCGTACCATCGTAAAAAAATCCTCATTTTTTAAATTCGGAGAAGGTTTTGGACCTCCGAAGGGTCAGCATAAGTAACAAAGTTTTTTTTTCTTTTTTGTTGGGTATAGAAAGTTAACTTACGCATATATTCGATTGTTGAGTATAATTTGTACGCATCTTATTGATGAAATAGAATTCGCCTATTTGTATTAGTTCTCATTATTGGCGAGGTATGTTGGTGCATATCCCATAAAGCATGCATTTAGCAATGCGAGAATTTGTAACTTCAATCGGCCCAACAATGCAATTCCCATCATTCCAGCAGCTTTTTGAAGCGTACCTACTCCTGCGGTTCCACACCTTCCCAGTCATTCACTGCCTTTGGTCGGGCACATCTGGCTTTGCGGAAAGTGCGCCTATTTTGCACAGGAGACGGCGGTATTTGTGATTGTATGATTTATTGGCGTCGGGTCAATTGGAATGCACTTCCTCCTAATCACACCCGAAGGTATGTGTGCATTATGCATCCACTACCAGCGTCGTCATGTTACTGCATCCCAGACGAGAGTGTGATATCATGTGCGGCGGCTCCGAGTGCAGCATTATGAGCACTAATTTATGGTAGCAATTGACTGGAATTGGTAATTAGTCTCTTGATTAGAATGCTCAATAATAGGAACAGAAGCATTCAAACCCAGTTTCAAAAGCCAATGTTAGCTTAATTTCTCTGCTGCATGTGATGCAATAACTCTGTGTAATATGAAGCCGAGAGGATTCTGTTGAAGTTGGTAGCAAAATGATTAAAAGCTTGATTGAAAAACTCATCTTATTCGCTCGCTCATTCACTCGACTAAATTTTTCAAATTCGAATTCATACACCATATTTGTATTTCTGTAGTAAACAGAAATGTTTGCATTTGGTTCAATATTTATGTGCATGCGTGTTTGTAAATCAAAGCAAATTTCAAACAACATCATCCACATCCATATTGATATATTATTTGAAGCAGTTCCCATCTAATGCAGCAAATTAAATTCTTTTTGAATTTGTTTACTTTTACATGATTTATTTACCACAAGTAATACAACTATGATATGCTACAGTACAGGATAAGATTTACGGACTCTCAATAAAAATGTGAGTGGTCTCATGAATATTTTCATATTTCTATAAAACCGAATTCATACGTAGTTAAAATTAGATAAGTGCGCCGGCGCTCTGCGGCTTCGCGGTCACCGCAAGCTGACGACGTTGGTAGCTTGTACTGGCGTTCCTATACTTAATCGACAAATATTTTCCGCGGTGGAGTGCTCTTGGACCGATATCCGCAGTGGCGGCCTCCTGCTGCTCCGTGCGCCAACTTCGTTGTAGGATGACGGCTATCCTGGACGTTCTGGGTCAAGCCAATGTTTAGGTCTCCACGAGGTCTGCTTATCCACGCAGACATACTTGGGACTAGGCGATGGGCCACCTTCCCATAGCCGAGTTGTCCCACTCCCTGTGTCATTTTGCTACCGTTGGTGTCTTGATATTCCTGCGAGTATTACCGGCCCTTGAGGGCGTAGCACTCCTCGTCTTCCCCCACCACCAGTTTAATAGGCATCATGCCCGCCAGTGCACATGCCGCCTCGCTGATGACTGCATGATGAGCCTATGTGTACTCTCCAGCTTTCGCACGTTGCAGTTTGCGCTCAACACCGACACCCAGACTGGACCTCCGTATCGCAGTATTGAAACCGTCACGCTTGCCAGCAGCCTGCGCTTACTGGAGCACACCCTAGAGCCGCTATTATCCTCGATAGTACCGCTATCGCCTTCGTCGCATGCTTGCAGACGTAGTCGACATGACTATTGAAGCTCAAATTATCGTCGAGGATCACCCCAGTTGTTTCAGAGATCTCTCGGAGGTGATGTCGCAGCCACCGACTCTAATTGTCGCCTCCTGCACCGATTTCCGGTTGTTGACGACTATCATCTCCGTTTTATGATGCGCCAACTGTATAGGTTCTCACTGCGCAACCATTCCTCTATTAAACTGATCGAATGGGTTACGATCAATTCAACCTCCTCGATGGGCTCTCCGTACCCGGTCATGGTAACGTCATCGGTGAATCCACTAACTAACTAACACTAACCTCAACACACTATTGTACATCACGTTCCACAGTAATGTATCCAAAATTGATCCTTGTGGGACACCTGCCGTGATGGGGGCCCTAACCAAGCCCTCGTCTATCCAATAGATCAATACTCGATTTTGGAAGTAGCTTCCCAGAATCTTGTAAAGCTCTACCGGTTATTGTCTAGCAGCGCCGTTAGTTCATCTCTAAGCACTGTTCCGACTGCATGTGGACGGTTGTCATTTCCGGGATTGACGATGATTGAGTCTAGGTTCTGGAATTTTGGAATTTCGGAGGGGTGTCCGAAGGGTTGCGGAGAACCGTTCCCCTCTATTGTCGGTTCCCCGCTTGACCGTTTCCTGCATCTGCTCGACACGTAAAGCAGCTACGGAGTGAGTAGCCTTTTCGTCCGCATCGGTAGCAGAACAGAATTGCTTGCGGTTTTGGGCAAACCATGAACCTGTGACCATCCTCATCGCAGTTCCAGTCAACCATGATTGACCGTTGGTTACGCAGAATTTCTTACTGATGCTCGTAATGGATTTCCTCCCGTATGGCTTGTTCCGGAGACCATTGATGGCTTTGCTGAGGAACTTGGTCTAATGCTTCTCTGAAGTTTGGAATTTCTCGGCGCGATTACCAGTTCTGTGTTCATTCAGAGCGATCTAGTAGCTGCTGTGGCTGCCGCTGTTCATACTGCATGGGTAGCTGCCTCCATGGCTGCATTCTGGGTTGTTCTGCATTTCCGACCAGCTGGCGAACTTCTTCGGGTCGACGAAACCTGTCTGCCAATCTCGGTTGCTGATCGTTTCGAGCCGTGTTGCTCGGACGCCAGGTTTTGCTCTCCAGGTTCAGCTTCAGCGCGTTGACTTGCTCTATGAGATCATCGATGCTGTGCTGCCAAGTATCACGTGATTCTTCTTCCTCTGCTTCGTATTGCGGAATGTTTTCCTCTACTTCTACCGCGTGAACTCTGTTGTAGCGGTGTGGTTGTTGTTGTTGAGGCAGCATCCTGCTAACGGCTACTGGCGTGGCGAAGTTTGTCTCCAACAGTGCACTGTGCGGAATCGGAATTCTGCGCTGTCTATTGAGAAGCATCCGCGTTTCGTCGTACCCAGTACATACTTCGACCATTTCTTCCAGTGAGAGTGGTCTTGCTGCCGTTACTATGGCTGCATAGTTCTCGTTCATATTCTTCTTCACCAGGATTTTTTTTTCTTCCTCTGGAATTTGCGGTTCCACAAAGCGAAAAAGCGCCGAAATGTCGCGAAAATATTTCGCGAACGACTCTTCCCTTCCTTGGAATCTGAAGCTGGCGAATAGCCACTAGGCAAAAATTCTCTACGTATCTCCCGTTTAAAATCGTTCCATGAATGAAGCAAGCGCTGGGAAGTTGCTCGTGCATACCAGTCGATTGCGTCCTCCTGCAGCAGATGCGTGATGGAACACAGCAGTGTAGCATCACTCATGCCCTCCGACCTTGCGAACGTCTCGACCCGGTCCAGAAAAACGTTGAGAGATGTCGATCTCGATCCGGTGAAAAAACCCTGCCAAATCATACGTCGTTAATATGCGCTAATCAAACAGTTTGTTCGATCGCAATTGACCTACCCAATAGGGGTTTCTTTTGTAGGCGCCGGAGTGGATGGATCGGCCAAATTGTTCCTTCGCTGGCTGTGGAAGTTTCGCTGTCGGTCGCACACGTGTCCTTCGATCGCAATGACCTGTATCAGAGTCTATTATATAGAGTTACGCAAAGAGGATCTGCTTACACTTATTTTAAATGATGCTCTTGTTAATCTGTTGCCAACTTACTTTTGTCACCCACAGAGTTCAAACACGTGAGTTTCTTGTTGCTACTTTATTGGTTTCTAGATCAATTCTAATGCATTTCAATTCATGCGTTTTAATTCGCCATAATAATCATTAGACGATAACAATACTTCCGCCTCACCAACAAGCATTTGTTTACTTTGTTCGATAGGTAGACGGTTTGACAGTTCAATAGGTAGAATTGGCTTCACTCTTTGCACAACTCTATATATAATAGACTCTGACCTGTATGATTTTTTTGGTTATGTCACGCTGGCAAAGTTAACTTTTCGGTACAATTACCTTTTGTTGCCCCGTCTGCATTAACCGGATTTTACGTTTGCGATCACCCTACAAGCAAGAGAGTTTCCTTGGAAGGCTCACGGTGCTTTTTTCCTTGTGACAAACGGCGAATGACTCCGTGGATGCTCGTCCGTCTCCCCGTGAGACAACACCTTGAAAATCGACGGTTGAATCCTGTGCGAGCTTGTGGCCTTGCGGAATGCACTTAGGGCCGATTGGAGTTCGCAAATTGCGTTTTATTGTCGGACGACACTTTCCACGCGCCCGCTATGCCACCGTACTGCGAAAAATAGTATTCTTTTTTTTTTGTTTCCACTCCCGTTCCGTTGGGTTGGTATCTGTTCCGTGAAGCTTCTAAACAAATCATCGCTTCGCAAAGAAGTTACGCTTTGTCACAGGGGTGGGCGATAGTGTTTGAAACGACGGTTGAGAGTGAATCGTGGTTGCGTTGTTGTATTGCGATTCTTTTCTTAAATCCGCAACCTGGCGCGCCAGTTACGCGCCGGCTCCCGTGCGCCGAGTTGTGCGCCATGCAAAAAGTAAATAAAGCAATGTCAAACAAATGTGATCTTTTGGCGCGGTTTTTCACATTCGCTTTTAAGGTATGTAACATATTATTGTCCCTCGATGGATAGTTGGTCTTTGGTGGAATAAATGGGATTTTTTTTATTTTTTTACATTTGTTGCTACTGCATTTGGATCAGTATACTGTAGTAATAATTCCCATTAGGTAATCGTGTCAATATGTGATGAAATATTTTGCATTTCCGTAATCAAGGTACCACAATATGACAAATACCTTAGCGGCGCACAGTCGAGGGAGACAGAGATGAAATAGCAAAATGCTATAAAATCTCGAGAAGCATAATATTATGTTTTGCGTGTGAGGCGACAGTTCACTTTGCTTCGTTCACTTATTCAAAGAGCAATTCAATCACAGATAAACAAATCTAAACGTAACACGGTACCCCCAGTCGAAACAACGAGTTCGCAATCTCCATCCAGCACGCACTGTTGAATGCATTCCGCACATCGAGTGTTATTACTGCACAGTAACGTATAATGGGCAGCATGGACTATGTCCAAGGGCTTGACGATCCCTCCCCAGGCCATCTGCGAGTTGTGGAGCTTGCCTAGGACGTGGTGGGGTTTGACAGTGGGCCCTGTTAAACCTCTATAAAAAGCTGCATGTATCCGCAAGTAGGCCCCACCAAAGCGACCGTGTGCCGCACAAGCCCAAGTCCTGGTGTTAAGTGGGACGCTAAACAGCCCTGTCACGACGGCCCTCCGACGAGACAGTAGGTTTGCGCAGGTCCAATTAGCCGCATGGAAAACCAATAATTACGAACAATATAAGTGATAATGCGACTCGATATAATCAAAGCAAAGACCTAGGCGACGATCACGATTGGAAGCTTGGAACATGGAACTGCAAGTCGCTAGGTTTTGCAGGTTGCAAAAGGATGACCTACGATTAATTACACCCCGCAACTTCAACGTCGTGGCGCTGCCGGAGATTTGCTGGACAGGACAGAAAATGTGGAAAAGCGGGCATCGAGCGGCTACCTTCTACCAAAACTGTGGCACCACCAACGAGCTGGGAACCGGCTTCATAGTACTGGGTAAGATGCGCCATCGTGTGATTGGGTGGCAGCCAATCAACGCAAGGATGTGCAAACTGACGATTAAAGGCCGTTTCTTCAACTATAGCATCATCAACTTGCACTGCCCACACGAAGGGAGACTCGACGACGAGAAAGAAGCGTTCTACGCACAGCTGGAGCAGACATACGATGGATGCCTACTGCGGGACATCAAAATCGTCATCAGTGACATGAACGCACAGGTAGGAAGGGAGGAAATGTATAGACCGGTCATCGGACCGGATAGTCTGCAAATCGTATCAAATGACAACGGTCAACGATGCATAAACTTCGCAGCCTTCCGCGGAATGGTAGTCCGAAGCACCTTCTTTCCCCGCAAAAATATTCACAAGGCCACATGGAGATCACCTAACCAAGAAACGGAAAACCAGATCGACCACGTTCTAATCGACGGTAAATTTTTTTCCGACATCACGAACGTCCGCACTTACCGCAGTGCGAATATTGAATCCGACCACTACCTCGTTGCAGTATGCCTGCGCTCAAAACTCTCGACGGTGTACAACACACGTCGAAGTCGGACGCCGCGGCTTAACATTGGGCGGCAACAAGCCGGTAGACTAGCCCAAGAATACGCGCAGCAGCTGGATGTGGCACTCCCAACGGAAGAGCAGCTAGGCGCAGCGTCTCTTGAAGATGGCTGGAGAGATATTCGATCCGCCAGTGGTAACACCGCAACCGCTGCACTTGGCACGGTGCCCCCGGTGGATCAGAGAAACGACTGGCGAATGTGAGCAGTTAGTAGAAGAGAAGATTGCGGCATGGGCGAGATTGCTGCAACACCGCACGATGGCGAACGAGGCACGATATAAACAGGCGCGGAACAGACAAAACTCGATTTTCTGGAGGAAAAGGGCGTCAGCAGGAAGATCGAGACCGTGAAGAGATTGAGCAACTGTACCACCCAAATAACGCACGAAACTTCTATGAGAAGGTAAACCAAACACGTAAGGGCTACGTGCCACAGCCTGATATGTGTACGGACATAAACGGGAACCTTCTTACGAACGAGCGTGAGGTGGACCAAGGGCAGCACCTGAATTTCGATGTGGGAGACGAAGATGGCGGTATGGTGATGGACCTGGGGAACGCGCGCAGGACATAATTCTACCGGCGCCAGATCTCCAGGAACTCCAGGAGGAGATTGGCTGGCTGAAGAACAACAAAGCCCTGGGGTTGACCAACTACCAGGAGAGCTATTTAAACACGGTGGTGAGGCACTGGCTAGAGCGCTGCACTGGGTCATTACCAAGATATATCATTATCATAGCATCATTGGAAATCAATTGTATTATTCGCGATTTTTTTATGTTAGTTCTAGGACAAATGAGCGATAAACTTAGTCAATCAATTTCTATTGCAATCCATGCGCACAGTGCTTTAAATCGCCTTTGAAAATTACATCCCACCAACTGGTGCCATGGCCCCCCCTAGACCGAGACTCTAGTTACGCCTATGGTCATTATGGCTGCCTTTAACGCTATGTTCAGGATCCCGTCCGGACCAGGTGCTTCACTCGGGTCCAGGAACTTGTACCTATTTGGATCACTGCATCAGTTTTTAGTTCATCGTTAAGGAGTGTACATTTGAAAGCAAGATAGTAGTAGTATAAAACGTGACTACTGTACCTAGGATATTGTGTCTAGTGGTTTTTCTCTGACCGAAGTGAGTTGGTGCCCAATATTCGATATTTGCTGGTTTTTAAATCAAAATATGTAAAACGAGTGAATCATTTGAAATTCCCTAGGTGGCCATGGTACCAATATCCTGGTTTTGAGTCATCTTGCTTTCTTTTCCTGAGCATTTCTGAAATGCTGAATGCAGCATTTCGGGAATGCATGATGGCCAACCTGTTAATGGCTTACCAAGCAGCGGAGAGGCCGGCACTGCGCTGCTGGTGGCTTATTCCATCTGTCCGGACAGAGCATGATGTGGTTTGCCGAAGGATACACTGCACGACGAAAAAAGATATGGAAGAATTGTTCGAAAAGGATTTCCCGTAGGAAGTTTTAGATAAATTCTTGAAATAATTTCGGGTGGATTTCCCAATGGGCTTCCAGAAGATATGCTTAAAGGAATTACTAAAATATTTTCTGAAGAAATTTCAAGAGGAATTCAAGAAGTAAAAGTAGCTTCAAAGGAAATTAAGAAGAAATAAAAGAATAATATATTGCTGAGTTAAAACCGATTTAAAACAACTTAATTTTTTAATAAAAATATGAAACTATTTCAGACCGTAACACTTAAAAAATTGTAATGCGGGGTGGATTTTTTGGAATAATTTTATTGGATTTGCTTAAAGCTTCAGACGTTTTCATCTTTTCAAGCAAAATCATTTGTAAATATATTATGAAATTAGATTATTATTTTTAATTAATAAATAGCTTTGACGTTTTCATCCTTTTAAGTAAAATATCATTTAAATGAGTTGAAGCTTAATTATTAGTCATCAATTATTTTTTCCCCTGTCATAAGACGAGTTTAAACAATCCCATTGAATTCCACCACTTAATTGTATCCTGACAGATACGTATTTCGACCTCAACAGTAAGGCCGTCTTCAGTGTCTCGTACTTGACTCGACTTCGAGTCAAGTACGAGACACTGAAGACGGCCTTACTGTTGAGGTCGAAATACGTATCTGTCAGGATACAATTAAGTGGTGGAATTCAATGGGATTGTTTAAACTCGTCTTATGACAGGTGAAAACATTCCACTAAAAAGCTCAAAATAATTTTCTTATCAATTATTTGTTGCTTTTGTTGTAATTATTAGATTATTTGAATTCAATTAGCTTTGGACGTTTTTTTCCTTTTAAACAAAATAATGCGTGAATTCGTTAAGTCGATTCACAGTAGGCTGACCATACGTACCGTATTTAACGGGACAGTCCCGTTTTTTACCTTATTGTGCCTGTCCCGTCGTAATTGAAAAAATGCTCAATTTGTCCCGTTTTTTCATTGATTCTTCCAAAGATCACCAAAATATTCTTCAACAAATCCATTATTTTTGACAGGAATCTAAAATCAAATAATCCTAGGCAGGCATTTTCGTTTTTTAAAAAGGCACTTTTTTGCCAAACTTATCCACACCAAATCGTATGCTCAGGAGAAACGTTCTGGTATAGTAGAGTTCTAGCAAATGGACGTTATTTTCGTGTCCCTACATAGAAAGTGTTTTTTGTGTCTTTATTAGAGAGATTTACAGCTCTCGACTGACTCATCTTTCAACAAAGAAAGTTGTCGAAATTCATAAAAAAAAAGTTTGAGATGTTATGTTATTGGTGTTGCTATCTATGTCGTTTTGTATGTTTCATTGATCGACTTTTCTCAAGGTTTTTAACAGTTAATGACAACAGGTGCTTCGCCGGGAGAATTTTTCGTATACAGTTTCATTTCTGCTTATTCCGGCGACATTAAAATTTGGCCAATTTCATCAGTGGATTGAACGAATTAAGTAACTTGGTAATTTCCTGAAAATCAAGTCTCGTCTCAACGTCAATAAAATGGAGCACAGGAACAGAAATTCTAATTTTCAGATTAAGTTCATTTTCGATTATTTTTTAATCTTCCAAAGCAGGTAATTCAATTTTTTCCATCTGCTTTACCATATATTTTTCAATCATTTAATTCTTTTCGAAACATTAGCATTATTCAAAGTCATGTTGAATATTTCACTGTAAAAATGAAAAATAATTTATAAATAATTTAGAAATGAACAAAATCAAGTTTGAGGCAGTTTCAAACCGAGGAAAATTGGGTCGGGTCAAATGCTAGATTTAAGGACATTTCGAGCATTAGGGCTTGTTTACACATCAGGTGCTTGTTCCAAAATTTCGCTCCCATGTGCGCGGACGGGATTTATGGGATTCCGTTATGAAAAATTAGCAATTCGGACCGATTTAAAATACAATCCGACGAAGATCTCCGAGAGTTTGCCAGGATTTTTTACTTTACGCGACGAAATAGGATTAGCCCTGATTTTTTGCTGCTTTTAGCGTCATTTAAATCAATTTTGATAAAAAAAGGGCTCTTTAATTTGGATATACACCCAGGTTTTTTTTTACGAGGGGGATACGTACCTCGCAAAAAAAAACCGTGTAAAAAAAAACCGCGTTAATTCGAAAATCCGTGTAAAAAAAACCGTGCTAATTCGAAAATCCGTGTAAAAAAACCGTATTAATTCGAAAATCCGTGTAAAAAAAACCGCGTTAATTCGAAAATCCGTGTAAAAAAACCATCGAACATTCTAAGTCCTTTTCATTGAAAAAGACTTAGAAAATTTATTGATAAGTGAAAAGTTTATCAGTCTATTTGATTGACAAAACTAAGAAACTAGGTATTGCCGGAACGGGCTCGATGAGCGAAAGCCGGAAATTGGTGTTTGGCTTTATTTTGAAATTTAAGATGGCCGACTTCCAGTTAGTCCTGTGATTTTCTTATACCGTCGCCGCGTCGGCGTTGCCGCTATGTGAATTTACCACGCCACCGAATATTTTCTACCATATCGATGGATATTGGAGAAATGTTAAAGAAGTATGTTGAAGGGTGTTGTACAATTTTGAAGAGGATTTTTACTGTTAAGTTCAGTTTTATCTAGCAGCATGAAGATTATTTAATTACTTACTTATGAATCCTGTACGCCTCCGGTGGAGCAAAGGGCCGACTTGAAAGATCTCCATCCTGAGCGACGACCAGCTATCGCTTTTACCTGTAGCCAGGTTAGATTAAGGTCGACTTCTTCTATGAGCCGTCATGAGCCTCTGGGTTTGCCTCTGCTGCGATGTCCCGCTGCGTTCCAGTCTAATGCTAGTTTGCATATTTCGTTTCCGCTCCTTCGTGAAGTATGCCGATCCAGCCCACTTCCGATCCTGAGTTTCCATTACTATCGGCCTCGGCCTTACTATCGGACAATGGAGCTCATTGTTTGAGATCCAGTTGTGAGGCCACCAGGCACAAATTATGTACCCTAGGCATCTGTTGATGAACAACCGTATATCAGCAGATTTCACGTTAGAGTTGAAAATTCGGTTTTTGATGCATTATATCTGCCTGTTCTTCCAGATATTACTTAAACTCGCAAAGGCAGCCCTAGCTTTCTTGATCAGTGCGCCTATGTTGATCTTGGTACCGCCGTCTGACGCCACATGGCTTCCAAAATATTCGAACTTTTCAACATTCTCCACTGATTGTACAACTACTGTAAAACTGGAAGAGGTTGCCGTGTTTACGTCCTACGATTTGGTTTTGTTGACGTTGATGACTAAACCTGCGGAAGACGAGTCGTTGAGCTTACTCTGCATATCAAGAGCACCGTTGAGCGAGGAAGTTCACGTCATCAGCCTATTCGATGTCGTTTAGATTCTCCATGGTTAACGGCTGCCATAGGTTTGGCACCTACCAGATTAACGTCGATTACAATAAGGAACAGTAACGGTGATGGAATACCTCTTGTCTCACACCAGCTACGACCCGAATAAGAGCCAAACACGACCCCTTATGTGCAGTACTCTGCACAAGAAGACCTCGTACTATGCCTCGATGAGGCCGATAATTTTCTCAGGAGCCCCTTGCGTCTCAGGGTCCCCACATATTCTCAAGAATACCAAGTAAAGGGACTCTTGGAATTCGTTGACCTGCTCAGAATGATACGGAGCGTGACAATAAAGTCCACACAGGATCTTCCGGCACGGAACGGTCTGCTGCCGCCTGAAAGTCGCATCGATCTTTCCTGAATCCGGGCTAGGATAACTTTGCATAGAACTTTGAAGACGGTACACAGCAACATCATGTCTGATAACTGGCGAGTACACAGTCAGGTCATCCTTTTTGGGCACCTTCACTAAGATGCTTTGCAATCAGTCGACAGGAAGGTTGAGGTGTTCTATATTACGAAATAAACGATGCAGAAGATGAGCAGATGTCCACTGGCAGATGTTTGAATCTCTAGCAGTGATGGCGCTTCGGTGTTACACGCGTTACACGTCGCATCGTGGACAGATCATGCTGAGTTGATGGTGGCCTGGTTGGCACACTTGAAAAGGTCGACCAATAACTGACCATTCGCGTCTTTTACAGGCATCGTTGCATTCACTTCGCCCGCTTAAGCGTTGTGAGATATCGTAGAGGAGACGAATATCCCTGGTTGCTGTGGCTCTCTCTTCCCTTCGTCGGCAAGCGAGTCCGCCCACGCACGCCTGTCCCGTCGACAAGCATAATTAAGTAAAATTTTATTTTTATTAGAAACTTTTTTTTTAATTTCTAGTTTTTTGTAGTAAGGAGGAATTTCAGCAGGAATCATCGGAGGAATTTCTGGAAGGAGTTCTTGAAGAGTGTCTAGAGAACCTTCCAGAAGATTTCCTGGAGGCACTTCGGATAAATCTCCTATGGAGCTTTCGAAAAAAAATCTATGAGGAACTTCCGCATGAATTCTCGGAGGAATTTCAGAAAAAAAAAACGCCGGAGAAATTCCTTTGAGGAAATGCTGGAGGATTTTTTTATTCATATATTTATTTAGTAGGTACTCCGTGTTCTTAAGCGCTACTGAACCGTGATCTACTGTAGTATTCTGCTGTACAGAATCTATGGATACCCGTAGTTCGATATTGTTGTCGTTGCCGATATCATCGTGAGTCCTTGTGTCCATTTATCCATATGGTGAATCAATGATCGTTGCTTTGTTCGGTTGTCATTTTCGAAGTACGTTGGAGGAATGCCTTCGAGATCAGTTTTATCAGTTGTTGTCTGGCAGACGTGTCCGTGAGGCGTTACTTCAAACGCCACCGTTAGGACTGCGCTGCCGGTGACTGACGAGGGTTTGGTGAAGGGATGGGAATCTAGCCCATGTTCATTCGCTTATAAGGCAAACGTATAGCCAACTACGTTACGGGACCACATGCTTGAAGAATTCCTTTTGAGGATCTTCCGGAGGAACTCCTTTGAGGAACTTCCGGCGGAATGCTTTTGAGGAATTTCCACGGAATTCCTCTAAGGAACTTCTGGAGGAGTTCCTGAAGGAACTTTCAGAGGAATTCCTTTGTAGAACTTCCAGAGAATTTCTTTAAGGAACTCCCGAGGGAATTCCTTTGAGGAACTTCGGGAGAAATATTTCTGAGGAACTTTCTGAGGAATTCTTCTGAGGAACTTAGAGGAATTTTTGTGAGAATCTTCCGGAGAATTTTTTTCTGGAAGAAATGCCAAAGGAATTCTTATAATGGTTTCTGGCCATTGGTATTGAAAGGGTTTCCAGTCGTGTTATCGAACCGGAAAACGACCATCTTGATTTCAAAAATGGCGGCAAATAGATTTCTGGCTTCTACTCGTCGAGCTCATTCCGTTAATACCCATATTCCAGGGGTTTCCAGTCGTTTTAACGAACTCAAATTCGGCCATCTTCAAATCCAAAATGGCGCCAAACATTGATTTTCGGCTTCTACTCGTCGAGCTCATTCCGGCAATACCCATATTGCATGGGTTTCCGGTCCTTTGATCAACCTGGAAGTCGGTCATCTTGAATTTTGAAATGACGCCTTCGATTTCCGGCTTCTACTCGTCGAGCTCATTCCGGCAATACCCATATTGCACAGGTTTCCAGTCCTTTTATCAAACCGGAAGTCTGCCATCTTGACTTTTAAAATGGCGCCAAACATCGATTTCCGGCTTCTACTCGTCGAGCTCATTCCGGCAATACCCATATTGCATGGGTTTCCGGTCCTTTTATCAAACCGGAAGTCGGCCATCTTGAATTTCAAAATGGCGCCAAACATCGATTTCCGGCTTCTACTCGTCGAGCTCATTCCGGCAATACCCATATTGCACAGGTTTCCGGTCCTTTTATCAAACCGGAAGTCTGCCATCTTGAATTTCAAAATGGCGCCAAACATCGATTTCCGGCTTCTACTCGTCGAGCTCATTCCGGCAATACCCATATTGCATGGGTTTCCGGGCCTTTTATCAAACCAGAACTCGGCCATCTTGAATTTCAAAATGGCGCTAATCATCGATTTCCGGCTTCTACTCGTCGAGCTCATTCCGGCAATACCCATATTGCATAGGTTTCCGGGTCTTTTATCAAACCGGAAGTCGGCCATCTTGAATTTCAAAATGGCGCAAAACATCGATTTCCGGCTTCTACTCGTCGAGCTCATTCCGGCAATACCCATATTGCATAGGTTTCCAGGCCTTTTATCAAACCGGAAGTCGGCCATCTTGAATTTCAAAATGGCGCCAAACATCGATTTCCGGCTTCTACTCGTCGAGCTCATTCCGGCAATACCCATATTGCATGGGTTTCCGGTCCTTTTATCAAACTAGAAGTCGGCCATCTTGAATTTCAAAATGGCGCCAAACATCGATTTCCGGCTTCTACTCGTCGAGCTCATTCCGGCAATACCCATATTGCATGGGTTTCCGGGCCTTTTATCAAACCGGAAGTCGGCCATCTTGAATTTCAAAATGGCGCCAAACATCGATTTCCGGCTTCTACTCATCGAATCCATTCCGGCAATACCCATATTGTATGCAGTTTTATACTCTGCAAAACAATCGTTCCCATATCCATAAAATTATTCTAAGTGTTTTCCATTCAAAAAGACTTAGAAAATTTTCAGCTGGGTACCGCGTTAATTCGAAAATCCGTGTAAAAAAAACCGCGTTAATTCGAAAATCCGTGTAAAAACCTCGCAAAAAAAACCGTGTAAAAAAACCGTGTAAAAAGACCTGGTGTAATCTTGCTCTGCGAGCAGGGTTATTTGGAAATTTTGAAATGTCACTTTTAAGTTTAATTCGATTTTGATTCACGAATCGGACCAAAGCCTAAGAATACCAAGAATCTCAACAAGGAAAAAAAGTAATAAAATGTAATTTTAATTACACCCAGGTCTTTTTTACACGTTTTTTTTACACGTTTTTTTTTGCGAGGTTTTTTTTACACGGATTTTCGAATTAACGCGGTTTTTTTACACGGATTTTCGAATTAACGCCTTTCTTTTTGTCTTTTTGAGTGAAAAACACTTAGAATAATTTTATGGATATGGGAACGATTGTTTTGCAGAGTATAAAACTGCATAGGTACAATATGGGTATTGCCGGAATGGATTCGACGAGCAGAAGCCGGAAATCGATGTTTGGCGCCATTTCGAAATTCAAGATGGCCGACTTCCGGTTTGATAAAAGGGCCGGAAACCCATGCAATATGGGTATTGCCGGAATGAGCTCGACGAGTAGAAGCCGGAAATCGATGTTTGACGCCATTTTGAAATTCAAGATGGCCGACTTCCGGTTTGATAAAAGCACCGGAAACCCATGCAATATGGGTATTGCCGGAATGAGCTCGAAGAGTAGAAGCCGGAAACCGATGTTTGGCGCCATTTTAAAATTCAAGATGACCGACTTCCGGTTTGATCAAAGGACCGGAAACCCATGCAATATGGGTATTGCCGGAATGAGCTCGACGAGTAGAAGCCGAAAATCAATGTTTGGCGCCATTTTGGATTTGAAGATGGCCGAATTTGAGTTCGTTAAAACGACTGGAAACCCCTGGAATATGGGTATTAACGGAATGAGCTCGACGAGTAGAAGCCAGAAATCTATTTGCCGTCATTTTTTAAATCAAGATGGCCGTTTTCCGGTTCGATAACACGACTGGAAACCCTTTCAATACCAATGGCCAGAAACCATTATGAGAATTCCTCCGAAATTTCTTCCAGAAAAAAATTCTCCGGAAGATCCTCACAAAAATTTCTCCGGGAGATAAATTCTTCTAAAAGTTCCTCAGAAGAATTCCTCAGAAAGTTCCTCAGAAATATTTCTCCCGAAGTTCCTCAAAGGAATTCCCTCGGGAGTTCCTTAAAGAAATTCTCTGGAAGTTCTACAAAGGAATTCCTCTGGAAGTTCCTTCAGGAACTCCTCCAGAAGTTCCTTAGAGGAATTCCCGTGGAAATTCCTCAAAAGCATTCCGCCGGAAGTTCCTCAAAGGAGTTCCTCCGGAAGATCCTCAAAGGAATTCTTCAAGCATGTGGTCCCGTAGCGTAGTTGGCTATACGTTCGCCTTATAAGCGAATGAACATGGGCTAGATTCCCATCCCCTTCACCAAACCCTCGTCAGTCACCGGCACCGCAGTCCCAACGGTGGCGTTTGAAGTAACGCCTCACGGACACGTCTGCCAGACAACAACTGATAAAACTGATCTCGGAGGCATTCCGATCCAACGTACTTCGAAAAATGACAACCGAACAAAGCAACGATCATTGGATTCACCATATGGACAAATGGACACAAGGACTCACGATGATATCGGCAACGACAACAATATCGAACTACGGGTATCCATAGATTCTGTACAGCAGAATACTACAGTAGATCACGGTTCAGTAGCGCTTAAGAACACGGAGTGCCTACTAAATAAATATATGAATAAAAAAAATCCTCCAGCAGTTCCTCAAAGGAATTTCTCCGGCGTTTTTTTTTCTGAAATTCCTCCGAGAATTCATGCGGAAGTTCCTCAAAGATTTTTTCCGAAAGCTCCACAGGAGATTTATCCGAAGTACCTCCAGGAAATCTTCTGGAAGGTTCTCCAGACACTCTTCAAGAATTCCTTCCAGAAATTCCTCCGATGATTCCTGCTGAAATTCCTCCTTACTACAAAAAACTAGAAATTAAAAAAAGCGCCAAGAATGAAAGCTTCTAATAAAAATAAAATTTTACCTAATTATGCTTGTCGACGGGACAAGCGTGCGTGGGCGGACTCGCTTGCCGACGAAGGGAAGAGAGAGCCACAGCAACCAGGGATATTCGTCTCCTCTACGATATCTCACAACGCTTAAGCGGGCGAAGATGAATGCAACGATGCCTGTAAAAGACGCGAATGGTCAGTTATTGGTCGACCCTTTTTCAAGTGCCAACCAGGCCACCATCAACTCAGCATGATCTGTCCACGATGCGACGTGTAACGCGCCATCACTGCTAGAGATTCAAACATCTGCCATGACATCTGCTCATCTTCTGAATCGTTTATTTCGTAATATAGAACACCTCAACCTTCCCGTCGACTGGTTGCAAAGTATCTTAGTGAAGGTGCCCAAAAAGGATGACCTGACTGTGTACTCGTCAGTTATCAGACATGATGTTGCTGTGTACCGTCTTAAAAGTTCTATGCAAAGTTATCCTAGCCCGGATTCAGGAAAAGATCGATGCGACTTTCAGGCGGCAGCAGACCGGGTTCCGTGCCGGAAGATCCTGTGTGGACCTTATTGTCACGCTCCGTATCATTCTGGAGCAGGTCAACGAATTCCAAGAGTCCCTTTACTTGGTATTCTTGAGAATATGTGGGGACCCTGAGACGCAAGGGGGCTCCTGAGAAAATTATCGGCCTCATCGAGGCATAGTACGAGGTCTTCTTGTGCAGAGTACTGCACAAGGGGGTCGTGTTTGGCTCTATCCGGGTCGTAGCTGGTGTGAGACAAGAGTGTATTCCATCACCGTTACTGTTCCTTATTGTAATCGACGTTAATCTGGTAGGTGCCAAACCTATGGCAGCCGTTAACCATGGAGAATCTAAACGACATCGAATAGGCTGATGACGTGAACTTCTCGCTCAACGGTGCTCTGATATGCAGAGTAAGCTCAACGACTCGTCTTCCGCAGGTTTAGTCATCAACGTCAACAAAACCAAATCGTAGGACGTAAACACGGCAACCTCTTCCAGTTTTACAGTAGTTGTACAATCAGTGGAGAATGTTGAAAAGTTCGAATATTTTGGAAGCCATGTGGCGTCAGACGGCGGTACCAAGATCAACATAGGCGCACGGATCAAGAAAGCAAGGGCTGCCTTTGCGAGTTTAAGTAATATCTGGAAGAACAGGCAGATATAACGCATCAAAAACCGAATTTTCAACTCTAACGTGAAATCTGTACTGATATACGGTTGTTCATCAACAGATGCCTACGGTACATAATTTGTGCCTGGTGGCCTCACAACTGGATCTCAAACAATGAGCTCCATTGTCCGATAGTAAGGCCGAGACCGATAGTAATGGAAACTTCGGGATCGGAAGTGGGGCTGGATCGGCCACACTTCACGAAGGAGCGGAAACGAAATATGCAAACTAGCATAAGACTGGAACGCAGCGGGACATCGCAGCAGAGGCAAACCCAGAGGCTCATGACGGCTCATAGAAGAAGTCGACCTTAATCTAACCTGGCTACAGGTAAAAGCGATAGCTGGTCGTCGCTCAGGATGGAGATCTTTCAAGTCGGCCCTTTGCTCCACCGGAGGCGTACAGGATTCATAAGTAAGTAATTAAATAATCTTCATGCTGCTAGATAAAACTGAACTTAACAGTAAAAATCCTCTTCAAAATTGTACAACACCCTTCAACATACTTCTTTAACATTTCTCCAATATCCATCGATATGGTAGAAAATATTCGGTGGCGTGGTAAATTCACATACAGCGGCACGCCGACGCGGCGACGGTATAAGAAAATCACAGGACTAACTGGAAGTCGGCCATCTTAAATTTCAAAATAACGCCAAACACCAATTTCCGGCTTTCGCTCATCGAGCCCGTTCCGGCAATACCCAGTTTCTTAGTTTTTGTCAATCAAATAGACTGATAAACTTTTCACTTATCAATAAATTTTCTAAGTCTTTTTCAATGAAAAGGACTTAGAAAATTTTTCGATGGTATTTTTTTACACGGATTTTCGAATTAACGCGGTCTTTTTTTACACGGATTTTCGAATTAACACGGTTTTTTTTTACACGGATTTTCGAATTAGCACGGTTTTTTTTACACGGATTTTCGAATTAACGCGGTTTTTTTTTACACGGTTTTTTTTTGCGAGGTACGTATCCCCCTCGTAAAAAAAAACCTGGGTGTACTTTTGACAGATATTGAATCATTTTTGATAAATGTTTTGTTGGTCTTGCTGGGTAGCACCAGCCATTCTTATGAGCGGGGGATCATAATTTCCGAGCTGGCACTTTTAAGTTTAATTTGATTTTAATTCACGAATCGGACCAAAGCCTTATCCGCAGGTTTTTTCCCACTTTGTCCGCGTCCCTTTGAAGAGAAAACTATTTGTAGTTCAGTATTTTTCCATAACTAACTGAATGAAGTGGTGAATGATTCATTCTAAAATGCTTTTAATTTCCACAGCTCTTGAAATTTATCACAAGGATTTTTGACATGTCTCGTTTTGCAAGCGCGTTTGTCCCGTTTTTTCACCGAAATGATCTGGTGAGCCTAATTCACAGTCCAAAGCGAGACCATAATATAATCAGCATTTGCCCGACTATTTGACTGTCTCGGGTGAGGAAATATTTCGTACGGTTTGTGTCTCGGCTAAGCAAAGTGGTATGGGGTTGTACACTTATTACGTAAGCCATTTTTCTTAGTTTTTCGACCCTCCATCTCCCCAAAAGTGTTTACGTAATATGTGTACGGCCCCTATACTGTTTCAGTGAGTGCAGTAATGGCTCCTGAATCTAGATAACTCTTTTTCAACCATTTGCTCGATCCTGGGAAGGCGCCAAATTGATATCGCCATTTGAATTGGTGTACATAACCAGCAATTGTCCTTCAAGGTTTCTTGAAGGTAGAAATCCTTAAGCTCGTTCATTTTCGCTCGCACTAACTAGAGGAAGAGAAGTATCGCGGTTTCCAAGTTCCGAACAATTTAAAGTATTTCTACAAAAGTGAAACGTGTTCCTTCAAAGATTGCTGAAGGTAATAATTGAGAACAGTGGTAAAGTGAAGTGCTTGAAACAGAATCTTTTGGTGTCTTCCAGATAGCTGCTTATTTCGGTCAGTGCGTCTGACACTTTCGCGATTCTCTCCATTTGCCGGAGTATAGAGATATAGAGATATAGAGACAAAACCCAGAATAATCCACCTAGCGGTTATGGTGCCTTTCTCGTGTACTACAAACCAAGAAAATTCATAATATTAACAAGAAAAGCACATAAGAGAGGTCAAAATTGCACTTTGGGGGGATAAATTCAGTTATTTCCAACAATTCACATTTATTTGCGTTTATTTGAATGCATTGCAGCAGTTTCTGAGAAAAAAAATCGATTTCGATTTTTTTTTTCCAAGGGGGACCCTTGGGAAAAATGGGAAAAAAATCAATGTTTTTCTCCGAGCCTTCTATCAAAAGTTCAGTTTTGGAGTGATCCTATAGCCTTTACGTATACTTTGTATAAATGAAAGGCAAAAAAGGTAATTTAAATTTATGACTATAATTTTGCACACCACTGACGTTCGCCATTCGCGTTGGACTTCCAGCGCGTAGGCGCGTTTTTCGTACGGGCTGAAATTGTGTGACGACCAGCGGAGTCGAATTGGGGTTCCATCCTTTTTTGCTGTGAGACGAGGTGCGACCAAAATTGAGCTTGTGTGTCCGCCAAGGCCCGCCTTCCAAGGTAGTCAAACGGAGGGGAGTGAAGTTCGTTAGTTAGTCGAGCGAAACTCATACGACAGTCGCCAACTGTCGATAAGACCACCATTCCGTTACAACACCCCTGGTGGTCAGGTGTCGAGAGCGCGGTTCTCGTACGTCGCAAATCATCGTACATTGGACCGAACCCGAACCGAGAATTAGTAGCTTTCTTTTAGTCCTCGCCCGGTGAATCAAAAAGGTACGTGAAACCGGGTCGTAAGGGAAAGTGGGCTATTCGTTCGAGGGAACGGTTATTCCGGACGCTCTCGACGGTTTCAAATTGGAAGCCTTCCGTCCAGCTGTCACTCCCTCCGCACCTATAGTTCGGCCATTTTGACACAAGCTGACGCCGCCATCGTGAGGAGCACCGAACGCCCACTGGCAAGCCGCATGTACCACGACGCCATCGCGACAACTACGTCTTTGGCACACCGCCGGAAGAACCGTCGTTTTCGGCACCTGCCGGAAAGTCTGCAGCGTTCAGCACTTCGCCGGAAAGCCATCCGTCTTCGGCACCCGCCAGAACCCGTCATCGCTACCAAAAATCCTGTGCAGGTACGTGGAAACTTATATAATCATGGCCATGAAATAGTTTTCCCTTAGCTAGTACTTAAATCCCGTCCAAGCCGAATGAAGTCGTGTTAATAAAGTTGATGAATTAGAAGATCTGATAGTCAGTTGGTTTTGTTTCGGCAGTTCCGTGGGAACCTGCTGTTTTCTTTTACGTTTCCGTTGGTAGATTGCACATCAGACTTCTATTCCTCTCTTGGTTTTGCGTTTGTTGTTGAGCGAGCGTAAGTGATTACGAGGGTAACCAGCGCAAAGGATTTTAGGGTGGTTTCCCAGGATTCAGTGGGCGATTTTAAACATTCGGCCAGCAACCATTCCAGGATTTTCCCTGAGGAATTGTCTCAAAAATAGTCGAGCAAGTCAACAGACTGCTGGTCTCTCATACGCGAGAGTGGCGCTAAAGCCACCAAGGTTTATTGATTCCCTCAGACGCCGAACCTTGGCGCTAAAGCTTTTTTTTATTATAAAGGTTTATTAATTCCCTCAGACGATTTGCGAAAAATCGGTTAATTTCTTAGGCTGCTTCTCATTTCCTGAATAATCAAATTAAACTTAAAAGTGGTAGTTGGAAAATCAAAAATCAGCTGGTCATAAAAATTGCAGGTGCTGTCCAATAAGACCTGTCAAAAACAATTTGATATCTGTCAAAAGTAATCTTGTTGTATGAGCTGCCTCATTTGGAAACTATGCAATTGTCACTTCCAATTGGTGTTTAATTCGGGAAACGAGACGCAGCCTTAAAATCAATATTTTCATGTTTGCTGAGCATTAACTCAATGCTAGTTATAGTTATGGGTAGCCATCCAATGATTCCTGCATAGGGTATCGTGCCAGTTTTGGCCATGTTTCAAATTTGGTCAATTTCTAGCATAACTCCAAAAATAAATCAATTGTTGAAGGTTTTATTAGCTCTAACAGGAGATATATCCCTAATGATAATTCGCTGTTGAAACTGATCGATAGTTTTAGGAAAATACGAATTTTTCAGGATTGGTGAAAGTGGCCAAAACCGGTACACTTACCCTACTTGAAAGTAGATAAATGAAATATGAACTTTAGATACTGAAAATATGTATTTCCGATAGGACGAATTTACCATAAAAATTCGCTTTTAACAAAATGTACGCCACCCACGAAACTACTTGTTTTAATAGTCCTTCAATAGTCATCGGCGTGGTAAAAAATATCCGGCAGCGTGGAAAATTTTCATTTAGCTGCGCGCCGACTCAATTTTCACGGTGAGAGAAAGTCAACTATAGCGGCTGTTCGCGCCCAAAGCGAACGTGATTGAATGTTGATCCCAAGTTACCAATTCTAAAGTTAATCACCCAAGGGCGTAGCCAGAGGGGGGCAGCGGGGGGAGGTCCGTCCGTCAATAGAATTTATCTACAAATTCCTCTAAAGTTCCTCGGAGAATTTCCCTGGGAATTCCTCCGGGAGGTCCTTTAAGATTTTTTTCAGGAGTTCCTCCTAGAATTCCTACGGAAGTTCATTTGGGAGTTCATCCAGGAGTTCTTTCGAGAGTTCCTCCAGGATTTCCTCCGGAAATTCTTCCTGTAGTCCTTTAATAAATTCCTCCAGAAGAAGAAGCCTAAATTAATTCCGATTCTGAAGAAATTCCCGGAGGAATTTTCAGAGGAGTCCTCGTAGGAACTGCCGATAGAACTACCGGAATAATTCTCGGAGGAACTCTTGGAAGACTCTTGGAGGATCTCCCAGTGAAAATATTGAAGTTTCCACCGAATGCCTGGAGAAATTGTCGAAGGAAATCCTGGAGAAAGCATGCATATTGTTTTTCTACCTATTTTTAAATAAATATTATTTCAGAGAGGATTTGTTTGGATATGAGATGTATGGTTCTAGCTTTCTAGAACTCATGGAAGAATGCAGTATTTTTATAATAATTGATATAGCCGATTTTGTATTCTTTCTGAGTACAAAGTTCGTTAATAATTTTCTCACTTTACCTAAAAATATCCGATGAGCAATAAATCATGCTTTTTTAAATCCATTATTGCTTTAATCATTATTTTATTATTAATATCTTTATTAATGAGGTTTTCGGCCCTGGACCGGTTCGCCTCGTATAATCATTATTGTTGTTAAATAAACGCACAACGTTCACGTTCATTGGCGTTGCGTTTTAAAAACGCTGACTTCAACGCCCAGCGCGACGTGACGCGCAACGCGCTATCGTGATCCAGCCTTTACTGTTGGTTGTGAATTTGGTTTCAAAGTTTTTGTAACTTAAAAGAAAATAGTGCCAAGCACTAATGTTAGGGTGGCCCAAATTAATATGGAAAAAACTTTTGTCAATTTTTTTTATGGGCCGCCCTCTTATTCGGATCTATTTTATGTCCTGATGCACTGGATAAAAATTTCAGCCAAATCGGTCAACGTTTGGGCGGTGCAAAACTCGTTAGAAGTTTGTATGCAAAAATGTATGCAGAAACATCCAAAAACAGTGATTTACAGTTAGACGACACAATTTACAATGAAGAACTATGATACTCATTCAGGTCTTGAAGAATTTAATACAAAATGTTATGCTGAAAATCGCGAGAAGATTAGTGTTTGCTCGGCGAAGTTATTAGCATTTCTCTGAAGTTGGGTTTGAGCAAATTTCGTTTTTTTTTTACCTTTGAAAAGAAATAAATTCACCCAAACAATACGCCAGTAAAATGCTAATATATTTGCCTAATAAACTTCAATCTTCTCGCGGTTTTCAGCATAATATTCTGTGCGTAAATTGTGCCATCCATCATCATATCATTGTTTTTGGATGTTTCTGCATACATTTTTCCATATAAACTTCCAACGAGTTTAGCACCGCTCAAACGTTGACCGATTTGGCTGAATTTTTGTCCAAAGTATCAGGACATCAAATTGAATCGAATAAGAGGGCGGCCCATCAAAAAATTTGAAAAAGTGTTTTTTGAGCCACCTTAACTAATATTCATGTGTTTTTATAAAACTACTATAAAACTACGATTCAGGAGAACTAAAAATGTTGCCCCCCCCCTCCCCCCTACTTGAAATCCTGGCTACGCCCATGTAATTACCAGAAATCCTGCATCCCATCCTACTAACAACAATGTTTTGAAAAGGGGAAGGGTCATTTGGTCGAATAGGACATTTGGCCGAATAGGTCATTAAGCCGAATAGCTTATTGAAAAGTGAGAAATTAGGGATGAGGAGAGAGACGTCTCACTACTCACTTCGCGCTTCTTTTTTTAACAGTGAAAAGTGTGAAATGAGGAGTGAGAAGTGAGACGTCTCACATCTCATTTATCACTTCTCGCTGAAAAAAGTGAGAAGCGCGAAGTGAAAAGTGAGACGTCTCTCTTCTCATTCCTAATTTCTCACTTTTCAATAAACTATTTGGCTAAATTACCTATTCGGCCAAATGTCCTATTCAGTCAAATGACTCTTGTCTAGCAAAAGTCTAAAAAAAACGTACGAAACCAGGGATTGAATCCAAAAGAGAATGCGAAAGTCTCTCACCTATTATATCTGTATTGCATAAACGATACATAGTATACCGCGAGAGACTTTTTTCGCAAGCTGTCATGATAAAGAACTGAATAGAGAGGCTACACCTCACGATAAATTTTCTTTTAGAAAGCTCTGAACGCGGAGGACACTGGTTCTGATGATGCATTTCAACTTTTTCTACACAGCTGGGAGGTCCCCAATACAAAATGAGCAAGAATAAGGCAAGAATCATCACTTTTCTGTGGAGGCTGCCTATCCAATTCTGTTTTTCGT
The DNA here is from genome assembly GCF_024139115.2 of Armigeres subalbatus. Taxonomy (NCBI): domain Eukaryota; kingdom Metazoa; phylum Arthropoda; class Insecta; order Diptera; family Culicidae; genus Armigeres; species Armigeres subalbatus. The sequence continues at coordinate 5,577,273 of NC_085141.1, read as the reverse complement.
ACTTGTATACAAGTTTGATAAATTTGTTATCATGAGTTGTTATGTTTCAAAACAGTTCTTGCCTTTTTTTATCATTGTACGTTATCTACTGAGAGCGATTTCTGCAATCCCTGTACGAGACACATAAGTTGGCCTTTCTGTTAAGGTTGAAATACGTATCTGTTAAAGTTACAATCAAGTTGTGGAATTACATGGAATATGTAGTGGGGGCCCTCCTTAGCCGTGCGGTAAGATGCGCGGCTACAAAGCAAGACCATGCTGAGGGTGGCTGGGTTCGATTCCCGGTGCCGGTCTAGACAATTTTCGGATTGGAAATTGTCTCGACTTCCCTGGGCATAAAAGTATCATCGTGTTAGCCTCATGATATACGAATGCAGAAATGGTAACCTTGGCTTAGAAACCTCGCAGTTAATAACTGTGGAAGTGCTTAAAGAACACTAAGCTGCGAGGCGGCAATGTCCCAGTGGGGGATGTAATGCCAACGAAGAAGAAGAAGAAGATGTAGTACAAAGTTGTCTAATGACTAGGGTTTTATTTAGTCAATTTTTCCATGGGTCTATCGTTTTCCTTATTTAAACGATCAGAAGAATATCATGGAGCACTTTAATTGATTGCTATTTACAAAAATTTTGCTCTCCATAACGGTTAATATTACTTTGGGATGCCCCAACCCTAGTATTGATTGATCACTTATGTAAATAACGTACTCCCATCGACCAGCAATGTTACCACCCGCCCTCGAGTCGGAATAAAAGGAAACAAAAATCTCCTCAAACAGTGATTTGCAGAAATGGACCCTCAAGTGGTTTCGTTCTCGTCGTTTTGGATCATGATCCTGTTAGGCAAAACTAACTTCCAGGCTCGGGGTCCGGAGTTCCAATTGATATTGATGTTTATGATAATCGTTCCATCTGACCATCCTCTCCTCCCATATATGATTCGACCTAGACTTGGAAGACGATTCATCCGCTCCCTCATGGAGCTATCAACATACAACGTCTTGCTCCATACTACCACTTTTGCATCTTATGTTTCCACTTGATTCGTAAGCAAATGGAAGTGCCTTTTACTTTCGTTCCTTGGAATGTTACCAACGAGGTTACGCAAAGGGGGGGGGGAACTATCCCCGAATGGCTGAAATCTGGTGCGCATCAAAATTTCATCAAAACGTGATGCAATGGTTGCTTCGTCCCTCGCATCAACCTGAGAAGTCGTCTTCTGCCGAGCTGTTGTCAGTCATAGTAGGTCATGTAATCGGGTAAGCAGTTTTTTTTTGTGATGAGGGTCAGATGAAGACATATTCTGATAAAGTACCGATATATATTTTCTTGGTGATCGGAATCCCTTCCTATACTTGAAAAACAAAATCAAAACTTATTAGTTTTAGAGGTGGAGGTGGCAACTCGATATTCTCTTTAAAAATGCACATAATTTAAATTTTTGTGTATTCCGTGATTCTGTTGCACGTCTGTGCTTTAAAAATAAGAACTTATTTGCCATTAAAGCAGATCGCAGAATTGCTAATAATTAATTGCAGGCACCGTCAACCGTGGAATCACTCGTGAATCTATGGTGCTTCCGGAATGAAATCGAAATTCAGTTTAACATTTGCTCCAACATACATGAACCATTTCAGTTACCCATGTTTTGAAATAATAATCATCCATCACGGTCCGGGGATTCTCAATGGGCAGAACATGTTATGTGCCGAACCTTTAACACGAAACTACACATGCCGGGGAAAGCTCAGTTTTGTGAGCTCACTCGGAAAATTATTAATGAATAATATATTTGCTTTGTTTCGGCAATGCTGATATTCCTCATTTCCTCGGATACTATTCGTAGTGAAATAGAAATTCGTATAAAATTTACAAAATAGCAGAAAATAACGGCTACTGCCTGAGATTATTGAAAGCAAAAGGTCTAGATGGATTATTTTAGCTTTTATCGTAGCTAACAAAGTTCGAACTGTTGGCACGAAAGTGTTTTCAGAATATCCACACGTATCAAAAGAATCATTCTAATTTAGCAACTCTCATCATCCTCGATGATTAGGACGTAATTTGTAGAACTGACGTTCCAAATGACTCGTTAATTATAATGTCTCTTCACCAAGATGATCATGTCAATAATCAATGCCAATGTTTGTTAAGATATTCAATAGCCTACAAGTCAACACGAGCTAGAAAAACGGAAAAGGAAATCACTTTCCCCCAGTGGATCATAAATAATAATTCCGCATTGTCACAGCTTTCCATTAATTCCATTCCTTATCTATACTGCGTGGCAAGGATACGAGGCAAGTATGCCATCCTTTCCCCCACAAACCACAAATCACTTCCTAAGACAATCGAGAACATAATTTAATATTCTTCCGGTCGCGGTTGTCTTTCCTTCTTTGTCCACCCTAATACAGGGATACGCAGAACGGCCTTGGGATTTTCCCATCCACCGTAATACCACCCTTCCAATGTCGTTCATCTTTTCCATGGCAATATCATTCACGCAAACAGAAAGAAAAGCCAAGCCGGAAAAACATATTAATAGGCGCTTTGAAGACTCATTTCCACAAAATTTCATTATCGAAGCAACCGTCAAGCTCGGATGCCGGATTGCCGAATTCCTTGCCGGGTATGCCATCGCTGCCAGTCAGTCGGTGGGCATCGATCGTCATGGCGATGGGATGGATATGGCCGGGCCGTGAAAGGCGACGAACCGAAGATGACGACGAGATTTACACTTGCTTAATGATGAATTAGGCTAACGCTGCGTCGTTTGACTATGGAATGGTAAAGGGTACAGAATATTGTGGATGAATTACGTATAATATAAAGGTTTCTTTCGTAATTAAAGGGATGGGTACAATAGAAAACTTGTCAAGAGTATGATAAAAATTAAATTAGTTTAAGTAGGTTCCTCAACATAAATTAAAAAATAAACCGCAATACGCCTAAAGTTTGTAAATGTCCGAAGAGTTTCATGTTCTATAAAAATTTAAGCACTGAATTTTTGAACTGTGGCATCTGTGTTGACAATCACAGTGTTGAATATACATCGAATTACCGCCAGACATTACTTTCAACATCGATAATTTCGAGCGAAACTTGAATCCTCGCAACCCGTTTCACGTTACCTTTACCTAGCGAAATATTCACAGCGCAGCTAGCGCCAGTAAGGCATGAATAATGAGAATCAAGCGCCGGAAATTGGCTGCACGTGTGCTTCCCGCTCATGATACCGAGGAAAGTGTTAACAAATTGGGTGTCGGGATTCATTTGCATTCGCCAATGAGGACGTCGGCAGCATTCAGTGCATTGCATTTGACTCCTGTTCGCCGTCAACGAGTATGAACTATTTAACCTGAAAAACGAGGAAATTTGTTTTACTGCTAATGGGAGAGCCACGACGGGGTCTTTCGTAGCCGGGGTGGAGGTATGGCTAAAAGGCAACAACACAGATTATTGGGTTCGATTTTCCTGGAAAGGAAACATGACGCGACGTGCTATTCACATGCACAGCATAAATGGAAAACTTGGCATAGAACATCAGCAATTAATAACTGTGAATGTGATTGAAAAACAGGCGAAAACCGCCTAATCTCTCAGCTGATCCCAATGTTGAGAAGAAAACTTTTAATAATATATTTCACCTGATCTCCAACTGGCAGTATTCGTTGATCATTATTTTGTTGGAGTGGAATAATTAATTTCATTAGCAATAATAAATATAGAAGTGATTGATAATACAACGAGGCATATGCAACGTATCAGTCTGATTTCCCAATCTATTTGAATGCGATTTATCAATTCCTTATTCCATGGTTTCCCAAACTGTGGGTCCCGACCCCCAGGAAGGTCGCGAGCGGATTGTTGGTGGGTCGTGCAGAACAAATATTAATTGCTGCTCGAATGCCGAACCTTTTGATCATTTTTTTCAGGAACATAATTTCAAGTTCAAACCGCATTTTATTTTAAATATCCATCACCACGTTATTTTATTTAAACATTAATGCCTAAAAGCTGTCCCCTTCATGCAGTAACATAAAAACATTTTGACAAACAATACCATGTTCGTCATTTTTTGCCTTTGCACATGTAAGGAAACAACATTTTTTATGCGGAAGAAGCCGAAGCCGAATGACATTCTGATTCAATTAATGCTCAATACTAGGGTAAAAGACCCAATAGTGGAGGAACTAAGCACGTTCCACCACTGTTTCTATTTCTTTCTGTATATTTCATGTCGCTTACCTTAAGTACTTATCCAACAGCTCATCAATTATATTTTAAACGAAAAGTATTCCAAACGCTGCAGAAACCATTATTGTTACCTAAAATGATACCTCCAATTATTGGTGCAGTGTTCCATTAGTTGCGGTATTTTTTAATTTGTGTTCCTATAGTTACGAATCCCATTGTTTTCTTATGGGACTCGCAACTATTGGTGCAAAGCCGAGAAAAAGATATGGTAATTTAGTGATACTTTACCGATTTGGAGGGATTTTCTTATCTGTTTTCTTTTATTTCGAGTAATGACAGGTCAACAAATTGATAGACAATATGGGTTGCTATGTCAAATACGTAGGTTGTGTTAAAACAACACTACCGTAACTATAGGAACACCCATGATTATCGGATCTTTTGCTCTACTTGGTAAAATGCATTTTTTCATAGGTGGGTCGCGAGACATATATAATTTTACTAGGTCGGCTCTGATTCGATAACATTAAATGAACGGTTTAAATGAATAAAATTTAAATTCAACATGTGGCTACAAATACCCACGTTGACATCTAATGATTATCACATAAGCACATTAATATGCGACAAATATGATTTATTTCGGGGATCAGACAACTTCCTGAAAAAGATACAAGGGGCCTCTCCAAATGTTCAAGCTCAAGTCCCTTGCTTTACAATTGCTATGTTGACTCTTGGATTTGAATTGGAATTTTGATTGACTTTGGATTGGATTTGGATTGGATTGGGTTCAGAGACTTGAATGAGTATTTATTTGGATTTATCTATATTTGGATTGGAGTTGATTCGGATTGGATTTGGATTAAATATGGATTGGATTTGAATTGGATTTGGATGCAGACTGAACTTGGATTGAAATGAAGATTAGATTTGAATGAATAATTAAACTTGGATTGGATTAGACTTGGAATAAACTTTGTCTTTTCAGTGGTTTTAGATTACATTTGCATTGGATTTGCAATAGATTCAGAATAAAATTGGATTGTATATTTCATTGGCTATTGCTTGTACATGGATTGGATTTGATTAGGACAAAATTTTTTTTATTGAATTCGGATTGGTTTTGAATTAGATTTGAATTGAAATGGGATGAGATTTTGATTGGACATGGATTTGAATTGACGTTGGATTGGATTTGGATTAGATTTTAATTGGATTTGAATTGGATTCGGACTGGATTAAGATTGAATTAGGATTGAATTCGATTTGGATTTGGGTTCATATTTAATTTGGATCGAATAAAAATTAAATATGGATTGGATAAAGATTAAATTTTAATGAGTAATTAGATTTTTTCTGCAGTACTTGGCGAATGGTGAAACCCTGGTCCGTGTTGGAGCGTTCGCCCATAAAACTCACCTGGTACTGCCCCACGAACTCCCTTACAATTGGTAATAGTTGACGGCATACAATTTGGGAGTGTACCTTGCAGGCGGCGTTTAGCAATATGATTGTGCGGTATTGCTATAATCCAGCTTATCGCCCTTTTGTAGATGGGACACACGACACCTTCCATCCACTCCTGTGACAAAACTTCTTCCTCCCAAACCTAGGTAATGACCCAGTGCAGCGCTCTAGACAGTGCCTCACCACCGTGTTTAAGTAGCTCTCCTGGTCGGCCAATCTACTCCTGGATTTCCTGGAGATACGGAGCTGGTAAAATTATGTCCTGCACGCGTTCACGCGTTCCTTCACGCTCGTTCGTAAGAAGGTTCCCGTTTATGTCCTTACACATATCAGGCTGTGGCACGTGGCCCTTACGTGAACGGTTCAACTTCTCACAGAACTTTCGTGTGTTATTAGCGCGATACAGTTCCTCCGTCTCTTCACTGTCTCGATCTTCCTGCTGGCGCTTTTTCCTCCGAAAATCAAGCTTTGTCTGTTCCACGCCCGTTTATAACGTGCCTCGTTCGCCCTCGTGCGGTGTTGCAGCAATCTCGACCATGCTGCATTCTTCTCTTCTAACTGCTCACATTCGCTGTCATACCAGTCGTTTCTCTGATCCGGGGGCACCGTGCCTAGTGCAGCGGTTGCGGTGCTTCCAATGGCGGATCGAACATCCCTCCAGCCATCTTCAAGAGACGCTGCACCTAGTTGCTATTCCGTTGGGAGTGCCACTTCCAGCTGCTGCGCGTAGTCTTGGTCTAGTCTCCCGTCTTGTAGCCGCCCAATGTTTAGCCGCGGCGGACGACTTGGACGGCCCAAGCAACACCACTTGTGTCTCAGTGAGTAACAACAACTGTGGTGTGACTTACTAGAGGTCTGATTTATGCACAACGCGTCCTATTTGGAACTCCTTTGTGACACAAAAAGCGTAAGAGGTGGAGCCTATTTTCCACATCTTACGGCTACAATGAAATTAATAACACAAAAACCAACCGGGAATCGAACCATGGACCTTGAGATTTGCAAGTTACAACCTTTTACTATAAGCATCACACCATCAATTCGATTTGGAGATTCTGCTACAAGTGCACTTCATAAACAATAAAGTCATTTGTAACTTAATTGTACCTGAAACGGAACATGCAGGGGACTTTCGAAAATAAAATACTGCTCAGCTGAGTTCAAAGCCTTTTGCAACATATCAGAAATATTATCGATACAACAGTGAACCGAAGTGTTATTAATTCTGCGACTTATCTGTTTTGTTTCTGATATGAAACATATCGAATTTTAAACCACCCAAGAAGTCAGATGGGTAGAATATTGCGACGTCACATAAACGGAAATGAAACATTGTGTTTTCCTGAAACTAGGAAGTGGCTTTAATGTGACTCGATGTATTACCATTGTCTTCAATGCAATTTATTAGGAACAAACACCTATTTGAAAGATGTTGCGCGTGCTGCTTGGGGGGTGTTGTACACCGTCGAGAGTTTTGAGCGCAGGCATACTGCAAAGAGGTAGTGGTCGGATTCAATATACGCACTGCGGTAAGTGGGGAGGTTCGTGATGTCGGAGAAGAACCGTCGATTAGAACGTGGTCGATTCGGTTTTCCGTTTCTTGTTTGAGTGATCTCCATGTGGCCTTGTGGGTATTCGGTGCTTCGGACTACCATTCCGCGGGAGGCTGCGAAGTTTATACATCGTTAGCCGTTATCATTCGATACGGTATGCAGACTATCCAGTCCAATCGCCGGTCCATACATTTCCCCATTTCCTACCTGAGCATTCATGTCACCAATAACGATTTTGACGTCCCGCAGTGGGCATCCATCGTATGTCTGCTCCAGCAGTGCATAAAACGCTTCTTTCTCGTCATCGGGTCTCACTTCGCGTGGGCAATGCACGTTGATGATGCTATACTTAAAGAAACGGCCTTTTATCCTCAGCTTGTGCATCCTTGCGTTGATTGGAACCCAATCACACGATGGCGCATCTTACCCAGCACTATGAAGCCGGTTCCCAGCTCGTTGGTGGTGCCACAGCTTTAGTAGAAGGTAGCCGCTCGATGCCCGCTTTTCCACACTTTCTGTCCTGTCCAGAAATCTACTGCAGCGCCACGACGTCGAAGTTGCGGGGATGTAAATTATCGTAGTTCATCCTGTCGCAACCTGCGAAACCTGGCGACTTGCAGTTCCATGTTGTAAGCTTCCAATCATGATCCTTTATTTGTCGCCTAGGTCTTTGCCGATTATATCGAGTCGCATTATCTCTCATATTGCTCGTAATTATTGGTTTACCAGGCAGCTTATTGGGCCTGCGCAAACCTCCTGTCTCGTTAGAGGGCCGTCGTGTGAGGTTTGTTTTGTGTCCCACCTGACACCAGGACTTGGGCTTGTGCGCTTTGAGCGGCACACGGTCGCTTTGGTGGGGCCTACTACATGCAGCTTTATATAGGAACTTAACAGGGCCCACTGTCAAACCACACCACATCCTAGGCAAGCCCCACAAATCGCAGATGGCCTTTGGAAGGATCTTCAAGCCCTTGGATATAGTCCCTGCTTCCCGTTGTTAGCTGTTCGGCCACATTGAGAGTTGAAGTAAAGTCAATGTCAACTTCTCTCCACGAACAGCCTAGATAGTCGTGTGGTGTCGGCAGCTGGTTATCTGGCTAAGAATAACATTACGGATTGCCTGTTCCAGTGGTAAAAGTCCACCATACAGGTGACCCCTAATTCTCGGTGTGATGCGGCTTTATGCTTACCGTGCCTACGAATGAATAGTTAAGGGGTCTAATAAGAACCTAACCGCAAACGGAGCCTGTGAAGCACCAAGGCCCCCTTCACAGTATTAAGCCCTCGCTGCACTAACCGAAGCTATGGCGTAGTTGACTTTTTGCTTCTCAGAGATAATCGGCTATTCTTATTCAATCTCAACTTAAGGTTAAATAAGGGTGGGGTTATGAATATGTGTTTTATTTAGTTTTTTAACATATTGTCACCTATATGGATTCGCATTATGCGTTTTTCACAGTGTACTCTGTGTTTCGTCTTTGACGTTCGTCCATTGTTACGTCCTCAGTGTATTTGTGACACCTCTCTTTAGTCCCTAGTTTAATGCGTGTCGGCCTACATAATTGGCTTTCCTGTAAATGGTATCATATGCATTCGCATTGTGTGACTTATCCAGTATATTTTATGCTTCGCGTTTCATTGCGTTTTACAAAATGCATCGTATGTATGTATTATGGTATGTATCCTCCTTTTTTTTCTTTGTGATGTCTGTTGACAGACGACTAGGACCAATCATGGTCCATCTCGCCAATGTATCCTCCTTCTCCAGAAATCTATTCCATTCTCCTTTCCATCTTCACTTCGATGGCACAAATCTCCCAAATTGAGGGGAACGTGCCTCCTTAGCCGACGTTCTGATACTTGATACTTGTGACCTTCAGCTCCACACCTCCGGCAAAGCCGATTCTGATCAGGACCTTTGCAGTCATATGACTTATGTCCGTAATCGAAGCACTTGAAGCAGGCCTTAGGTTGTTGGTAATCCAATGCCGAGCCCTGGACGAAATTACCGAAGCCGGTGAGCTGGTAGCTGCACTGAGAGATTAGTGTGGCGTTGAAATCCAAGATACCATCGTCGGGGGGGACAATGGGTCTGGGGGGTGAGAATGGGTCGTCGCTCTCACCGGCAGCCTGCAGGTCGGATAGCAAAATCGTTCAAAAAGGTCTCTTATATTTTAGTCTTTTTGCCCTCAGATACATTCAATCTATTCTGCAAGCGTTCTAAGTTCTTGAAACAGTGACCCATTCTCACCCCCATTTGACCCATTGTCACCCCCGACGATGGTATCTTGGATTTCAACGCCACACTGATCTCTCAGTGCAGCTACCAGCTCACCGGCTTCGGTAATTTCGTCCAGGGCTCAGCATTGGATTACCTCTGCTGGGCATAGGGCTCTCACCTGAACCACATCACCCAGCCCCTTTTCAACTTTTTATACGCGGAACTCTTCCGCGCAGCATTCCGCTCCAGGACGAGGGTCATCTCGTCCTTCTGCGTTCTGCGGATGCAGTTGACATCATCCTTAAGGCCAGTGAGCTTTTTATCGCTCCGCAAAGCCTTCAGAACGTCAGCATAGCTCTGTCCTTCCTGCCATGGCCTCTCCGCCTCCTCTACCGCTTTTCGCTCCTTCTTCGCCATTTTGGGATTCACAACTTCCCTCCAGGGCAGGTCTTCCTCCCGGCGAACTTCGGTAGTCCTCGTAGAAGGAGGAACTGGTTTCCGTCGTTCTTTAGAGCCGGCAACCTGCTCCAACCTTCTCCAGGCGGATCTTAGTAGCCTTCTTCTCGTGCAAAACCGGCTTGGCGCTAGCTCCCTTCAGGTCGGTTGCCATACTGACCTTACTGAACGACTCGGCTTCCTTCCTGGCCTCCACCGCTTGGCTCACTGCCAACTCTTTCTCCTCGGTAAGTTGGCGGATCTTTCCTGCTTCGCCTCTACAACCATGTTGCAGAGGATCAGCATGGACTTCTTGAGGTCCTTGCTGTACTTCCCGTCGTTGTCCAGAAAGGACATGATTACGTCCGTTACGTCTGTAATCACCTCCATTTTCTGGCCTCCACTCTCCTTGTGACTGGTCATCACATCTTGATCTCGATGGGCGGCTCCTCCGACCTGCCACGCTCTTCTGTATCGCGTGCCCTTGGCGATTGGTGGGGCGACCTGTTAAGGCCACTTCGTCTGGCGAAGGGATCCACCCTTTCGCCAGACGCTTCTCCCTCTTCACTCAAATTTGTTTTTTTTTGTGTGGTCGACATTTTGGTCCCACGAGTCGCGCAGGAAAATATGTCCGCCACGGCAGAGCTCCGCAATAACGTGGTAAGGGAACGTTATATTGTGGGGGGGGGGGTTGTTCAGGTACACCACAGGCTCTATTAGCAGCCTGCTATTTATTTTACCCCTCAGACCATGCAACCCCTTGGCACGGGTCGCTCGGTACCGTAGGATTAGGGGTTAATTAGGGTTAAAATACCTACTGTGCAAGATCGACTCATATTCTTTGTATCGAGCTAACAATACCCGAAATTGGATGTAAGACGGCAAAAATACGACCAAAAACTTTGGCCTATATTTTTCGTGGGTGAACCCCAAATTTTTGGCCGGGAGTGTATATAATATTTATACCAACATTTACAAAGAATGCTTATAATAAAATGTTTAAATAATCGAGGATGAACAACACTCTCGAGCGATCACATATCCATATTATCAATGATAAAACTCGCTTTAGAGTAAGAATCGTTGGATAATTGTATCTCGATTCGAGCATTGGTAAATGCTACTTTCGAACATATTTTCCTATACATAACACCAAAACATCCGATTGAACTTCATTATTGTCAATAAATTGGTATCAGTAAGGTTTACATTAAAATGACAATTTTGTGTTTATTATCAGACGATTCCAAAATTTTAAAAAATTTTGCCGATGACAACTCACCTACTTTCACACCTGAAAAGTTGACAAATAATAATTCCAAAAGGGGCCATCCACAAAGTACGTCACACTCCTAGGGGGGGGGTGTTTCGATCAGCGTGACGACTCATACAAAAAAATTTAGTAATACAAAAAATGTGACGAAGGGGGCAGGGGGGTTGAAAATTGCCAATTTTTGCGTGACGGATCTTCCTTAATTATCGGATGAGAATGATTCAGCACAACCCTGGATGATAGCGTACTGCTGCAACCATCACCGACGCAAACTGGATCAGAGAATAAGCACCCGCCACTAAGTCAATATGAAACCCTGGTGGCTCATTACAGAAAAGCCCATCGTGAAAGCTGAGCGTTTGGTGGTGATCCTATGGAGGAATTCAGAGTAGACGCAACAAAGAAGCTTGACAGTTTATTGATAATAATTATTATTCCTCCACGTGAGTTGCATCGGACTTTGCGTTTACTCCGGCAGACACCTAGGAATCAGAAAAAACGAGCCGAAGAAAGTTTCGTGGAACGCATCCACTACGGCAGCGAAGAAAATTATGAGCACCTCTACTTGCATCAGTGAACGTAAGCATGAAGCTGCCGTCAAACGCCCCCAAGCTTTCGAGAGAAAACGCGCGTATAAGTTAGCAGAAACAAACTGCACCAGCAAAAAGTTATTTTGCATTAATTTGACGTCTATGCTAGCCTGAGGTCTGAATCGAGATCCTTGTAAAGTAAATGCATCGATGCCTGATGCTGATGATTGTAGCTACGGTTATAACGCTTTCCGTTGTAGTCCATTCATTGCAGTCGCAGATCTCGAACCCCAAAGTAACATGCAATAATAATAAGACCCGGTAGCCGGCTTCTAGCTGATGAATAATATTGGAAAGGTCCTTACCTGGACCCTTCAGACAAAGAGCCTTGAATTATAGTTTCCAGCTTGACGAATCTGCTGCACAGCTACAGGAACGATGACCACGGAATCCTCATAAATACCTCTAGCTCGATTGCGATGCTGCCGATGCAGCTGATTGATCATCGACCGTTGCCGGCTTTGCAAAATACAAATTTTTGCCGTGGGTCGAGTTAGCAAACCGTCGAACTACTTCATCCTTCTCTGGATGCAGCTCCTTGGCACGTGCAATAGGTCAACGCATTGACGGCTGGTTCTCATCAACGATGATGACAAGCTGATTATTTTTCAGCTGAACGGATTGTTTCAGCCACTTACTTCTAGGCTGCAGAGATTGTACGGACTCCACATGCCAGCGTTTCCAAACATATTGAAGTAATTTCTGGATTTGCTGCCACGAGTGTAGCCGATTGGTTGGTATTGATGTATAGTCACCATCTGGGACGGATTGAAACGATTACCCGGAGTGAGAGCCTGAAGGTCCGACGGGTCGTCGGAGAGTTTCGTTAAAAGACGTGAGTAGAGACAAGCTTCTATCTGGACGAGGTGTGTCCATGTCGTCGAATGGTAACTTGCGATAAACCACCGAAGTGGGATGCACGCGACGGGTTGAAATGCCAGCGAATTTCGTTATTGGAGCATTCACTGGCGAACGATTGTCGGAACGGTTCGGCACGCAACAACCTGCGAAGTTTGTTGGCTGCTCCCACGAAGTTTTTCCAGTTGTCTGGAAAGACTTCTGCGCACAGACCTCTGCGAGCAACGAAACGGCCCACGACTAGCTCCAAATGCACAGCTTTCGTGCTGAAGCAAATGAATACAGCGACGTAAGCTTTTGGTGGCGAATCTCTACGGTGACGAGGTTTAAGGTAGATTTGTCCCCATAAATCAATACCGACGATGGAAAACGGGCGAGAGGCGGCAACTCGTTGTACTGGAAGTTCAGCCATTAACTGCTCTACGGCCTTTGGTTTAGATCTGAAGCATGTGACGCAACGGTGGACGATGCACCGAATTACGTTTCTGCCTCCCAGAATTCAGTATCGCAGACGAACAGTGTTCATAAGAAGCTGTGTCGCTGCGTGAAGCAAACGCTCGTGTTGGGATCGAACGAGAAGTGATGAAAACGGATGTGAACCTGGGAGCAGAATTTGGTGACAGGAATCGTAGGATTGTGCAGAGCGACCAATTCGCCCACCGATACGAAGAACGCCATCGGAATCGATCAACGGGTTGAACCAACGTAGACGTGAGCGTGATGATACCAACTGCTGTGCTTCAACTGCCTTCAGCTCTGTCGGAAATGAATCCTTCTGTACTAGCCGTATCAATGTTAATTCCACACCCTGTAGTTCAACTGTAGTTAATGGCGAAGAAACAACTCGTTCGATTCCCAACGAACGTTGACCATGTTAACGGACTAGCCTTCAGCCAGCTCAATACCGTAGTGGAGTCCACCCAGAAGTATGCGTTCGATGTTATTCGCAGCGCCGCAGCAACCTTCACGTACAGTTCATCAGACAGAAGAGCACCACAGAGTTCCAGTCGCGGGATGCTTTGTTGCTTCAGTGGAACGACTTTCAAACGAGACGTAAGAAGCGCTACTTTCACTTCTCCGGACGAATTTGATGGTCGGATGTAAGCACACGCGCCGTACGCATCGGAGAAGAAATGGAGTTCTAATGAAGTTGCTTCCGAGAGTACGACGAATCGATCAATGCGAAGCGTGTTGAGTTGAGGGAGTTCGGTGTAATAGCTGACCCACTGATCCTTCATATCATCTGGCAATTCCTTGTCCGAGTCGTACTGGTTATCGTTGTCGTCTTTCAAACCCCATAATGCCTACATATGGGGCCCTCCTTAGCTGTGCAGTAAGACGCGCGGCTACAAAGCAAGACCATGCTGAGGTGACTGAGTTCGATTCCCGTTGCCGGTCTAGGCAATTTTTGGATTGTAAACTGTCTCGACTTCCCTGGGCATAAAAGTATCATCGTGTTAGCCTCATGATATACGGATGCAAAAATGGTAACCTGGCTTAGAAACCTCGCAGTTAATAACTGTGGAAGTGCTTATTGAACACTAAGCTGCGAAGCGGCTTTGTCCTATAGTGTGGGAATGTAATGCCAATAAGAAGAAGAAGAATGCCTGCATAAACATTTTAGCACGAACTATCACTGGCCCAACCAAACCAAGTGGGTCAAACAACCTTGCAATACAAGAGAGTGCAGAGCGTGAGGTGACGACTGCGGTTGGATCAACAATTGCTTTTGGAACGAGGTATTTAAGCTGATCTGAATGGGGTTCCCAGTGTAAACCCAGAGTTTTGATGGATTGGTCTTTGTTGAATTCTACCGTAGACTGCAGAGGACGATTATCGTTCGGAACTTGGATTGTTGCTTGCCCATTTCCATAACTGCATTCCAGCAGAGTTGGACATTTTCTCCATCTGTTTCCGAAGCTTGACTGCTTCAGCGACCGATCTAGCACCGGAAAAGAAATCATTCACGTAAAAATCGTCCTTGGTTGCCCTAGCTGCCAGTGGATAGTTTTTCTCTTCAGCTCCTAACACCAAGTCAACCGCTCCTGACTGATAAAAGGACGTATCCGCCAGTTGGATTCTTGTTGGTAGAGTCCAACTCGATGCGTCGACAGATATCGATGGTAAACCGATAGTAACCTTGGGCAGAACGAATGCTTCAATGGTGGTGGAATAGCTTGATACTCTGGACTTGACCGTTACTAGAAATTTGGAGCGAACTTCAGTGGAGGCTTGACCGATCCCTGCAATCGGTAGATTCATTCTTGATCCACGAACTCTCATCCGCTGGGCAACTCGCGTCATTGCGAAACAACATTCACTCCCCGAATCTAACAACGGCCGAACGGGATGTTCTGAACCTTCATCGTCTACCATCATAACTATTGCTGTCGCCAACAACACCTTTGTTCTCGACCCATCGGAGGAAATGCAGCTCGTTATTACCGTATGCGCCGTTGGAGTTGAGATTTGCGACCCACTGGGGATGCTGGGTTGGCTAGGAGTAGAGGTGTGCGCCGCCGCGCCACGCCGCCGCCGCCGCCGACAGTTTTTGGCACGCCGCTGCCACCGACATTTTTGCATCGGCGCGCCGCCGTTTGAAATTTGTCACGCCGCTGATCTATAATTTTCTACGCCGATTCAAACTTTCAGTGGAAACTCCAAAGATTCAGTGCAATTTCCGTA
Organism: Armigeres subalbatus; assembly: GCF_024139115.2. Classification (NCBI taxonomy): domain Eukaryota; kingdom Metazoa; phylum Arthropoda; class Insecta; order Diptera; family Culicidae; genus Armigeres; species Armigeres subalbatus. Next base: position 5,561,992 of record NC_085141.1, on the reverse strand, counting down.
TAATTGCATGATAGATCTTTACAACATCATGTTGAAACTCCAGAGAATTTTTCGTGAAGATACCAATTATTTCCATGAAAATTCAATACAATATCTCGTTGAAATTTTGAAAAGCTCTCCGTAAAAACTAAGTGTGAAAATTGCGAAGGAGCTCTCGTTGAAATTCAAAAAAATCTAATTGGAATTGAATTTTTAAATGGAAAAAAGTCGTTCGGCAGAAATCCACAAGGCTGAAAGTTGTTAGGCCGAATATGTCGTTTAACCGAGAAGACTATTTGATAGAAGCCTTCCCGAACAAATCGATAACTTTTTTTTAATGTTGTGAAATCATCGATTATGTTTACTTAATTTGATATCTTTTTGGTCGTTTTAACGGTTGAAATAACAAAACGTAATAGCAGAAATATCGTACTGTGACATTCAATCATAAACAATTCCTACTGTAGATGAGAGCAAAATCTAATCTAGCAAACTAATTTGGATATTGGTTTCCGATAACAAAATAAGTACACAGGATTTTGTTTTTACACGATTTTTTTTCGCTCGTATTTTTGTTCGTGTGACTTCAATTTGCCACCAAAATATTTGCAACATGTTTCAAAAAATCCTAAATAATTCAAAGAAAAATCACATGGTAATTAATATGCGTTAAGCATTTAGGATGAGTGAAAAATTAAATCGTAAATCGTGTAAAAACAAAATCCAGTGTACACAGTTCGATGACATATCATCTATCTACTTCAAAATGAGATCAAAATATGCAATCAATCATAATGATTTATACGTATTTGAAAACGAATTAAGACTCAATTTGATGTCAAAATCAAAATATGTTTTCTATATGATCTCATTATGTTTTCAGACTTCGCTAGGATATCTTATTTGGCCAAGAATGTCATTTGGTCGAACAGTTCCTTTGGCTAAAAAAATCGTGAATATGTCCTTCGGCCGAAATAGTCGTTTGGTCGAAAAAGACATTCGGTCAAAAGTGTCGTTCGGCTGAATTGGTCATTTTGGATATTTTCAAGACAATAACGGGAGAATCTTTTGAATTTCGCCTCAAATTTTTAATGAAAGATTTCCAATTTTTCCAGAATATTTATTTGGAAATTATTTTGAGATTTTCCACGGAAACTACTTTCAAGTTTCGAGAACTATTTGGAATTACCAAGAGGAGCTCTTTGGATTTACCAACGAAAGTTGTTTGGGATTTACATGAGAATCTCTTCAGAGTTTTCACGAGAAGTTGTTCCAAATTTTGTTTCTATAGGAAAATATTCGGAATATCCACGAAATGTTCCTATTGATTGTTCTGTTGAGTATTCTTTGAAATTCACACAGAAAATTGTGACTGGTAAAAGAGATGCTTTAGGTTGACTTCCCCAATCTAGATTATATAAGACGGTTGTTTTTTTTTATCCTTTATTAGAGTGATTTTTTCGCAGGGAGAAGTTCATCACTAAACGGCTAGTTTGGCATAGCCAACTTTAACACATCGAAAAAAATTCTCGAAATTTTTGGGGATTTTTTCAGAAAACTCTTCCTATTTTCGATTAAAAATTCTTGGTAAGTTCCATTGACCGAAAGCGACAGACGGCCGAACTGGCAATTTGGCCGAAAAAGCCGTTTTCCCTACCAGGTTTTCCGGCCGCAACAATCGATGGCCAAAAATGCCATTTTGCAGAAATAGTTTTTTGACAGAATGGGCCATTTGGCCGAAAAAGTCATTTGGTCCAACGGGTAATACGGCCAAATTTCAATGACTGAACCTCGTACTGAAGGGGTAATATGGTCAGAAATGGCCATTTGTTTGGTGAAATGGTCTTTATGTCTATGGACCTTTGAACAAAATTCCTCTCCTGGCCTCTCTATTTTTAAGTCGATACTGGTCTTTAGGCCAAAAGACATCTAACCAGGTACCATTTAGCAAAACTAAACGTTTCACGGAAACTGTTATCGGGTCAAAACTGGTTTGACCGAAAATGTAGTTTGGCCGAAAGCAATGGCTGTGGCAATGGCAAAAGGAAAATTTTGACAGACTTGTAAAAAGTTGTTTACAGGTTGTCATTTGGGGAAAACCACCCACCAGCATGAGACAAAATCATGAATTACAGTTAATCAAACATGCATGAGAAAATATTGGCCTGCAGCAGAACAGCCTGTACAGATTCGCGGCTCAGCATCAAAATTCTTTCTACGACTCTACTCCACGACATCACCAGTTGTAAAAAAGAAATGTTAAAATTTTACATGCAACTCCTATTTTAGTTTTCCCCCCAATAGACTTAAAACTATCTCTAGTGTTGTAAATATGTAAAAGTGTAAAAGTGTGTCCCTTCGGCGAGGTCCTCGACCATCCAGATGCAATCTCCAGCTCCCACCGTCTTGTCCACAAAGTTCGTCGCACTATAGTGCTGGGCGACTACACAGGGCACTAATTGTTGTTGGACACCGCTTTCCCGCGTCGACACATTCGGTAGCATGCACAAATAGGCCGATCTCAATAGCACTTCCTACTCACTCCATCCGTATACAATGTTCCTTTAACTATTTTTTTGACGACACTCGAAATTACACAATGGTATTAACACGCACTCGAGTTTTAACTTTGTCGCGCTCTACTAGGTGTTGTAAATAGCGATAGTTATTTGGAACTGACCACTGGTTCGATGGTACTTGGAGACATCGTCTGGTAGTTGGCAAATAAGGTGAAATTCACCACTTGACGATCGGTAGTATGATCGCGATATGAGTGGTATCAATTGGTCGTTTTGTGCCGCGTGCTCATCGGTGCAGGTGAGTTCTTTATGTCTCGACTCTTCGGTTAGTCGACAGCAGGTCTAATTGGTGAGACTGGCTTTCGGCTGTTCTGTTGAGATCGCACGGTAAGGCTTTAGTGGTGCAGGCAGGGTATTGCTTCTTGGACATTGCATGGCATACGATCCAACATCGTTTAGCGACAATCTATTTTCGACGATGGGTTCTGTGGTTCTGTTGATGTAGTATTATGCATACATAGAGAAGTGAACCCCAACACTACTTTAATATTCTGGTGGAATAGCAATCATTCCAAGGCATTCGAACAAAACTCTGTCGCATGCCATCCTTGTGCAGGTGACAAGGTTTTGGTAGATTATTATACAAAACTTTTGGAAAATCTAATAACCGCCGTTTGCCGTAACCGCCGGGTGTGCCGTTTGGATGAAAAAGTCGTTTGACCGAATATAGATTTGACCAAAAATTCCGTTTGTAAAAAATGTCATTCTGTAAAAAGAGCCATTTGGCCCAAAAATGTACTATCTGCAATCTTCTTTGAAAAGTGTTGTTCGGCTGAATTGATCATTTTGCCAAAAAGACGTTTATCCGAATAGGTCATTTGACAGAAAATGCCGTTCGGCTAGAAGGGTTGTTTTGCAGAAAGGACATTTTCGGGCCAAATTACCATTCCTACCAAATGGCATTTTCGGTCAAATTATCTATTCGGTTAAACTATTTTTTCGGCCAAATTACCAGTTCGGCTGAAGGTCCATTTCGGCTGTATGTTGTTTTCGGTCAAACTACAGTACATTTATGGTCAAACCATTTTTGACCTGATAACAATTTCGGATAAACGATCAATTCGCCTTAATGGGATTTGGTTAGATGGCTTTTGGCTTAAAGGCGAGTATCAACATAAAAAGTAGAGAGGTTACGCAATTGCGTTCAAGGGTAGTTTGACAATTAGCCTTTTCAACGTAAATGTCATTAGGCCAAATGGATGGATATTTTGGATTAAATTACCCGTTCAGTGATTGATATTTGGCCGAATAACCTGTTGGCCTAAACTATATTTTCGGACAAATATTCCATTCTGCCAAACGACCATTTCGGCCAAACAGCATTTATGGGCTGATGACCTATTCGGCCAAACGACCTGTTAGGGCAAACGACTATTTGGGCCAAATTACCAGTTCGGCCGTCTGTCGCTTGAGGCCAATGGGATTTTCCAACAATTTCTTATGGACAGTACACTAGTCGTTCGATAACTGCAACTTGTTTTCGTTTCAGTTAGCGAATGGCGTTCGATAACTGCGACGCATTCAAGACGGCAAACAATTGTCAGACGATGTCAGAATAGAAGTGCACCTGATTGTTCAGCGCTATGCAGCTATGATCGACATTGACATCGTTTTGAAACACAGCTGTCCGATAACTGCAAAACTGATGTAACTATCGAAATGCTGTTAAAAGCATTGCAGTTAAAATACTTTCAGTTACCAAACGTCTAATGTACAAAGAATTACACGTAAGAATTACACCCAATATTTCGAACCATTTTTCGTGGAGACATTTTGAACAATCTTCCGCGGAAATTCTAAAGAAGTTTCCTTTAAACTTACGGACAATTGTTCGTGAACATTCCAAATAATTTTTCTTGAAAACTCCTTAGAGTCTCCCGCAGAAATTCTTAAGAATTTACTGTTTTATTATTGGTCATGCCAAGCTAGCCGTCTTTATTATTCTAGACTGAGAAAGCCAACGGTTAAACACCCATTTTACCAACCGCACTTTCCTACAATTATCAAGAATTTTCTGTGAAAATTTCGAAGAATACTCAACAGAAATTCAACAGGAACTTTTCGTAAATTTCTGAAGTTTTTCCTGTAGAAGTTGAGAACATTTTTTTTGTGAAAATTCTGAAGTTTCTCATGCAAATTTTCTGCTGAAATTCTAAACAATTTTATTTGGGAATTACAAAGACCTTCTCTTGGTAATTCCAAAGATTGCTCGAAAATATTTTCCAAATTTTGGAAAAACTTATAGATTTTTCTGGAGAAATTCAAAAGATTTTTCTTTTAATGTCTTGAAAATATTCAGAAAAAATGCAAAACAAATCTTAGAAAAACGTAATGAAAAAATCGCCACGCCGATTCACGCCGCCGGCTAAAATGGCTTTCAGCGTAACGCCGAAAACGCCGCCACCGCCGACCAAAATTTTGACAAACGCCGCCGCCGACGAATATCGGACCGGCGCACACCTCTAGCTGGGAGAACTGGAAGAGACCAATTGGTTGACCGAAGCTGGTTAACTGTTGGCCGCGTTGCTGGTGGAATCGGATTTAGACACGTAGCACAGCTGAGTATGGTGAAAAACTTGAATTTATTGCCAACCAATAATTCGGGAACACTAATCGAAACGACATGTTGGTTTAGTTTCCTACGTTTCGGCCCTTGGTCTTATCCTTCCTCAGGGATTTTAATATGCCCACAAGGCTTTGCGAATATTGTCACTTTCTTGTTGTTGTATCTTCCAGTGTATCGTCTCATTTGCGTTAGTGGGAGAATAAATGTTATTTTCATTCACTTACTATGTCTGCCACCTACTACACAACATAATGGATACGTATCCAACAATTATCATATTTTGAATTACGTCAGTTTTGTTCGAAATTAGTGACATAGGTAATCAAAGAATTGATGCGCGTTCGAACATGATTTGGATGAGCAGAACGGTCACGAGACTTGTATTATTTTATTCTGTTTTATGCCTAATGGAAAAACCTGGTCACCAGTTTTTACACATTGAAGGTAATATTAGTTCCAATTGGATAATATTTCTCTTGATTTTGCTGTAATCTTTACATAAGTTTGGATATATAATCTACTTTTGTTATATTTGTGAATCAGTCTTTTTCATACAAGCACTCAAAAGTTATAGAGGTTTCACGAAAAGGGATTTTTAGTACAAACATTGTTTTGCAAATATTGTAAAAAATATGTGGTATACAACAAAGGTATCTTCTGCAGAGTTTTGTGTTTCCTAGTATTTCAAAACTTCTTTATTATTTTTTTAACAATTGAGTAGGGTAAAAGACCCAATAGTGGAGGAACTAAGCACGTTCCACCACTGTTTCTTCGCTTACACCACATCTATATTTCATGTTGCTTACCTTAAGTACTTATCCAACAGCTCATCAATTATATTTTAAACGAAAAGTATTCCAAAGGCTGCAGAAACCATTATTGTTACCTAAAATGATACCTCCAATTATTGGTGCAGTGTTCCATTAGTTGCGGTATTTTTTAATTTGTGTTCCTATAGTTACGAATCCCATTGTTTTCTCATGGGACTCGCAACTATTGGAACACTACCGCAACTATTGGTGCAAAGCCGAGAAAAAGATATGGTAATTTGTTGATACTTTACCGATTTGGAGGGATTTTCTTATCTGTTTTCTTTTATTTCGAATAATGACAGGTCAACAAATTGATAGACAATATGGGTTGCTGCGTTAAATACGTAGATTTTGTTAAAATAACACCACCGCAACTATAGGAACAACCACGACTATCGGATCTTTTGCCCTAATACAAAAAATAATCTAAGTAGCCTGTCTAAAGGCGGTCTCTGGCATTAAAGGGTTATGGTCGCCCAAACTCCGATTGTGCAATATGCAGGCACAGATAATTTACAGCAGGCTGTCAAATTTCCTAGCAAAATTTGACGCCTGATACTCATCACTGATAACAATACCCATTTCATCGCTCATTTCCCAGTCGCTGTCTACTGTTGAAGTCAATCTGTATGTCAAACGTAATGGGAGAATTGTTCGACTCGGGCTTTAATAGACCCGTTGCAAAGCGAAGGATCTTCACAAAACACCGTTCAAAGGAAGCCTTCCATTAAGCACCCTACTAGTTGTCAGTTCCGTAAAGTCATCCTGAACACGCAAGCAATAGTTCAGAGGATAGGAAATTTTCGATTGGGGCTCATTCCTCGTTTCTGCTAATGATTATTGTCAATGACTGTGCCACATTTGGACCGGGCCGTAAGGAAGATAGCACCTCTTCCACCATTACATTCAATTGGAAACGTGTCTAAGTGCCATCGATTGCTCATTGCAAGTGTTACCAGATAACAGTCTATTGTGATCCAGTCGCTTTACCGGAAATTAATCCTCCATTTGTCATTCCTGGCCTTTACCGGAACGATTATCTAAAATGGCTAGAATTAATCTTCATTCCCTAGCTCACACCACCTTAATTAATCGATAAACTGTTCCGGTGTTACACGCGAAAGAAAATCACTTCTTAAATAGCGCACATTATCTTCCGCTCAAGTGGAACAGATTGATCGGTTGCGCAATATTGATCCACCTTCCGAAAGCCACCCAAAACCTCACCCACGCGCTACACACGGCATGGAACTTTCACTTTCTGATTCACCGCCCACTAACCTTACGAATGTCGGTAGAAGGCACCCCTTCCTCCTCTCACCGTCGACGATTACGTGAAGCCTTTCGGGAATCTGTGATTTTGCACAAAAGCGTCGTGCGTGATTAGTCGGCAGAATTCCATGCTCCTCCCGAGTCGTTCCCGAGCGTCGAAATTGTGCCACAGTGCTCCTTTGCTCGACGATTGATGGTTATAGCCCTTTCATGTCCCAACCTTGTACTTTGCCAGGTAGCAGTGGAAGACTTGGAAGTTCGAGTTGGATCCATTAAGTGGGCAGGGGTTGGTAGGGCGAATATTCGCCATTACTGGCGGCGGCAGATTTATGGTAACCGGTGCGGGAATCCATCAGTCGCTTGAAGAGGAAGCTTCCATCCAAGTTCAACGGGTGTGTTTGTAGAGCTTCTGCTCTTGTATCGAGTTGATATTAATTACTGGGACAACATTTGGCTCTGGCACACGGCGTGCACTAATGAGAGCACGTCAGTTGGATGGAGTACGTAAATGGAACGGGAGTAATAAGGATATGTTAATTCAAACAACGCAACGTGGAGTCAAGAGCGAAGCAGCTCAAAATACTGACAAAGTCAATAATGGTAACGCATAATGTGGTGTACAAGTGATGTGATGTTTCAACTTCAAAATTACAACATAAGGAATTTTGTCTAGAGCAAGATGAATATACCACTAGGTGTTCCAATCTGCCAAATTCACGATTCAACCATCTTGGATTTTAGTATGGGAGAGCCAGCGAGTTTATTTTAGTTTTGCACGTTCACCTCCGCGGCGTTTCCTAGGGTGCGGTTGTTCCTTTCGAATGGGAAACGCCGCGTGGAATCTTGTGCAAATGCGTTTTTGGAAACATTACAACAGCCGCGCGGTGTATCGTATTGACAGCACTCTACAATATCACAGTTTCTAATCACTCAAGTTAATTTTAATGAGGTTGACGCATTTCAGCTACTGGACAACTTTTGCTTCATGCTGGGAAAAAAAGCTTCCAGATCCAGCCCATCGCTCTATTTCAATATGATAAAACCATTTATATGCATGAATTAGGTGCAAGTGATATCAACGACAATCTCTCCGTCTTCCAACGGCAATTCGTTTCTGTCGGATTATATCAAGATACCGATGCCGCGTGTCTCTGTTCTCTAAATAATGCAGCGGTTTGTCGTGTCTTAGCTCCCGCTGAGCGTCGATGAACATGACTCCGGTTTTACGCCCTGTTCCTTCCATTTTTTTTGGGACGTCGCCTTGTCATTCTTCAAGACGACAAACCCTTTCCTTCCATGGCAGTTGGCAGAGATTTTTCAAACGAGCCCGACATCCGCCGTTCTGTCTGGGGTTCTCTCTCCCGTGTTCCCAACAGAATGCCTGTCGACGGCGTCCGCATCATTCGTGGCAGCCAGAAGTCGAAAACGACACGAACAACCGTGCTACCGAGCTCAGGAAGTCATCCCTGCAAGATTCCAGACGACATGCAACTGTAGATAAAACTAATCGAATTGTTCGGTATCTGATATACAATCTGATCTGTGATGCCAGTTTCAGATCAGACTCAAATTGTCAAATAGCCATTCGACGTAAGTTGCTCTATGACAAACCCAAACAAATTTCTAGAAAAGCAGATTCAAAAATGACTGAGAGTAGGTAAAGAGAACACTGAAATAAAGTTAGATTGTGATGATTAGGAGCTCAAATTGCAAATCGATACATTCTCAAGCGATTATTTTTTTATGCGATACCCGATAGATTATTCGAAAACTTATTATTGAAAGTGCTTCGGTGAAGTCCCACATTTATGTTGAATATCGGCATTACCCAGATAAGAATTCAATCAAACCAAAAATTAATCCATTCATTCTGTTTCATTATTCATGCCATTGAACGAGGAAAGATGACTTTCAAGTTGGTGCCATAGGCAAAACAAAAGCTTTTCTTCTCGAGACAAAATTATGCCCCAGTGGTGGGATATTGCCAACGAGCTGCGAACTTGTGAGCCCAGAGAGATACATATAATATAAAAGGCAAACTTTGGCTCGTTATTGAATTTCCATTTTCCAATACTAAAGCGGATTGCCCATTTGGACTCGCTTTTCTTTCATTTCCATATTTTTTCTGCACCCGTCGAGAAGGAACAATGTTTCCGGTTGAGCTGCTTCACCAGAGAGATTCAAAGCTTGAGTGGACGTGTTGTAGAAATATGTTCGATGATGTAAATCTGGAGGGTTGCCGTAGTGCAGTGGTAAGATGAGCAACTATGAAGCAAGACTGCAAATCTAGCGCTTCACGTGTAGTGGAAATCACGGAATGATTTTTAGTTAGATTTTCACGCATGGTACAACAATGCTTATATAGTAACTTGGCTTAAAATCCCCATAGTAATATGTTTAGAACTGCTTTATGTGAACTTTAAGAGTGGGAATGCATCACCCTACAAACATTGGAGACGAGTAAAGCGCTTATACAGCTTAAAGATTCCCTCAAACATTGGAAGCATAAATAGAACATTGCCTGCAGCAACTAAACGATAGAATCGCGGCGACTAGTTGTCGCTGTCGCTGCGCTGGAACCGCTTAGGTCTAAGTAAGTTGTTTTAATTGTTTGTCGGGCAGTATTATTATGGCTTTAATTGGAATCATAGCAAGAGTTATTTTTTGTATCAGTCGACTTCCAGATCCTGAAACCGGGACTATGAAGGCTCAAAATGTGCTGCCGTATCGATAAACGGTAGAACTATTTCTTTGGAACCAGCGGTCATGACTAGTACAAGTTGGTTACAACACGCAACAAAAAGCGTTCATGAATTCGTGAACTAACGAGTTCACGGTGTATTTTTTCAGGAACAACAGTCACGGATTCGGGAATACAGTCACGTTTTCTGGAACGTTCTGGAAAACGTGACTGGTGTTCCCGAATCCATGAATTAAATCACGGTGTATTTTTGCTGGTTCACGAATTCGGGAACGCTTTTGTTTGCGTGAAGTTATTGTACACCCAACCCTCTTTCCCAATCCAATTAAGTCCTTCGATTATTTGTCTTTCACTCACGTCTCAAATCTAGGCATATGAGATGTTTTCGGATCTTCAAATTGTTCTGGAGTTTGAATCAAATGGTCTACCGAATCAACCAAAGCTTCCACGATGTCCCCAGCCGCAGGTCAACCCAATTTTGTCTTCTGAGTATTAGTCTTTCACTTGGGTCTCAAATTTCAGCATGTAAGATGTTGTCCTGGAGTTGAACAAAAAATTTCTACCAAATCAACCAAGGCTTCCACGATGTCTTCAGTTGCGATATAAACTCAATTATGTTTTCCGAGTATTTGTCTTTCACTTGCGCCTCAAATCAAGACATATGGGGTGTTGTAAGATCTACAAATTACCCTGGAGTTTGAATCAAATGGTCTACCGAATCAAACAAGGCTTTCACGATGTCCCCAGCCGCGGTGTCAACCTAATTTTGTGTTCCGAGTATTAGTCTTCCACTTACGTCTGAAATACAGGCATATGAGATGTTGTAAGATCTCCAAATTGTCCTGGAGTTTGAATCAAATGGTCTATCGAATTAACCAAAGCCATCAGGATGTCCTCAACTGACATCAACTGAATTATGTTCTCCTAGTATTTTTCTTTCAATAGATATATGAGGTGTTGTAAGATCTCCAAATTGTCCTGCAGTTTGAATCAAATGGTCTACCGAATCAACCAAGCCTTCCAAGATGTCCCCAGCCGCGGGTCAACCCAATTTTGTCTTCTGAGTATTAAACTGTCACCGAAATCTCGATCTTTGGCTACGCATTTAACCCTTAAGCTATATCTTCTTCTTATTGGCTTTACATCCCCACACTGGGACAGAGCCGCCTCGCAGCTTAGTGTTCATTAAGCACTTCCACAGTTATTAACTGCGAGGTTTCTAAGCCAGGTTACCATTTTTGCATTCGTATATCATGAGGCTAACACGATGATACTTTTATGCCCACGGAAGTCGAGACAATTTCCAATCCGAAAATTGCCTAGACCGGCACCGGGAATCGAACCCAGCCACCCTCAGCATGGTCTTGCTTTGTAGCCGCGCGTCTTACCGCACGGCTAAGGAGGGCCCTTAAGCTATATAATCCACTGAATTCTTGGATCACGTGGGATGCAACCATTTTTAGGGATGTATCCAATTTTGTTCTGATGTTTACAATTTGATTATATGGATCAAAAAGAGCATGAACCAATTTTGAAAAAAGATACCATTTTTTTGGTTATGCGTGTAGATATGGAATCCTACACTCCATAGAATTGTTCGATGACCTGGAATGGAATAATTTTTGAATGCGTAGGGGATGAACCATTTAAAAATGATAATTCTGAAGACCTTAAGACCTGTACTCCATGACTTTCTTAAGTTACCTGGAATGGAACAATAGTTGAAAAAGAAAGCAAATTATTCCATATTAAAAAAATATTTTTGCGTCACTGTAATGGTCCCTCCAAAGAGCTTCCCAAAGATTTTCAATTCCACATCTCGATATTTCCATGAGCCGATAGTCCCTTCAATATTGACTCATGGAGGTTTGACTGTATGGATCAAAACGGGTATGAGCAGCCTTTTGGTTACGCTTGTTGACCGTAAGGCTTATATTTCAGGGATAGATGATATTCATGGATGATCTGCAATGGAACAGTAGTTAAAGCCCTTTTCACTTTGGTTCTATGGATCAAAAAGACAATGCCTCAATTAATATGTGCCCGGATTTAGTCACAATCAAATTGCTTCAACCATTTTTGTCTGACTTTCATTCGCGAGGCTCTTTCAACGATCAATATAAACAATGCCAATTATGTTTTTCTACACATAGTAAGCACACTCACTGACAGTAAAATGAATGAGTTGGTGGAGTAGTCGTCTGACTATGTCATTCTATGTTTTGAACAATCATGCGATGTTTGTCAAAATTCGGACCGAAGTTGCTTCATGAAGATGGATATTTTAAGCTCTGCTCTGGAAGCACTGATGAATGATGATGATTAGGACGCATTCTACGCGCATCTCGAACGTGAGTACGACAGCTGCCAAGTCCACGATGTCAAAATTATCATAAGAGATACAGTTAAGGGTCGATGCCCTTGCCCACGTATCGAAAAAACGATAACGCAGTGTCGCCGTGCCGATATGAACCTGCCTGCTATATGTTAACGCTACGTGCGTGTGGCGTTAACAATCACTACTTGGGCATCTTACTTACTTACTTATGGATCCTGTACACCTGAGGTGGTGAAAAGGGCCGACTTGAAAGATTTCCATCCTGATCGTTCCACGGCTATCGCTTTAATCTGTTGCCAGGTTAGATTTCGGTCGACTTCTTTTATTTCTGTTTTGAGGTTTCGACGGCAAGAGCCTCTGGGTCTGCCTCTGCTGCGATGTCCCGCTGGGTTCCAGTCTAATGCTTGTTTACAGATTTCGTTTCCGCCCCTACGTAGAGTGTGGCCGACCCATCCCCTTTTCCGATCCCGAATTTCTGTTGCTCTGGTGACAACGACGATGGAGCTCGTTGTTTGAGATCCAGTTGTGAGGCCACCAGGCCCGAATTATATACCACAGGCATCTGTTAATGAGTACCTGCAGCCGTTGAGTGTTCTCCACTGATACACACCATATTTCGCTAGCGTATAAAAGCACAGATTTCACGTTAGATTGAAAATTCATATTTTGGTGCGTTCACTTATCTGCCTGTTTTTCCAGATATTTCTTAAACTCGCAAAGGCAGCCCTTTTTTTTACAAGGGAGAATGCATTTACACACTAATCCAGTACACGTGCATTGTAGTTGCCAAACTACCACACGGAAGTGTACTGGAGTGTCAGGACCATACCGGTAATACCGAGTAAACTCCCTTGGGCTCCACCATCGTTTCCCCCAGGAACTACCTCCGAGTACTACTTCTGGGGGATGGCAGTACGAAACGTACTCGCTCATTCTCGCTCACGCAGGCACCCGTTCCATGCGAGTCTGACTAGGGTGCTCGCTCTATCGCACCCTCAAACACGAATCTATGACAAAAGGCCGAAAGACAAAAGGTCGAAAGGCCAAATAGTCGAAAGACAAAAGGTCGAAAGGACAAAAGGTCGGAAAGACAAAACGTCGAAAGGGACAAAAGGTCGAAAGGACAAAAGGTCGAAAGGCACAAAAGGTCGAAAAGGACAAAATGTCGAAAAGGTCGAAAAATTTATGAAATGCATTTAACTTCGAGTAGAAATAACACACTCATCACAACAATCAAAGTTGAAGAATGAGCAATTTTCAAAGAAGGAGTAATTACTATGAAACAATATTATGAATATCTAGATAGTTCTGTTACAGATAAAAATATTGTTGATTTAAGAAATGAATAAAACTTGTATTGTGCGAGACAGAGTTGTCCTATACAGTTGGCAAAAAAGTTGCTCTTTTATTTGAAACTATTAAATTCATTCAATGAGTGCAAATAATAGATGAAAATCTTGGTTTTCTGAATATCGCTTCGATCTGTCAAAATAGTGCACTCCGCAGCCACGCAGGCGCACAAATTGAAAATACACCGGCGTGTAATATACGCCGGTGTATTTGATGTGCAGCGTGCACCATTTTGACAGATCGAAGTGACATTTAGAAAACTCAACATCCATCTATTAGTTGTACTCACTAAATGAATTCTATTTATTTGTTAAAAATTGTGAAAAATGAAAGAGCAGATTTTTTGGTAACTGTGTAGGGCAACTCTGGTGCTAGATTGACTCTCTCCGTTTCAGTTCCTTGTCCATTTCGATTCTTTGATCTTATTGATCTTTAGTTTCTTTCGACCTTTTGTCCCGTTCGACGTTCTTTCCGTTTCGGCCTTTTGTCCCGTTCGACGTTTTGTCCTTTCAACCTTTTGTCCCTTTCGACCTTTTGTCCTTTTCGACCATTTGTCCCTTCGATCTTTTGTCTTTCGACGTTTTGTCTTTCGACCTTTTGTCCTTTCGACGTTTTGTCTTTCGACCTTTTGTCCCTAACCCCTCAAACACACCCTACATACTCTGTTGCACCTCTGTCATGCCGTGTGGGTCTGACTTGTGTGCCCACCCTTCTCATGCCATGTGGGTCTAACTTGTATGCCCACCCAAACCCTTGATTCACGCTCATGCACTCCATGCTTGCACACACGCTAACGCTCCTATGAGTCTGACTTGTGTGCTCATCTCTATCATGCCGTGTGGGTCTAACTTTTGTGCCCACCCTTCTCATGCCATGTGGGACTGACTTGTATGCCCACCTTTATCATACCATGTGAGACTGCTCACCTCTTTCATTCAGTTCGCGCTGACACATACTTCTGTAGTCACTCGACCTAACACTCCCTCTGGCATCCCTTGTGGGACATTTCACTTAGGTTCCCACTTCTGACATACCATGTGAGTCTGACTCACCTCACTCATGCCATATGCGACTAGCTCAACTCAATTCAACTCATTCCTTTCGTACCATGTGAGACTGACTTGGATGCTCACCCACACTCCTCTGCCAGATTATCCGGAGTTGTGTCCCGGCCGCAAACGTCTAGCATTGCCCTTCTTTCGACGTCGAAACGAGGACATACGAACAGTATGTGCTCTGCAGTTTCGTCAACACCTGGGCAGTCAGGGCAGACGGGGACCTCCGCGTGCCCAAACCTCTGGTGGTACTGTCGGAAACAGCCATGACCTGACAGGAATTGTGTCAGATGGAAGTGAACCACCCCATGGGGTCTCCCCACCCAGCTTGATATGTTAGGAATCAGCCGGTGGATCCACCTACCTTTCGAGGAGTTATCCCACTCGCGCTGCCATCTGGCAACCGAAGTCACCAAAGACACATCAAGCGGTAGGTGCTCTCCAGTTTCTGCAGGTAACTGGTTACCCCCAGTGCTTTTGCCCAGGACGGGCCGCCGTACCTAAGAATAGATGCGGCAACGCCTGCCAGTAGCCTACGTCTACTGGCGCACACCTTGGAGCTGTTGGACATCATCCTCGATAATGCCGCCACAGCAGTCGAAGCCTTCTTGCACGCATATTTGACATGGCTACACTTGCAGTCTTGAGCACTGAATTGATAGCATCCACCGTGGACTTACCCTTCCGAAAACCAAACTGGTTACTCGACAGGCCATCCATACCCTCTGCGTACGGAGCAGTTTACCCGTCGTGTCGATCAGGCAAATTTGTCTGTACGCCGATGGGTCACCCGGAGGCTTCCCGGCCTTCGGCAGCAGTACCATTTTCTGCCTTTTCCATCTCTCAGGGAAACAACACTCATCCAGGCATCTCTGCATAGCTAGCCTGAACATGTTCGGGTTCGCTATGATCGCTGCCTTGAGTGCACTGTTTGGAACTCCATCGGGGCCTGGAGCTTTGTTCATCGCAAGGGTGTTAGCCACTGCGAGTAACTCTTCGTTCGTCACCGGAGCCACCATTTCGGCCACACTCCCAGCGCCTTGCAGCGCAGGAGGAGGCCAGGGACTTGTGGCTCGGGACGGGAAGAGTACTTCGATAATCCTCGCCAACCGGTCCGGTGACCGTTCGGGGTGAAGAGCCCCTTTGGTCTTGGCCATCACGATCCTATAGGCGTCACCCCACGGATTCGCATTGGCACCCTCGCACAGGTTGTCGAAGCATGCTCTCTTGCTGCTCTTAATAGCCTTGTTAAGGGCCAGTCTCGCTGCTTGAAACACTTCCCGGCGGACCGCTCTTTCCTCCTCGGTGCGAGCTCGTTGCGTCCTACGTCTAGCCTTGAGGCAGGCTGATCGTTGGGCTGCAATTTCGGCACTCCACCAGTATACCGGGCGTCTGCCATTTCTTGGCAGGGCTTTCCTCGGCATAGTAGCATCGCACACGCGTGATAGGACAGCTACCAGCGCATCCCCGCTTAGACTGTCGGTGTTGGCCTCCAGTCCCAGGGCTGCGGTGAAAACTTCGCTGTCGAAGTGATTGGTCTTCCACCCACGGACCTGACAGGGATCACCCGCCCTCGGACGCTGCACACCATAGTTGATCTTGAAGCGAATTGCTAGGTGATCACTATGGGTGTAGCCCTCGTCTACCCTCCAGTCCAGGTCCGAGACCAGACTGCGGCTGACAAACGTTACATCTATCCATGACTCGGCCCCATTCCTACGGAATGTGCTACTGGCTCCGTCATTGACAAGCACTGCGTCGAATTTGCCTTGAGTAACGCTGCCTTGAGTGCCTTGAGTAACGCTTGTCCCCTCTGATTGGTGCAGCGGCTGCCCCATTCCACTGCCCAAGCATTAAAGTCTCCCGCTAGAACGAACGGGCTCCGACCTACTAGGTCGGCCGATAGCCTGTCCATCATCTGGTTGAAATGTTCCATTGGCCACCTTGGTGGGGAAAGGCAGCCCTTGCGTTCTTGATCCGTGCGCCTATGTCAATCTTGGTACCGCCGTCTGACGCCATTTGACTACCAAGATATTGGAAACTTTCAACATTCTCCACTGGTGAGATATCGTAGAGGAGCCGAATGTCCCCGATTGCGGCGGCTCTCTCTCCTTCGTCGGTAAGAGAGTCTGCTCACGCTCGCTTGTCCCGTCGACATGAGCGTTTTACTTCCTTCTCAAGAGCCGCGTATCGTTGACGGGCTAAGACTTTGGCTCCTCTGGTTTTCGATCGCTCTATCGCGGCTTTGGCTTCTCTTCGCTCCTCTATCTTTCTCCAGGTGTCATCGGTGATCCATTGTTTTCTCTGGGTGCGTAGTGCGCCCAGATTGTTCTCGCTGGTGGCGATGAAGGCATTCTTGATGGCGGTCCATTGGTCTTCCACGCTGCCACCTTCCGGAATATCTGCAGCACGCGTCTCCAGTTCTTCAACGAAGGACCGTTTCACCGTGGCATCTTCCAGTCAAATTTAATATTTGTATCGGCCTAATTTTCAAAAAATATTCCAACAAAATTTTCGAAAATCCAAAAGAATGTCTGGAGGGATATCGAAACTATTCCTGGGTAAATTCCTATATTATTGCTAGAGAAGTTGAAACAATTTCTAATAGTTCTACAGAATAAATTTTCGAAGAAATTTCTGGAATAATTTAAAAAATTGAACAAAAACTTGAAGGATTTTCGAAAAGATTTTTTGAAGGAATTTCTGAAGAAATTCATATAGAAATCCGAGAAGTCAAAACATTTCATTTACCAATTGGCAAATTGGCGGAAAATCAGTTTTTTTTTCTCTCAGAACAATTTGGCGTATTCAATTAAATTTAAGAGAAAATATTCAATTTGGTTGGTAACGTGCCCCATCGTGCCCCAGCTTAACTCCGCCAGTAAAATCAATAATCCCAACATTTTGCTTTGTTCATATTTGTCAATTGACATTTTTTTAAATATTTTTTCTGATAGAAGTTTGTTGTGGAGAATGATTCAATCTAAAATATTTTAAATTTCTTAAACTGAAAATGATAATTAAGCCCATAAACTTCGAAATTTTCACAGCTCTTGAATTTTATTACAAGATTTTTTTACATGTCCCGTTTTGCAAGCGCGTTTGTCCCGTTTTTCACCGAAATGATCTGGTCAGCCTAACTTGAGGACAAGCCTCCCGGAATGCAGAACTAAATGCACTTGCAGACCATTAAAAACGGAAGCAAAGCTGTATTAACATTATTCGCCTGGAATCTAGCTTTTACAGTTTACCAGTGTTGTCAGTAGCAAATCTTGTATTGCTTAAGATACAAGAGGGTCTCCATCCATCCAATTAGCTTCGCGAGTCAAGATAGAAGATTGCTAATTATGAGATAGCGGATGTTTGTGGGAAACATTATCGGCTCCGTGGACAAAGCGTATCCATTATTGTACATAAGACACATATTGATACAATTGACGGGCATAGAAAAGCTTCCAATTATAAACTGAAAAAAAGGCTAATAAAACACTAAGTTGAAAACCAGACCAGTTCCAGCTGGAATATAGAGCCATAGAAGAAGAATTCTTTCGGCTGAATTCTGTTGCGGAAGTTCTTGGGTTTGAATGAGACAATCTTCTGCAACATCAGCTTGAGTATACCAGTCATGTATATGTACCTTTTAGGTATTAGGCTCCTATGACGTGAGTTTGTATTCATTTGGTTCACCACAATCCCACTGTTCAACTCAGCCAGCATACCGCTCCGTTGATGTAGAGCTTCTGTTTCCAAAAACAAACGACAGTCTGGAATGGCGAGCTTCCTTACTTTTTCAATTTGCATGCTACATGCATAACAGCGAAAATTGAGCAGCAAGGGAACACGCAGGCAATCAACTTTACGACCCATCCCAAGCATGGTTATTCGTCACATGTTTTATCGTGTTGCCGTTTGCCTTTGACGGCGGTGGCCAATCGCACCCAGTAGGGATGCCCTAAACCACCAAGAAGGAATGCGCGGTTAGAACTCATAGCTCATACTTTCACACCGAAGAGTTATCCCCATCGCCATCGCGTCGTCGTCGTCTGAAGGAAAGCAACATCAACTCGGCCAGCTCAGTCAGATCCAACAGCATCATCGCATCACGAGTCAAGTGAAAGAAATATGAGATTGTTATCACGCGAAGAATGATTACGTGCTGCTGTTAGCATTTATTAGGTTATGGAGTGGGTTTCATTCCTCCCAGAGCGGCAGCAGCTGATGCTTGATTCCAATGCTATGGGCTATAAACATTTAACCGACTGACTCCGGCTTGTTCCCTACGTCCCAGTTCATTGAGTAGCGGAGAAAGTAGAAGGATTATGATGTTCAGGAGGACACATTATGTTATTTAGCAAGAGTTTACTGTAGTAAGTAGCCAGCTATGAGGCCTAACGGAAGGGAAATCTTGACGAAGTTAAGTAACGAACTTTATCATTTCTCAAAGCAATCTATAAAACTCTCGTTTGTGATAATTTTACAATTATTGTATTTATTTCTGCCGCAATCAGTAGTTTCTGAAACATATGCATTGTTTCGGTAAACGTTAAAACCGAGAGCATAAAATTACTCTTTCCGATAGTTTTAACGAGAAAAATTTAAGAATAAATTTGATCCAATAGCATGAAACATCAAGGTATCTGTATTTCACAAAGGTGCAAAAATTTAAAAAAGGTACGGTTACCCTACTTTAAGATTTACGCATTCCAAGTCAGGCAACATGAAATGAATGATTAGTTGAGCACATTCGGTAATTATTCAACTTTACTTAGAGTACATTTGCCACGATGTCAGCTTCGAATCCTCAATTTTTCACTACCTTCCACATTGGAAGGATGCCGGCCACCCAAGAAGACTGCCGACATCAATCATCCATGTCGCCAGGTTATTATTCACTCAGTTCTCATAGCAGGAAGCATCATAGGAAAGCTAATTAAGATTTATTAGGGTCTGGAAGACTTTGCGTTTGTTTTTATTAAAAATCCACGATAATGACCTCGTTACCTAAAAGGCAGGGATGTCGGGAACCATCGACTTCTGCGTACAGAAAGCGTTTAATTAGAGGCGGTAGCTCTACATCCTTTGTTGCATAGCGAGTTTTTTTTTGCCAGTCACTCCATCTTCATATTTCATATAAACGTTTTAATAATGGAAGGTAATCCGAAAACAGTTGATCTCGTATTAGCGTAATCAAGCGAAGTAATCAACCGGCGCAGCAGTGCGACAGTGATGGAATGACAGCGTGCTACGCCATGGTGGCCCGAGATCAAAGGGGGAAAAGTCGTACTCTGCTGTTTGTTGATGACCAACATTTGATGTACCACGATGCAATCATTATCCTATCCCAAGTTGTGTACCTAATATTAGCAAATCAAACCAATCGGTTACTAAGCATTAGGATGGGGCTGTTCGTCATACCTATTATTATCATGGAGATAAATCAATTTCATTTTCTTTTCATTCGTGGAAGAGAAAGACATTTGCCTCCATAACTATTGAAAATTGTTGACACGGATAGATATAAAAAATCATATTAGATTTCCCAGTACCCCATAACTAAGGATATTCTACAACAATAGTGTGCATGGATTGATATGAAATGATCTCCGTTTTACTTTTACGATTAAAATATCACAAGTCAGTCAGAAAGCCACTTGGTCCGTTTCGGCAGAATCCCGGCCAATTAGCTTATGATTTGCAAAGGCAAAAAGTCATCGTGTACGCGACCTTCTACCACGAAACTAACAACGACTTTCGGGATTGCTGTTGATTACTATTGATAATATCATATGTTATTATTATGTGCATTCGTACAGAAAATTATTTAGAATCTCTATGAGCAGTTCTTAGGGACTTACACGGGAAATTTTTCTGAAAATGTTTCTGCTTTCCTCGAAAAATTTGTCGAAACTATTTACGGCATATCCAAAGGAAACCCTTTGGAATATCAACGCGGTGCACACCGCTAGCATAAAGTGAAATGTGAGGAATGAGAAATGACTTGTGAGAAGTGAGAACCGAGGCCTGTGAAATGCAAAGCGGAAGCAAGAATTGAAGAGAGAAAAACGAGAAGTGAGACGTGAAATGTAAAGAATAAGCTGCGAGACTCAAAAAGTGAGAAAAAATATACTGGAAGTGTGAAACAGAAGTGAAAATGTGAGAATTTGGAAGTGAGAAGCAAAACCCAGAAATTGAAAAATTAGTTTTAAGAAGCGAGAAATTAAGTTGAGGGGCCATCCTTACACTAGCGATTAGATGCGCGGCTATAAAACAAGACCATGCTGAGAGTGGTTGGGTTCGATTCAGGGTGCCGGCTAGGCAATTTTCGGTTTGGAAATTGTCTAGACTTCCCTGGCATAAAAGTATCATCGTGTTAGCCTCATGATATACGAATGCAAAAATGGTAACTTGACTTAGAAACCTCGCGGTTAATAACTGTGGAAGTGCTGAATGAACACTTAGCAGCGAGGCGGCATTGTTCCAGTGGGGGATGTAATTCCAATGAGAAAAAGAAGAAGAAGAAATTCAAGCGAGAAGAGAAGCCGAGAGTTAAAAGTGAGATTTGCGAAAAGTGAGGAACGATTCGTGAAAAGTAAGATGTAGAAAGTGATAATTATTAAGTGAGAAGACAGAGGTAAGAAGTGAAGAGTGTGAACGTGAAGTATGAAGTGAGAAGCTCGAATTTGAATACGAGAATTGAGAAGCACAAAACTAGGAAATGAGAAGCCAGTAGCATAAAGTGAAAAGCGTGAAGTAAAAGGTGAGAATTAAGATAAGATATATGAGAAGAGAGAACTGAGACTCTAGAATTGCAAGTTGAGAAACATCAATTGAAATTGAGGAATTGATGAGTGTAGAGCGATAAGTGAGACGGGAGAAGTAAGGAATGAGAATCTATACCCAAAAAGTGAAAAATTATATGTTGGTAGAAGAAAGCAGGATGGAAATGTAGGATGTATGAAATGAGACGCAAAAAGTGAGAAATGAGATTCAAGGAATAAGATTTAAGAAGTTAAAGGCTAGAAGCAAGAAGTATTATGAGTTGCATTAGAGTTAAGAAACGAATAGCGTGAAGCGACTGACAGGTTACAGAAGTGACAGGAAAAAAAGCGAAATGCAAGAAGTGAGAAATGATGAATGATAAATGAGAAGAGTGAAGAGACCCGAGCACCAGAATTCAGACAATAATGGTTGCAGCAACTTAATTGTGATTAAATGTGTTCCCATATGAGTTGCAGTAACCTATGTGGAACACGTGTGCTGCTAGGGGAAGAGTTTAAAGAAAGAAGTGAGAAATGGGAGAGAGAGAATAGAAGTTCCGGTTGGAATGTAGAGCAATTGAAAAAAAATCAGAAGGGTTGTATACAAGATTCGACCGCAAGTAGACGATTGACAACGTAAGAATATCATTGTAACATAATACGCATTGTATTTTATTAGACGTCGTACTTTGAACAAATTCGTCTCGCCCAATCTTCCTTTGTATAGAATGGTGGCCCTGAGAAGAACCGATTAATTTCTAATTTTATTTATTTTATTTATTTATTATAATTCATCTGATCTGATCTGATCTTAATGAATAACGTGAAACGTTACTAATCTATATGTAGTCTTCTTATCCGATTAACAAATTGAGATGTAGTCAATCCAAAATCAAACACAGATTCAACTGATTTGAAAGCTCGTATCATCGCGCAAATGGGCTGGTTATATGCATAACGAGTTCGGTGAAATCCATGCTGCATCAAAGTGTGTTGCCTTAAAAGTCTTCCTGATGCACGAAAGTTCAGCAAAGATAAAAGATGCGGGCAGTCGACGTCTCCGTTGAGTAATTTGACGATGAACGATGCTTGCTGAATCTTGCGCCGCCGATCGAGAGTTTCGAGACCAAGTAGTTGGCATCTATCGGGATAAGCTGGTAGGTTCAATGGGTCACGCCATGGTAGACTCCTCAAAGCAAGCCGCACAAACCGTTTTTGGACTCGCTCAATTCGCAAATTCCATGCCACGTCATTTGGAGCCCACACAATTGCAGCATTTTCCAGGATGGGTCGTACAAGCGAGCAATAAAGCGCCTTGAGGCAGTGCGGGTCTGTAAATTCTCTGGCGATTTTAGAGATGAAACCGAGCTGACGGTTTGCCTTGCTAATTATTGCAGCATAATGCGAGTTGAAGGAAAGTTTTGTGTCCAATGTAACGCCAAGATCTATTGCTTGATCAACTCTGCTTAGTAGAATGTTATCTATGTAATATTCAAAAATAATCGGGTTCTTCAAACGATGAAAAGTCATTACTTCACATTTACCGACGCTGATCATAAGCTTATTTTTGCTACACCAGTTGACAAACACATTGAGGAGACTCTGCAAATGATAGCAGTCCTCGATGCAACGGACTACTACATACATTTTCAGATCATCAGCGTAAATAAGCTTGCACCCGTAGCCAAGTGAAGATGCCGTCGTTGAAAAAAAATACGAACAATAAAGGTCCCAGATTACTGCCTTGGGGCACACCGAAGAACTATGGAACGGAGAAGAGACACAGGTTCCATGCTTTACGCGTAACGTTCTCCTGCTAGATACAAAGAAAGCCAAGATACTAATCTATTAGAGGCACCTAAACGTGAGAGTTTATTGAGTAGCACTTTATGATCGATTTTATCGAAAGCCGCTTTCAGATCCGTATAGATGACATCTACTTGCGCTTTTTGCTCCATTGCCGACAAACAAGTGGTAGTTAGTTCCAGTAAGTTGGTAGCTACAGACCTTCCAGGAAGAAATCCGTGTTGCTCGTTCGAGATATGTAATTTTACAGCTTGTAGAATATGACCGCTGGCAATAATTTCGAAGAGCTTTGACGCCGCAGAAAGACTCGTTATTCCACGGTAGTTTTTGACATCTTGACGGTCACCACTTTTGTGCACTGGAAACATGGTAGAAATTTTCCAGCACTCAGGGAAAATTCCTTGCTCGAAAGAACGATTGAAGATAAAAGCAAGTGGATCAGCCACAGCTCTTGCACACCGACGGAACACAACAGCAGGAATGCCATCCGGGCCGGGAGAAAACGAACATTTCAGCTTTTTTGCAGCATCAACGATCATTGCCGGCGATATTTGAAACGTGTCCATGTCAACAGCGTCGAGCGGGATGTTTGATGCAGCTAGCTTATTACTCGCCGGCTGGCAAAGGGTTAATTAATCAAAGGGTCGCTTATTGGCTTGCGCTCACAATACCTCCTATACGCTTGAAGGAACTCAATTCGCAGGAACGACTGGAAATGAACTCACTTACCCATTGGTTTCACACGTGTCGAATAAGCTGAAACCACATCAATGATTTACACCGAGATAAAACCGAATCCGGAATATTATTGGCCAGGGGAATGTGCAAGTGAAATTAATAGGTTCTTTTCTGAACCAAAACTAGGCGAAAATACCGAAAAGAGGTGGAAACGCTATACCTCAGGGCAATGCACTTTTAAATTAATCAACCGAGCTCAATTTCGACTACATTACAAATTTATTGAGTTAAGTGTGACGTCAGGGGTACTTGCGTGACTCTCTACGAGTAATAGTCCATGCGATGGCTGCTAACACTGCTCGGCGAGTTGATGACCGAATGTTTCCGATCGGTGTTGGCCTCGAAAGGGTTGTGATGGCCACGAGGTTCTCGGCGGGGTGCCCGGAGAAGGTAACGATGGGCACGTGGCTCCCGGCGGATTGCCAGAAAGTCGAACCACTAAATCTCGACAAAGGCGGTATTCGATGAGGCCAGTGATGATGCGATGGCACTGCAATCGAGGATGATGACCTCCGCTTGGCTTGGAAGATGGCGACGTATACGGTGGCTGTCGTCCCGGACAATTGACGAGCGTGTCCGTTTTGTTAAGGGTCGTACGGGACGTCCAAAATGGCGACTTATCCCAACCCGGCCTGGATGCCTCTCGAGATGATCACTTCTCACCGCGTACACTTTTCACCACTGTCCTTCTGCCTGTCGAGATTGTGGAGAGAAAGAAAAAGGCCCGCTTCGAGGACCTGCGCACTGTATTAGTCCCCTATGACGTCATCACTACTAGCTTCCAATCTCTTCCCCCATTGTCACAAAACTAATTACCTTTTTCTTAAACTAACAATGTTCGTTTTTGTGTTTCTCACTTTTTTCGTTCTCCGTGTTAGCTATAATTAGATACTAATTTGCATGGACATTAATTATAGGTTTAGGCTTTAACATTACATTAACACTTTTTCATGTTTTAATGACACTAACCGTACTAATCAACTAACACACTTTGAATCACTAACTTTTAATAGCTACTAACAATTCTAACAAAGCCACCTATACAAAAAAAGAACAAAACCATTAATACAACGCTTCCACTTAAAAGAGGGTTCAACTTTCACCTCTAAAAGAAAATCTATCGCGCACTACTTTCACTTTCCAAATTCCAAGCACAAAGAGAGCTTGATCTTCTCGGAACAAGCCTTTTAAAGGAATTCGGATCCCCGATGGAGCGAGAGGTTACCAAAAACCGTTTATGATTGTTAATCATGAACGCTTTTGACAGTTATGCTCGTACCCTTAATGTGTTCAACCCTTCGACCTGTGACTCCACCTATGAGTGAACGGCATTAACTCCCGACGAAGTATCTTACGCCTTAAGAGCGTCGTTTACACCGCTCAAAAGTCACCCCTCAAGCCATAAGCATATTGGGAGTGGAGCAGAGCTCTCACACTCATCAAGCCACTGAGTGCCGACACTGTCCCATAGTAGTATTAGTGGGTGTGTATTTTTTCAAAGGGCGTAGTGGTTAATATTCGAAGGAAAAGGGATGTCGGACTTGTGGCAGGGCCAGCAAACAATAATTGGAACGAAGCAATGGTTACAAGCTCAGCTTCGACGTCAGTCGATGATTCAGACGGATGAAAAATGCTTTGCAAAAAAGTCGCACGCCTCTGATAAACTTCTAGCTTCCTTGCTGTCGTAGATCACACTGGATGGCACAGTGGTTTGTTTTCGTTTGCTATTAACAAAGCCCCAGAAGGATTTTGGGTCACTTCGTAAACCAAATTGTACCCTTAGAACATGTGCTTTGTAGAGCGCAGCGTTCGTCTTTTTATAATCATCACTAGCACGTTTGAAATTTTCTTTTGCAAAGGCGGCTGACCGATGAGCCCGCAAAAATCGCTGCCATTGATTTCGCTTCCGCTTCAATATTCGGAGACCAGGGGTGCTCCAGGGAGGGGAGACACGCTTTTTCTTCATTGGTACATTCTCATTCAGCCACTGGTTGACGACATCACAAAAAACAGTAGCCATATTGTGAACAGTCACACTGTCATACACACAACTCCAGTTCGTACCGGACAAAAAACGCATTAGCTGCTCAAAATCAATTTTGCGAAAATTTAGAGCTTTTTCACTCTCATTTGCAACCGGTAGTTGACCGGGGGCATCAGATGGTATCTCCACACGAATGTCCAGTGGAGGGTGGTGAAGATCAACTGGCAGCAGAGATTCTTCCGCAGTGTATACAACACTGTTGCTATCCTCAGATACGAACACCAAGTCTAGAGTACGACCCAAACTATTGCGTTGTACGTTAGCCTGATTCATATTTAATGATGCATCTTTCGAATCACTACCAGCTGTAGACGACGACCACACGACCCACGCCATGGGATGGAATAAAATTTGCTTCAACAACTCCGCCGATGCTGAGACCGCTATCTGCTCTCCGTGACAATTCTAATGAAAAGTCATGCGCGCGAGGCAAGCAGTTTTCTTATAATCAATAAAGAAGGCCCATTAGTCCCGCCTCTTGTTGATCGGTATGTGTGTAAATATTGTGTACCTGTAACACTCACCAGAGGGACGTGGTTACAGAGTTTACTTTATTGATAACAAGAAAGCATATTTTCCGCGCGCCCGAGCTATTTCGTTTAGGATGTCGTAAAGAGCGGACCGCGGTTCCACCATCGGCATCGACAGAACTCCTGCCGAAAATTCCGATGATGTGGATCGTGCGGTCGTCGTCGTCGGCATCATCAGCACTTGGATGAAATTAATGTTCTAGCCTGTTCCGCAACGATGGTGGCTATGGTGGAGCACATTTCTGCAACGGTGGCGTCTGAAGTACCATCGATTGGCTATCATCAGTGAAAGCAGTCATAATTTGAAGCGGGACGAATTTTGATCAAAGTACAATTGATTCGCTTGGTAGATAGTTTCCGTCGGTAGCAGAATCACGAGCGCGCGTCAGAGAGAAACGCTGCAGAAAAATATTCGCATGGATAGCAGCAGTAGCAGTCAAGATTATCATTTTAGTAGGTAGTCTGCTACTTGTTCCAGGTTTGATTTCCATCCATGCCAACACATTTTTGCACTATTTTTTTGCTAACATTTTTGCAGCTTCTCCTTATGATGCGCACTCGTGTTTCTACTACCGACGGCAACATTCTGCTGTCGCCAAGCGATTATAATTAGCATTTTAAACAAAATTCGTTTGGGCTAAACCTTTGCTAAACCTGATTCTCAATCATCCGCCTTCCCAATCACAAACTGCAACAAAACCAAACAAGAATCTTGAGAAAATTTCACTTGGCTGCCACTGATGCCAATCATGCGAAAAAATATTTGTAGCAGATGCACGCTCGTGATTCTGATACGGACGGCAACTTTTTCGCGTTCTAAAGCGGCTAATTTGCTCTTTGTACAAAAATATTCACACAACAACCTTTGCTTGTATAAAATGGTGGTCATGGAAAGAATAAATTTATTGGTAGTGCAACAAAACCAAATCCACAACCATGCAAGAAAATTTCACTG
Source organism: Armigeres subalbatus (assembly GCF_024139115.2). Taxonomy (NCBI): domain Eukaryota; kingdom Metazoa; phylum Arthropoda; class Insecta; order Diptera; family Culicidae; genus Armigeres; species Armigeres subalbatus. The sequence goes on along the minus strand of NC_085141.1, from coordinate 5,534,509 downwards.
TAGTGCCGCTGACGCCGACGATAGCCACTCGATAGTTTGCCGCTTAACCGCTACATATGCAGAAACCACCGCCATCGGTGCTAGGACCGCTACCAACGCTGTTCCCGTTCTCCGTGACAATTCACCGTGAATCATCGAAGAAAATGGAACGGTGGGTCACAAAACCCGTAACTTACATTATTCTGATGTCCGTGTTGGAAATGCATGAACGGGATTGGTTGGTTCTGAAATGTTTACTGGGTAGGACAAGAATTGAAATTTTCAATAGTTTATCGTAAATAATCGAAAGTTTCAATGAAATTGACAAATTGCTGTAAGTGTGCGCATTTCGCGAGGCAAGAGTACGAGAAAGATTGGCTGATTTTCCTTAACTATTGTAACAGTTTTCGTTTTGTGTTCACTATATTTTATTATCAGACTAAGGCCGGAGTGGCCTGTGCTGCACATAAAAGTCTTCTCCATTCAGCTCGGTCCATGGCTGCACTTCGCCAAACACGCAGTCTGCGGAGGGTCCGCAAATCGTCCTCCACCTGATCGATCCACCTTGCCCGCTGTGCACCTCGCCTTCTTGTTCCCGTCGGATCGTTGTCGAGAACCATTTTCACCGGGTTACTGTCCGACATTCTGGCTACGTGCCCGGCCCACCGCAGTCGTCCGATTTTCGCGGTGTGAACGATGGATGGTTCTCCCAACAGCTGATGCAACTCGTGGTTCATTCGCCTCCTCCACGTACCGTCCGCCATCTGCACCCCACCATAGATGGTACGCAACACTTTCCTTTCAAAAACTCCGAGTGCTCGTTGGTCCTCCACGAGCATCGTCCAGGTCTCGTGTCCGTAGAGAACTACCGGTCTTATAAGCGTTTTGTAGATAGTCAGTTTGGTACGGCGGCGAACTCTATTCGATCGGAGCGTCTTACGGAGTCCAAAGTACGTACGATTTCCAGCCACTATGCGCCTCCAAATTTCTCTGTTGGTATCGTTTATCGGCGGTCACCAGTGAGCCCAAGTACATGAATTCTTCAGTGCCATGATATCAATGTCGTCGGCGAAACCAAATAACTGGACGGACTTCGTGATAATCGTACCACTCTACAGTGTTTTATTTCGTCATTTTCACGATCGAAATACAAAAACTCGAAAAGTATTGATTTTGGATATAGGGTTTATTCACAGAAGTTTCAAGAAGAGCGCATCTTTCGATAAAAACAGTTTGATGATTAATCCCCCCAAAAGTGAGTTGAGAAAATTAATTTTCCACCAGAATGAGATATACACGTAGTGTCTTCCGTAAAGTTGTAGCAAATATTAATACGAGCAACCTTGCTGAATATCCCGAGCTCCTATCTATTATATATAACAAACTTAAGACGTTTTGAGCTTGAGCTTGAGCTTGATTGACTGCTCGTAGTTGCTACTCCATTATGACCAGATCAGCTGTTCTTGCACAAGGAACCAACAGATGTTTGCTTGGGACTAGCACACATCTTCAATGTGCAAGTACTGGTGATCTCATTTGATAGGTCATACTGGCGCCTGCCACGTCAGAATGCAAGTCAATGTAGGGAAGGGGGAGGAAATGATGATGCAATCACTCGCCCACTGCAAGCCGAATATACCTCTGCACTTGCCACGAGTTCATGCGGAATTTGTTGGAATTTTTGGGTTAGGTTGGAGAGGCAGAGGTCCGTCTTGGTTAACGAGCTGCCAATGTGATAGATAGGAGAAGGTAACTGATGGAATTTCTAATTGGATGTAGGAAACGAGCTGCATAGTTCATTTCCAATTCTAGCAGATTACTGTTAGAATACTCAAGTTGAAGGTATAGGAATAGTAATGGAGACGGTATGGAAGTCCATTTCCAGTTCTAGCGATTGCTAGAACATGAGAAATACAGAGAAAGATACAAAGTAGGAGAATGGAACGGACCTGGGATTGAACCCACGACCTCCTGCGTATGAGGCAGAAGCAGTAGCCATATGACTACCAAGCCCTCTTCAATATATAACAAACTTAATAACAAACTTAAGACGTTTTATGTAAAAAACCCTTGAAAACCTTATTTTTCATTCTAACTCTTTCCAATGATTTTTTCCATTTTCCGTCTCTTCTACAAAGTTGTTAAACAAGCGAAATTCCATGTTTTTGCTGAACATTGTAACATTCCATCTCACATACAACAAAAGTTATCTTTAAATTATACATATATTTAGAGGTATTTCAAGTTGTGATTACTCCCTTAATTGCAAAAAGTCGCAAATTTCTTCACGATATGCTGAAAGCCGCTTATTTCATACTTCTACTGACATTGAAAACTTTTATCGACAAGAGTCTTCTCGAATGCTGTGTTAAAAATTTGTAAACCTATGAAAAATCATAATATTTGAATAACTTTTGTTTTATAAGATATAAAAAGTTACAATGTTCAGCAAAAACATGTAATTTTGCTGGTTTGGCAACTTTGTAGAAGAGACGGAAAAAGTATCTCATTCTGGTGGAAAAATAATTCTCTCAACTCACTTTTAGAGGGATTAATCATCAAACTGTTTTTATCGAAAGATGCGCTCTTCTTGAAACTTCTGTGAATAAACCCTATATCCAAAATCAACACTTTTCGAGTTTTTGTATTTCGATTGTGAAAATGACGAAATAAAACACTGTGCACTCGTGTCAATCCCTGCCCTTCGTATTACTCCCTCCAAAGCGATGTTGAATAGCAGACACGAGAGGGTTACGGCCAGTGGATTAAAATGTACTGTCTTGAACTGTAAATCTGCTGATTGGCGCTTTGATGTTGCATGAAGAAGAAGAAGCAGAAAGATGATAATCGAAAAAATCTCCACGGGAAACCATACGGAGAAGTTTTTAAAACTCTTCCCAAAAATCCTAAAAGCAATTTAATTAAAAACGGTAAGCAGTACGGGGTTGGACTTTTCTTAAACTGTGTTTTAAGTGTAATATTAGAAAATAAAATTTCGAATAGAAATATTGTGTTTATTATACAGTAGAAGAAAAGTCCAACCCCGTACTGCTTACCGTTTTTAATTAAATTGCTTTTAGAATTTTTGAGAAGAGTTTTAAAAACTTCTCCGTATGGTTTCCCGTGGAGATTTTTTCGATTATCATCTTTCTGCTTCTTCTTCTTCATGCAACATCAAAGCGCCAATGGTCACGTGTTGCATGTATGACGGTCATGTAACACAAATTATTGTAGCATGACAGATAAAAAAGTCATGAGCTACCGTGACATTTTTCTATGATGAATGCATCACCAATGGAGCTAAATATTTGAAAATAATACAGTTATTTATACGCTGAGCTCGCTTGTTGTGCTTTCTTTACGCGGATTTTGGGATTTATAAGTTTAATTTCCTATTTTCCGGGTATTGGCCACCCGAAATAAACAATAATTACAATATTATGAAAATTTGATTTGCATATACACAGCAAGTGGAAGATTTAAGAAAGATGAACGGTTTACGCGAGGAAAAAAACACTAGAAATCGATTTCGTTGAGCCGTTTCTTACGTTTATTTTAAAATTCACGTTCACGGATTATCGATATTGGTTTAGTAGCTTTTTCGGCGTACATCTTTTTAAAATCAATTAGGACCATTTGAAAAAAGTAGAAGGTTGTATCAAAGACACGACCGTAAATTGAACGCAGGATTACGTATAATGCAATAGTGGATTCGAAATTCGATCATGAACATTTTGTGCATATTCATGCCTGATGGGTTATAGCCGAAATGTAGGCATTTTACTGAAAGAGTAAAATTTCAACACTGCTTGACGAAATTGAATTTTTCAATAGTGAAATGCTTTTAATCAATTGTTTTTCAATAGTTGTATGAAATCTTAGAGAGTTTACTGATCGATTCATACCAAAATCTTCAGAATCCGTTGAAAAACGGCTGAGTTATTGGCTTTTACTTCCTGACCACTTTTCGTGACGGTCTCAAATTTGAAACTTTGAAATGACCCCCTATGTTACCGAAAGACGTAATTCTACGTAAAAAAAATCCAAGAAATATGACCATAACATGTGTCCTTGAAAGCTGATATTTTTTGAAGAAGTATGCTGTTTGTGCTGACGACGTTCGTTCTCATAATTAAAAATCTAAGCTAGCATTTAGCGTTGACTACGACTTCAGCATATGTGACTACCATATTATCACTAAACGGATCGCTATCCTGAACTGCAATCAGGTTTTACGAATTATGCTTCTATCAATCATTCCGTTACCACGATCTATAGTGCCGTGATCCGGAGGAACATTGATAATTTCCTCCGTAAGTGGCTTTTCTCATATTTTTAAAACGAGTACTGCTACATGTATAACGTATTAGGCAATTGTTCTTGATTATTTGATAATTTTTAATTTGTTTTAAAAATCTTTTTTATGGAGTGTTTTGACTCTTCAATTTGGTGTAACATTGATCATCAAACGTTTCAATCATTTATCTATGTAGGGGAACGGTTCGGCACTTCATCCCACAGCTCCTATTTCCATCCCATCAAAAACAAAGCAATGAAAAGGAATTTGGTTGGTTTCTTATTTTTGTGATTTTTTTCACCAGTGAGCACGCGTGTTAGCAAAAAGAAGCGACGAGATTGGTGCTGTATTTCATTGTTTTGCGATGAGCAAGCGTCGGTAAACGCCTTAAGGTAGGCAATTATAGTTGAAAAGCATCGATTCTTTGGACAAAGGTATCATCACCGCTAGTGGAATTAGCGGTAACTAGGGTAATATGCACCCCGGGGCAAAACGACTTTTTGGCATATTCGGCGATGTTCCAGGAATATTTTCATTAATTTTTACTACTGGATCGCTAGTTAGAGACTACATACGCTGTAGTCAATACTCTAGAAAAACTGCTGAAAAAGTGTTCAAAAACGAAAATGGGTCGTTTTACCCCGAGGGTGCATATTACCCCAGTTTCCCCAACCTGGGTTTTCAACAATAAAAATCAAAATTTTGAAATAAAAAATGTGGTTCAACCAAGAAAATAAGATTGCTTATCACACAATTACAGATACGAGCCTATTTTTGTTGTTGTTATATTAGTTTTTAGTGCTTTTTTGAAATATATTTAGAAATATCATTTTTTTTTATTTAGAATAGATAATTAAAAACAGGTTAAAAATAAATCTGACTCGAATAGTTGAAAAATTAAATTATTTAAATGATTTTTAAGCCTATAAAAACGTCCTTTTTTCAGAGCAGCAATAGCTTTTAAATATATAAAGAATTGTCTCATCGTTTGACGTTTCATCCCTGTGTTGAACTCAATCCTAGAATTAAAAAACACATTAATAAAGTTTTAAAAAAATCATCGTTTGACGATTCAATGTTTTGAAAAATCTTATTCGGGATATAAAATGACGATACACTCAGTACGAATGTGAATTCTCCGGGGTTTGAACCCCCTCCCCTATGAAAAATTGTTTCATTATAAATTATTTTTTGCTTTTACCCCACCTGCCATAAGCCTTTACGTAATAAGTGTGCGGCCCTATTGTTTATTGATTTACCAAATTGTTTATTAATTTACTTTTTCTATAAGTATCATACATTTATGACTGCTCAGAACATTCATTTTGCGCTACCATCATAATAGATAGCGATACATTCACAGGCGGCACGAATATTGTCACATGATACGAACGACTCGCGGGTAATACATTCATTGCCATGAATGGCATGTGTCTACAACACTATAATTGTCACAAGAGAATGTTGTGCAACATTCTGTCCGGTACAAACAATGTGACATGATAATAGCAGCAAAAATGTACTGTACGAATCACTGCTCGAGAATGCCCTTGAAACTCGAACTACGTACATCACCCGATCCATCGTCGCCTTGATCAACCGTATCAGTTTATCTGGAAATCCGTTTTCGTGCATTAGCTGCAATAGCTGGTCCCGATCGATTGTATCCGACCCGGTGACAAGCGCGGTGTCATCATCATCAATAGACATAGCCCGCTGTCATCATTGAAACGCAGTATGAAAAAAAATTATAGCCCGGGACATCCTGGCTACGATCTGGCGATGGGCTAAACAATAGGATGTCAATAGCCTGATTGTATCATATGCAGCTTTGAAGTCGATAAATAGATGATGTGTGGGCACGTTGTATTCGCGGCATTTCTGCAATACCTGACGTATGGCGAACACCTGGTCTGTGGTAGAGCGTTCACCCATAAATCGCGCCTGGTACTGCCCCACGAACTCTCTTGCAATTGGTGTTAGTCGGCGGCATAAAATTGGGGAGAGTACCTTGTAGGCGGCGTTCAGCAATGTGATTGCGCGGTAGTTGCCACAATCCAGCTTATCGCCCTTTTTGTAGATGGGACACACGACACCTTCCATCCACTCCTGCGGCAGAACCTCATCCTCCCATCCTCCCTGTTCACTATAATGTTACATAATAGGCAACAATTCATGAACCATTTGGTCAAGGTAGATTGATCCTTTTTGAATTGTGAGCCTTTTTTCGAACATTATTTCCATTATGATTATGGTTGATCAATACCCGTAAAGTAAGCAATTATCATATGTTCGGTCGCTTGAAACGTTTAAATTAACTGCGCACACTTGCCCCAGCAGTTATTTTTGTAATGAATTAATTTATATATTAATCTATGCGCATTAACGGGTTCACTGGCTTCGGTGTTTTCAATGTAACTTCAACCACCTTCCGAAAACTTCAGGAACCGTGTTAGGTTTATGTTGCTGAGCTGGCAGCAATTAACTTCGCTTTGGGGATAATTTCAAATTAGCCCGTAGACCATTATTTCATATTCTCGGATAGTCTTAGTTCTATCGAGGCACTCCGGCCGATGAAACCTGTTAAGTACGCATCTTACTTTCCTATAAACATAAGAGAGCAGATGCGTGTTTTGGTCAAAAGATCATTCAAGATTACCTTTGTTTGGGTCCCTTCTCACTGCTCAATCTACGGCAATCAGAAGGCAGACTCGCTGGCAAAGGTGGGCGCACAGGAAGGTGAGGTCTATGATAGACAATTCTCGAGCAACGAGTTTTTCCCATTAGTCCGTCAGAATACTCTTCAAAGTTGGCAAAGAAATTGGACACACAACGAACTTTAACGGTGGCTGTTTTTCATAGTTCCAAAAGTTTCTGCGGAGCGTGGATCAGAGGTGAGGACTTGAGTCGAGGCACCATTCGCGTGATGTCGAGGTTTTTGTCCAATTACTATTCTCTAAACGCACATTGCTACACAATAAAACTTTTTCATAGCAAGTTATGTAGGTGTGGAACGATGACCTCGATCACGTAGTTTGGGTCTGCTCGGAAAATGACGCCTCCAGAGAGCAATTATTGGATACCCTTGTGGCCCGAGGTAAACAACCCTTCAGGGAAGTTCGAGGAGTTTTGCGAGATCGTGGTTTTCTTTGTTCTTCTGACATCAAAATATTGTGTTATATAAATCTATAAATTTTGTTTAGAAAAACAAATCGATGCTAGCATTTTTTATGATTTAAAAAATCAGCAATAGTTTTTAAAATAACGAATCTTCAATGCAATCGTAATAAAATTTTATATAAGTGCTGAACTTTGTAAACAACTTAAAAATCACTCTAATAAAGTTAAAAAAATAACATTGTATGCAAAAACAACATCAAAATTGCTAAAAATTCACATAACACCATATCTCCACCAAACAACAACAGAAATATTTTATTTTCCCATATACGATCCGGTGGCCTAATGATGTGTCAAATAAGGACGGAAATCTTCGTTTTACTATCAGTTGCATCGATGCTCAGTAGGCAGCTTCGTCATTGATTCGTGTTTGTTTTGATCAGACGCTCGGCAATGCAGGCACGAACATCTAGCAGCATGCTGTCAAACTGCCATACCAAATTTACCGCCCGACAGTGGTGGAAATACTCGCTTCACGAGTAAGAAAAGAGTGTAATTGGGCCTACCAAAATGCCATACTCGCGCGAACCTACTGCCTGCATTTTTCTGGCGCTTGCTTTGTTCGCGAGTACGGGCAGAGCAAAAACAAAAAGCCGGGCTGTACTTTGTTCGGGAGTAAAAACACGGTCGCGAGTTTTTGTGATTACTCCGAATACAATGGATAGATTTGACTTGACATAAACACAATAACAATAAACAATTGTGTTCTAGCTCGAACATCAGTGAGAAATAAGTTCTGAGGCTGTTTTATGACTTTTAGCAAATTAACCCGAATGACTCGCGAAGCTTCACGAACATTTTTCGGGGTTCGTTTTTTAGTTTTCTCTGCGAGTAGGAGGTAGGCAAGAGAAAGGCAAAACAAATGTTCGCGAGTCTTTTGTATTGCCTACTTCTTGTTTTGTGAGTAAGATTCGCAGATTTCCACCACTGCCGCCCGATCCTCGAGCGTAAAAAATGAATATCTACCGGCGCTGAAATGAATATTTCGAATACGCTAGGAGAAGAATGGATTCTGTCATCAAAAGAAAAAGTAGAATCATGAAAAAAAATTTACAGCGATGTATGGAATGCAGCCCTCAAAATAATTTTCAAAATTTCAAAATAAAATTTATTTATAAATAATTTATAGCATGAGGTTAGAATTTTGATTATCTACATTATTCATATATTAATTTGATTGTAAGTGACAATAAAGTTTTTTCTTGAAATTATTCCAGAGATGGTACAACTTTTAATCTTAATTGAATTTCTAATCCCGCCTAACAAATTATTTTCATAAAAATCTCTGTTTGTAATTTTCAAATTTATTTTCAATTCCATTGGCCATACCTTGCCGTGTTAAATTTCAATGATTCTACTTTTCCTCTGATGACAGCGTTCATCCACTTCTCCTCGTGTATTTCAGTTGATTTTCACCGGTAAATGATGATTATTTTACTTTATATAGGGGGAATGACGGCTTTGGCAGATTTTGTTCTATTATTGGCAGGGGTTTTTTTATGACTGACAATTTGGCCTAAACATTCTTTGTATATCAAAGAATATTGTGACCAAATTTTATAAAATTTGGTCGACAAAAACCCCGCTGCCAATAATAGAACAAAACCTGCCAAAGCCGTCTTTCCCCCTACTAAACAGATGCATATATTTTAGGAATCTGACTTCAAAATGTTAAATCCGTGCACCGCAGTATGAAATGATATTCTTATTTTGTGATTTCAGATTGAATATCGATGTGTCAAGCTGAAAATTCATTTTGACACCGCCCAAAACAACGCTGACACCGAGAGTCGACGCTTGCTGCTGTTCGTACACTCAGGCAAACAACTTACGATTTTCATTAGCAACTACTTATGAACGGATATTTTCTGGGTTTCATTACAGACTTATGCCGTTTAAAAGATGGCTTGCGAATTCCATGCTCGAAAGTTATGGATAGTATAAGTAGAATTATTGAGGAAAAAAATCCAGTTTTGACGTTAACAACGATGAATAAATTTATTTTAACTACGTATTCAGGATGATTTGCAAGTGGATTCGTCTCTCATTTTGGTTTTATTTTGTACGAAATTACATAAATTATAGAGGACTACTTTTTATTATGTTAGCTATATTAAAACCATTTCCATTTTTTAGTTTGTTTCAGGCTATCGATGTTTTTTGATGACAGAAAATATCAGAGTGGACATTTATTTATGACACCTATGTTCCTGAGAAATTTAGTCGATTGTTCATTGACTATAGAGAACCTGCTGGTGTACATACTTGGCATTAATACTTTTATTTATTTATTATTTATTTTTATTTTTAACAAAAAATTTGGAAGAGGGAAAAACCCCTTTGAGTGAATTCTTTAAGAATTACTTCTCAAAAAGGCACAAAACCTCTTCATCTTTTCAAATAACGTTACAAAACAAAATTCAAAATTAAAGGCTCATGCGCCGCAAATCCATTGAGGAGCCAGGTACTTCAAGCGAAAATATCACGATGATGATCATTCTTCACTTACAAACTAAAACGAAAGGAAAGAAAACAAAAAAAGAGCAGAATCAAACGAAATAAGAAATATCATTTAGAAAACGAAACAGTAATTTCAACATAGGAAGATATTTTCTTCCTAAAATATCACGAACTGATGATGGTAACTGGTTATCTAATTTTAAAATATCTACAAAAAAATTAATTCTAGGAGAAACGTAATTAGAACAATGGAAAACTATATGATCGATATCCTCATAAGATTGACCACACTCACATAAATTAGAGTCTTTGATATTTAATCTATATAAATGGCTATTACAAATATAATGATTCGATATTAACCTAGAAAAGGACAAATAAAATTTCTACTAATTGATAATTTAGAAAACCATGGATTTTTATCAACTATTGGTAAAATAGAATGACACCAACGACCTTTATCACTAGAGTCCCAAGACAATTGCCAAGTATTTTTAGAATATTGTTTTAGTTTAACAAAATATTCAGAGGATGATATATTGCGATTAAAAACAACACCACAACGCACACCCAATTTAGCTAAACTATCTGCCTGTTCATTGCCGTAAATTTTACAATGAGCAGGAATCCAAACTCAGTTTACTAATGAAACCTTGTAAATGTAATTTAAACAACAATTCTTTTATCATTAAAACTATATGGTGAGTTTTAGATTTAAAACTATTAGACTCAATTGCTTTAAGACAACTTAAACTATCAGAACATATTACAAAAAAATCTGGAGAACATTTCTGAATTAAAATACATGTAAAAAATATAGCAGTTAATTCCGCAATAAATATAGAACAAGGAGCTTGAAGTTTGTAATAATGAGCTGAAAATGATTATAAACACCAAAACCTGCAACATCTTGAGTTAAAGATCCATCCGAAAAGTAAAATTTATTGAAATCTAGTCCAATAAATTTACGCTGAAAGAAAATGTTTGCAAAGCGTGAATACTCATGATAAGTTAATTGCTTCATCTCTTCATATAACGTCAAATCAATCAAAGGATGAAATGAATGTACTTCCATGCTATAATTATAAAATCCAAGTGAGAGGTTTGAACTTAAATTTTGAGAAATACTGTAATGAAATGAATCCAATATTCTACAAGTTGGGTTTATTTCAGATAATAATTTTAAAATATTTATTATATTATGATTTTTGGAAACACAATTTAATAAATATTTACAATTTAGTTCGCGAAATCGAATATTAAGAGGTTCAATCCCAGCCAATATCTCAATAGATTTGGTATGAGTAGAATTCATCAATTTCAAACAAATACGTAAGCACCGAAATTGAATTTTTTCAAGCTTAGCAAAATGTGTTGGAAAAGCACTTCCAAAAGAAAAACATCCATATTCAAGGACTGAGCGAATGGTTGTTTTATAAAGCGTAATAAAATCAAATGGATGAGCACCCCACCATGTTCCTGTTATAGATTTAAGAAAATTAATACGCTTGGAACAGGTTTTATGAATATATGAAATATGTGTTTTCCATTGCAATTTTGAATCGAACCATATCCCTAGATATTTATAATCTGAAACTTGTTCAATTTTCAAACCATTAAGAAATAAATCAATTTTGACTACGTGAAAATGTAATAAATTTAGTTTTTGAAGATGAAAAATTAAAACCATTCTCATGCGCCCAAAGATCAATATTATCTAGAGCAGATTGCATAAAATGACGAATTATTTCCCTATTTTTGCCACTGATAGCAATAACATTATCATCAGCAAATTGGTAAAATATACAACCATTAGGAATGATAGACATCATATCGCTTGTGAATAAGTTATATAAAAATGGACTCAAGCACGAACCTTGAGGTAGTCCAAAATAACTATAACGAATTAATTTAGAAGAACCATTATGAAAAAAGTTCATAATTTTGAATGAAAATAGATTGCATAAAAAATTAGATATTAAATTTGGAATTTTATAGCTATTCATTTTAGAGAATAACAAATCAGGAAGAACAGAATCATAAGCACCGGAAACATCGAGGAAAGTAGAAACAACATCTTGCTTCATATTGAAAGAAAGCTGAATTTGTGAGGCCAACAAAGCAGTACAATCACGAGTACCACAGCCTTTTCTAAACCCAAATTGAGAAGAGGAGAAAATTTTATTTTTTTCAGCCCACAACTCAAGACGATTAAGTATCATTCTTTCCATTAATTTTCGAAGACATGATAATAAGCTAATAGGTCTACGACTATCAACTAATGAAGGATCTTTACCAGGTTTGAGTATATTTATAACCTTAATTAACCCTTTTGTTACCGACAAAAAAAACACCCTTACGTTACCGACAGGGTACCCGGGTACCCACGGACTTAAAATGATCATAACATAGTCAGTTTTTCACCGATTTCGACGATTTTGGTTGCTATGGATGCAGGAACTTACTCGCTATTCGATATATGTTACAGAGAACCGATTCGGATTACCTGGTAACCGGAATTCCAGATTAACTGGGCCAAGTCCCAAAGTATGTGTGAATTGAAGATATATATTAAACCAAATGAAGATTTCTTGCGTGATGACTAATCAACTTCGTTGGAAATTTAAAGAATATAACTTAACTACGTTACAGGACCATTTTATGAATTAATCCCGGAACGGTTATTCCGGAAACAGGTTCCCGTCGGGCCTAAAGTGGCCACAAACTTATTCTGAAGAAACCCTGGCAATATGGGTATCAAAATTCATGAAATTGTATCGGAAGCATGATCCGATAAGTAATTGGACCATAGGATGGTTTGAAAACGGGCCGGTCATCCTGGAACAGGTTCTCGTGGGGCCTAAAGTGGCCACAAACTCATTCTGAAGAAACCCTGGCAATGTGGGTATCAAAATTCATGAAATTGTATCGGAAGCATGATCATATAAGTAGTATAAGTAATTGGACCATTGGATGTTTTGACAACGGGCCGGTCATCCTGGAGCAGGTTCCCGTGGGGCCTAAAGTGGCCACAAACTCATTCTGAAGAAACCCTGGCAATATGGGTATCAAAATTCATGAAATTGTTTCGGAAGCATGATCTGATAAGTAATTGGACCATAGAATGGTTTGAAAACGGGCAGGTCATCCTGGAACAGGTTCCCATGGGGCCTAAAGTGGCTACAAACTCTTTCTGAAGCAACCCTGGCTATATGGGTATCAAAATTCATGCAATTGTTTCGGAAGCATGATCTGATACGTATTTGGGCCATAGGATAATTTGACAACGAACCAGTCATCCTGGAACAGGTTCCCGTGGGGCCTAAAGTGAGCATGAGCATGAGCATGAGCAGGATGACCATACAATTCGTAGTTGCTACTCCGTAATTGACCATAACGATCGAAGTTGCACAAGGAATCAATAGATGGAGACTGGGATGGGTTCCACATCATCATTGTGCACTATGCGAGGGTTCTGTTATTGAAAGAGTCAATAACGGCGCCAGCCACTTCCTTATGGTCATCGGGGAAGGGAAGGAATATTTGTGTGACATTCGTTGTTACTAGAGACCGAGAACACCTCTGCATCTCCACGAATGTCACAGGAGTTGGACGTTGTTGGTAAGGAAGGGTAAGGATAAAAGTAACATAGGTCTGGATTCACATTGGTATGCGATATGATCTATTAAACTGTGGACAATAAATTTACAGACACTACTACAACATGGATAGAATTATTAAGATACAGTTTTAATTAGTATAGAAACGAACATTAGCTCATTTCTTGTTCTAGCATTGCTAGAACTTATGATAGATATCATTGTTTGATTACAGCTTACACCACGTAAGAAATATAAAGCGTAGAGGAAGAAACATTAAACAAATGAAATATTATATGAAACATGTAGAGTATTGGGTTCATTACCAATAACATGTTCCCATATCAATCATACATATTTGTAAAATGAGCGATGTAGTCGCAATATGTGTCGTTTTATTATTGAAACGAAAAAAAAGAAAGATAATGGTTTCCATTTAGCCTTGCGAGCAAATGCGTGGGATAACCATTCCGTAGATTGCAAGTTCGATTGTCGATCCCGGTCTAGCATATTTTCGGGTGGAAAACATTCTCGACACCCTGGAATAAATGTATCTTGTGTGGCAAGCACAGTGCATATACTAATAAGTTGAAAAACATGTCAAGCTCCAGTTGAAATGTATGGTCTATAATTATTAGCGGTTAAGATAAATGTGTAATTGTTTGACATTGTTGAGTGAAAATTTGACAAAATTCATGCAGCGACATATAGCGATTTAGTATTTCTATTGTGTGTATTTGTTGTAAAATAATGACAGCTAATACAAAAACTGATACCTTGAAACATCGAATGATATCAAAATGTATCAATATCTACAACTATCTCAATTCCCAATGATGATTTCTTTTGATTGACTGTACCTACGAATCGACTAATTGGCTATGGAATTTATTGGCGTGTTGTGAGATGAATACAGCAGAAAAGACTTTAGTTGTGGTAGAAGTAAAAACAAGTAAACAGAAAGAACACCTCTTGCGATACGAAAATTATTTCAAGATTTTTGGTGGAACGTAATTTCTTGCCATAGTCTGCACTGCTCCACCCAACTCCACCACCCCACTGCACCCCCGACAGACACGCACCCGACCCCAAGAGCAGGGCCGCCTCCAGCGTCCCGCACTCGACTCGACTTCATACTTGAAGTCGAATCAAGCACGAGACATCGAAGACGGCACCACTGCTGAGGCCGAAACACGCATCCGCCAAGCGCACAATAAAGTAGCGGAACCAAATGGAAAAGCACAAGCTCGTCCTATGACCTCTTTCGATCCCACCACCCTCTACCTACCCTACCCACTACCCTTTAGAGCCTACAAAGGAAAAACAACATGAAACACGCTCACCAAATTAATCTTTCGCCTTGCAGTTCGAAGCCTGCAGGAACAGCACTTTAAAGATGCTAGTTCACCATTTGTATTTAAAAACTACACACGCGCTTCAGGTTGCATACATTTCGCGATCGTAATTAATATCCACGAAATCCACTAAACACAATAGAAAAAAAATCATCATCAATAGAAAACAGAAACGGCTGGGTGGCGTAGCCCGATTCACCACCCGCCGAATCTTGCAAAATGCCGAAAACGAAACAAACCGACGCGAAAACAAAATTACGTGCGTCCATAACCATGGCACACTCGGATCTCACAGGTTCCCGTGGGGCCTAAAGTGGCCACAAACTCATTTTGAAGAAACCCTGGCAATATGGGTATCAAAATTCATGAAATTGTTTCGGAAGCATGATCTGATAAGTAATTGGACCATAGGATGGTTTGAAAACGGGCCGGTCATCCTGGAACAGGTTCTCGTGGGGCCAAAAGTGGCCACAAACTAATTCTGAAGAAACCCTGGCAATATGGGTATCAAAATTCATGAAATTGTTTCGGAAGCATGATCTGATAAGTAATTGGACCATTGGATGGTTTGACAACGGACCGGTCATCCTGGAACAGGTTTCCGTGGGGCCTAAAGTGGCCACAAACTCATTTTTGAAGAAGCTTAGGCAATGTGGGTATCAAAATTCATGAAATTGTTTCGAAAGCATGATCTTTTGGGTTATTAGGCCATAAGATGGTTTGACAATGGACCGGTCATTCTCACACAGGTTTCCGAGGGGACCCTCATTTAGAAGAAACACTTGCTCTCTTCTTTTCCCGTTATTTCTTGTCAAAAAGACTTAAAAATTCTTGACAGGTACTCAGAAATGATTTATAATGAACCTCAGACGCTGTAAGTATCATTGGTGTTGAATAATTTACAAAAATAAAAAGAACGACTGAAATTTTCAAAAAAATGTATGGATGCAAAACGGGTCAAAAACGTGACAAAAGCGGAACATGATGAAATCGGGTCGAAAATGTGATAAAGTCGGAGGTAGATAAAATCGGAGAGTGACAAAATCGGGTCAACACTGTGTAACTTTTCACTTCTCTCTCCTCATTTCTCTCATTTCATTTTTCACTTTTTACTTTCAATTTCTCACTGCTCACTTCTCACTATTCACTCCTCACTTCTCATTCGACCCATTAACCATTCGGCCTAACAGCCATTCAGCCTGATGACCCAACATCAGTCCCATCTTCTTGGAAAAACATGTTTCCGAAAATATTTCAAGAACTTTGATGCCAGGGTGTCTTCTAAATGAGTTTGTGGCCACTAAAGGCCTTTCGGGAACTTGTTCTAGCATGACTGTTCTGGTTGATATCCATCCTATGGTTTCAACTTTATGAATAACATGTTTCAGGAAAAATTCCAAGAATTTTGATACCCATATTGCCAGGGATTCTCCCAAATGAATTTATGGTCACTGTAGGCCCTCCGGGAACCTGTTCCAAAATGACCATTCCGGTTGATATCCATCCTATGGTCTCAACTACATGGAAAACATGTTTCCGGAACAATTCCAAGAATATTGATACCCATATTGCCAGGGATTCTACCAAATGAATTAATGATCACTTTAGGCCCTCCCCTCCGGGAACCTGTTCCAGAATGACCGTTCCGGGTCATATCCAATCTATGGTCTCAAGTACATGGAAAACATGTTTCCGGAACAATTCCAAAAATTTTGATACCCGTATTGCCAGGGTTTATTCTAAATGAGTGTTTGGCCCCTACGGACCCTCCGGGAACCTGTTCCAGAATGACCGTTCCGGTTCATATCCATCCTATGGTCTCAACTACATGGAAATTATGTTTCCGGAACAATTCCAAGAATTTTGATACCCATATTGCTAGGGTCTATTCTAAATGAGTTTTTGGCCACTACGGGCCCTCCGGGAACCTGTTCCAGAATGACCGTTCCGGTTCATATCCATCCTATGGTCTCAACTACATGGAAAACATGTTCCCGAAACAATTTCAAGAATTTTGATACCCATATTGCCAGGAATGAATTTGCGGCCACTATAGGGCCCACGGGAACCTATTCCGGGATGTCCGTTCCGAGTCCATATGATCACGTGGTCCTAATACGTTGGGAAGTCATAATCCTCGAATTTTCTGCGAAACTGGTAGCTCAGGATACAAGAAATCATCATTTGGATTCTATAAGATCAACTTCTCCATTTTTGAGACATGGTCTAGCAAATCCGGAACTCCGGTAACCAGGTAATCCGAATCGGTCCTATGTGACATGGAACTCATAGAGGATGAATTTCTTAATCCATAGCAAACTGATTCTTCCAAATCTGTAGAAAACTAACGAAGTTATGTTCATACCAAAACGTGGGTACCCGGGTACCCTGTCGGTACGTTACGGGGTAAAAATATTCAGAAGCCCCTCCCCAAGCCCCCCCTTACTGGATTTTCATTTTCGTACCACCCAAACCTTAATTTTGCCGAGTTTGAAGATGTCACGGAGTTTCAATTTCCTGCGATGTTCAGAACCCTAAAAAAATTTCACTTGAAAACGAAAAAGGTACCCGGGTACCCTGTCGGTAACAAAAGGGTTAAACGCCATTCTGAAGGAATAATGTTTAAAAACAAAAAGGAATTATATAAAGATAATAAATATTCTTTACCATCAATTGGTAAATTTTGTAAAACAATAAATTTTATATTATCTATACCAGGAGAAGTGTTTTTAGTAAGAGATAATGCTAAATCCATTTCTTCTAAAAAAAATGGATTACAAAGATCGGGAAAATAATTTATGCTTTTATTATTTTTGAATTTTATTAACTGGGGAACAAAATCAGAACAAATTTTAGAAGCAAATTTTTCTATCCATTCATCAGAATATTCTAAAACAACCGGAGTGGAGGAAAACTCATAATTTCTTGAATTCCTGGCTACTGACCATAAAGTAGTCAATGATGTATCTCTATCAAGATTTTCAATAAAATTTCTCCAATAATTTCTCTTTTTGAATTTTGTAATACGAATAAATTGCGCTTCTGCTTTGCGATATGAAATATAATTTTCTCTAGATCCTACACGACGAAAGGTTTTAAAAGCTTCAGATTTATTTTTCAAGGCAACTGAACAATCTTGATCCCACCAAAATGTAGGACGTTTAATTTTAATTAAATTTGAGTTTAATTTTTTTTTCTGTGATTTCATTAAACAACGAATCAAAGTTTTGGAAAAGAAATCATAATTTTCAATAGGAGAAACAGAAGAATCATAATGAATTAAAGATAATGATACAAGATCAGAAAATTTAATCCAATCAACATATTTACATAAATCAGAAATGCACGATTGAATAAGTGTATTATTATTAATCAAAGAATGAATTTTAATTAAAATAGGTAAATGATCACTACCATTAGGATCATTGATAATATTCCAAGATGAAATAAACGATAAATTATTGGAGCAAAATGATAAATCGATACATGTATTATGAGCAGGAGGAACTGCAACCCTGGTGAAAGATCCATCATTGAGAATATTCAAATTTAGTTCATCAATTAAATCCATTATCAAATTACCTCTGCCGTCCATTACCAAATCGCCCAAAATATAAAAAGGAGGTGGAACCATATCTAAAATGGATTTAAATTCAGCCAATGAAAACGAACTATTTGGAGGAATATAAATGCAAACAATTGAAAACTCACTATTATTATGTTTGATGGAAACTATAACATATTCAATTTGCGAATTTAGGGATACATTTAAATACTTGAATTGGATACCATTCCTTATACCAATCAAAACACCCCCGTATGGAATATTTCTATCTTTACGAATAATATTAAAAGACGGAATATAAATATTTTTAGATTCGACTAACCAAGTTTCTTGTAAGCAAAATATGTCTATATTATAATTTTTAATTAATACTTTTAATCTATCTAATTTAGGAATAACGCTATGACAATTCCATTGTAAAATATTCAAGTCAGTGTGGTTAGAAAGAGCCATTAGGAAGAAAAAAAGGAAGAAATGAGGGGACCAAAAGAATTTAGTTTATTAAGTAATGTAGCAACAAAGGGTAAACACTTCTTAATTAGATTACTCCAAAAATCACTGAATCCTAAAATATCAACAATTTCTTCTAAAATACTTAAAATAGAGGACTTATCATCAACCTTATGGGTTGAATTATTCTGGTGAACATTAGTATTTTTATTGGTATCTGTTTTAGTATCTATTCTTTGAAAACCAGGAATATTACAAGAAACAGAAGAATTATTGAGAGGAGGGAAATTTTTATTAAAGGAAGTAGACGGTTGAGGAATAACAACATCATCATTAAACTTAGATGAAATGTTTGTTCTTTTTCGTTTATTTGGGGGAGAGTATGAAAAAAGATTAGAGTTTTCAAAAGAATGATCATTCTCATCATTAGGTAATATTTCAAATTCATTTGTAGAAATAATATCACCAGATGTTTTTAAAATTTCACAGTAAGATTGTTGATTTTTCAACTTTATTTTTTGAACAAATTTTTTTGATTGTTTTTATAAACAGAACAGTCATTAAATGAAACATGAGAACTTCTACAGTAAATACAAATATTAGAAAGTTTACTGCAATCAGTTGAAATGTGAGGTTCTCCGCATTTTGAACATTTGGGTTTGTTCGAACAAAAATTGGCATAAGCTTTGGGAAATAAAGTCTTACACGAACAGTACATTGTCAATTTTTACAAAATCAGGAAGAACAGAACCCGCAAAAGTAATTTTGATACAATTGGACAGTGGATATAATTAGTTGTTTTTCATTTAATAATTGTTTCGATAAGCGATAACAATCTAAAACCTGAACTGGAGAAATAGCATGGTTCCTAAAACTCCAGTACCATGAGTTTTGATGTCGTCACAATTTAATGACTCATCATAAACTACACCATTTATCTCACATGAATCACAAGGTGCATACACCCGATATAAATTGCAAAATAATTTTGATTTAAGGAGGGAATTAGCATCGTCAATAGAACCGAAAACAACTCTTAATTTATCTAATGAAATTTTTTAATCTCCTTAACAGATTTATAAAGTTTGTATACTTCCGCAGAAATAAGCAAAACATTAATAGGTTTATCTTTTTTGCGGAAGTATACAGGATAAGGTCCAACAAAAGTAGATGGATATAATTTAATACGAAAAGAACTAGAAGATGAAGATGGGATTATAGGAGGGTCAATAGAATCTTCAACTGGGGCATCCCCGTCAGTTTCCATAATTGGAAATCAACGGGGATCAATAATAATAGAATAAAGCAAATAAGAAATAAAATAACGAAAAAATAATAAAATTATACTCAATAAAATCCAAAACAAAAAACGTCAACGATCCACGTGCAAAAACGTCCCAACGCACTAAGGTAAGCACCAGAAGTAGTTCCAATCGCTCCAAGGCAGCCAAATTTCTTCAAAATCCACGGATCTGAAATAAAGAAAAAAACTGACAGAGCAAAGAAAAAAAACCTTCCAACCCGGTCAAGGCCTACTTACCGAAGATGATTAATACTTTTATTGGAAATGCCAAATAAATAGGGGGTTTTTCTAATACGTTTGTTTTTATTTATTTTCTATTCATGGCATGGCTACTAAAATTTCCAGTTCTGATTTACATTAGTATTTAAACAGTTTCAATTTTAAATTTTAAATTGTCTTTTCAAAACAAAATAATGTGCAAAAAAAACTGTATTTATCTTTATGGTTTTCATTATAAATATTTTCAAAATTCATACCATTTCCATTAGATATTCATAAATTTTAATGTTGAATTACAGTGACCTACTCTTATGATACCAGTAATTTAGTCTCATGATTTTCATAAGTCTAGGTAGTGAAAATAGAGATTAGCAGAAAATTACATTTCCCCTTCTGAGTCATAATTCAGACTTATGATTTCCACATATAATCATTGTGGCGCCAAATCATAAGTGGTTTCAATGAACTTCCTAAGATTTTTTGGCTGGGTGTACACATGCCGTCCTATTGAGTGCTGCATTCTGACGTCACAAATGAATGAGATGAATACCCGTTCATTAGTTTGACAGGTAGCAGTGGTTTGTTTATATTTGGCTGTTTGTCCATTTTAGAAATTAAGCAATTAAATCTCCAGTAGCCTCGCAAGCAAAGGTGTAGGATTGCCAATCCGGAGATGGCAAGTTGGATTCTCGGTCCGGTCTAGGATGTTTTCAAGTGGGAAACATTCTCAACTCCCCAAGCAAAGTATATCCATTGTACTTGCCACACAAGATACATACTCATCCGATTGCGGGCATAGAAAAGCTTTTAATTAATAACTGAGGAAATGCTAATATAACACTAAGTTGCAAAGCAAGCCAAGTTCTAGTTGGAATGTAGACAAATTGAAGAAGAAGAGGAAGAAGAAGAAGATAACAAATATAGAAGTTAAATTTTTTATCTCAAAATGCAATGGGACCACCCTATTGCAACAAACACCAAAATAAAGCTTAAATAATAAGCTTTGACTTTGCTGAAGACACTTCGTTCCTAAAATATCATTTTCAGGGTGAAAATATGTTTTTCCTCCTAATATCCCGGCCCATTGTGCATTGTGGTATGTGACCAGAATATAGAATGTGTATATTTTCTGTTTCGGTTATAAAAAGTCACTTTTTCATTGTTTTCCCACTAGATTGTAGCAAACTCAAAATAAACAAAAATGGTGCATGTTCCACTTTTCTTAGCAACGGTTCAATTATATCAACGTTTGTTATAATGTTGATATAAAGGTATCAACCTCTGTTAATTTTTATTATTTTTTCATCCAACCTACTTTGGCTAGTTTTATAACAATTTTTTGTTACCATTTTTTTCTTCAATAAATAACCTTGAAGGCCGGCACCGGCTTTACTTTCTATCCGAGAGACCATCCGCGTGACCAGATAATTTTCTTCTTAGAAAATGCCAACGGCGCCGACTGGTATTGAGCCCAGGCCCGCTAGGGTGAGAGCTAGTCGCGTTTACCACTCAACCACCGCAGCCGTCTGTTGAAGAAGATAGGAGGTGAAAACCACTTGCAGTGTTTTAGTGGAGACTAGATCCAAGTGCTTAGTGAGGCAGTGTTGACGCAGTGACCGTAAGTACACTCTTTCGTTGCAAGTTAAAGACGTCAACTAAATGGTATGTAGAAAACTTGAATTTGGTCAATTTTGCCATTCTGTTTGCTGCTGTCCCCGACATAATTTATCAGCATTAGACTTTCTTTCCTGGATATGAGAATATTTCCGGTGGTTGTGTTTCCGGAAGTTGATCCCGATGTTCTATCATCAAACCAGGCACCTTTTTAGAGTTCCAGTTGCAATAAGTGGGCTCCTGAAAGATAAATTTACGGAAGCTGCCCAATTCACAGCTTCAATACCTCGCGGTAACATCATTATCGTACATCACTGGGGTTCAAAGGTATATGAATTAATCTACTACTTTAAATTATTCACCATCCAGCGAAACTCCACTACTATCACCACTAATGATCAACGGGAGATGTACATCATTGCTGGTATTGATTTCAAGTCCAATTCTAGTTGTGTCTTTCTCAAAAGGCGATAATATCGACATTGTTCACAAAGCCCAGGAGGATATGCGATCGTGTGATAATGGTTCCACTCCTTTACACCCCAGTGTGGTTCATAACGCGCTAGTTCAGTTGATGACATGATACGAAGGATACAAGATAACTAACCACAAATGCTTATCGTTGTTCTATGAACTATTGACGTAATTCAAGGTGAAACAATCTAACAAAGAAGCTCTGACAAGACTGAAAACGACCTCACATTTGAGGTCGAAATGTGCGTATTTATCAAGATTCTACTCCTTATTATTATTATAGTGAACAGATTCTTAAAACGCACTTCGAACATGGAACCCTTTCAATTCCGACGGACATTATCCTCGTTACGGATACCTTCTCCCGCCTACCGACAATCACCAGAAGAAATTTTACGACGCCAATCGAATACCAAGCCATAACAATTAACTGCCACCATAAGCTCGCCGTACAATATGCAGGCAATTAAATGGTTATTAGTTTCGTTTCCCTCGTTCAAACGCCTGCGGCCAGTTGGTGAGCCACCGCCAAGTGATCCCTAGACGGAGGCGCCGAATTCGATTAGCCCCAGCGTGTGACTTTTGATGTTCATAATAATTAAAGACACGCTGATTCTGCCAGCTTCTGCCGGGGAAACAGTGTCACCGCAACAGCACCGTCACGTCGTCGTGTCGTGAAGACGATGCCATATTTCATCCGTGCGGTGTCCAGTTCGACTTTTATGACGATCGTTGGGATTTTCGATGTCTTTGCTGAAGAATGGTGATGAACATGCGACCCAAATTTATTGACCAATTCAAATGAAATGCTTCTGTGATCGAAGCATGCATTTCTGTGCCTTTGCGTTCCCATAGAAACTACGTCTCACCATCAAAGATTTTTGTGGGGCATATCTAATTATTATTTTTTTCACAGATTTTAATAATTATTATTTTAATTATTGAAGACCTACCTCAAGCTCAAGAAAAATTAACGTTGAAACTATTTTGAGCAACAGTAATGTAAATAGAATCCACACAATTATTATAACCAATACTGTAAAAACAAACAAAATAAAAATCAATTTTGGATTTGTAATAACTTATTTTAAAGTTGTGCGTTCGGAGTAGGTAATCTTGACTTTTTTTTCTATAAGTCTAAGCACATTCTTCCCAGTTCGAACGTACCATTGTCTTTCTTCAAAGCACATCAGCACAAACAAAACTCCTATTTCGCCCTGATCAATTTTCAGCTCAATTTGAGCGCAACCGTGGAATGTACGTACTTGCAATCGCGAAAATGACAATCACACTTCCATATGTGCACTCCCACGTATGCTCTCAGCCCGGTCCGCTCATGGGAGGGTGCCATTTCGAAGTAAACCTGGATTTATCATCGATATCGATTCTCGGAACCACCGGGAAAGTCATGGTGCTTCCGATTCCAACCAGGGCAAATTCCTACTGAGGAGTGGAGCTTATTACGGGTTCGTCGATTCGCATATCATCACGCCCAGGAATACAATCGCTTTACGTTCGAAACGCGAAACATGGAATGGATCCCCACGACGGTGGTATCGAATCGACAACATCAAACTGTAATAATGATAGATTTATCAAGGTATGCAATTTCCTCTTCCAGGGCAACTTGCTTGGTTTGTTTGCTTTTCAAGCTGATTGCGCGCTGGCTTATGTACCCAGATTATGTAGTTCCAGTATGATGGGGATAACGTTGCTGATATCGGGCAAAGAAGATGATGGCATATCAACTCTTCTGTCTATATTTCATGACAACACAAATGAGTATATCTTCGCTATTTCAATTTGTATTCAAATCGCTGCCTTCATTGCCTTTGTTTAAAGCGTTTTATAAACATCTTGAACACATGTAGATTTCTGTATTTTCTACCAAAAAAATATTAAAATCTTGGTGGCTTTTTTTTATTATTAACTCAAAGGCTTATATTTACATGTGTTATATACCTATCTCAGAAGTAGAAAACAATCCATAATATCAATACTTTTTCTGTTCAATGGACAGAGAACTCCGAAGTCTCTGAAAACGTGCAAAATGATAACATCTGGTTACAAGGAGTTTTGATGGCTGCATGTATCGTTGCAAGATGTAGGTACAGTGAATGCAGCAGTCTAAGTGGGAGGGGTGGGGGTCGATAGTAGGTTTCGAATAAACCTGTATTCGTTTACCAATTCAGATTGCAAATTAGGGTAGTTCAAATTTCAAAAATGTTTAAAAATTCCAACTCCTATATGATAATTTGGGACTCCTCTTTTTGATAATTTGGGAAAATTCGGGCAATTTGGAGGTGATTTAGTGGAAGGGCAACAGGGAATATGCCAAAGGGCTTGACGATCCCTTCCTAGGCTAGCTGCGAGTTGTGGTATGGTTTGACTGTGGACTCCGCCAAAGCGACCTGTACCACTCAAAACGCACGAGCCCAAGTCCTGGTGTTAGGTGGGACACTAAACAAACCTGACACGACGACCCCGGATGAGACATGATGTTTGCGCAGGCCCAATAAGCCGCCTGTGAAAGAAGTAATAGCAAACAAAATGAGTGATAATACGTGATAATAGTGATAATAAAGGATCACGATTGGAAACTTGAAATAAGGAACTGCAAATTTTGGTTTGGTTTTGCAAGTTGCAACAAGATCATCTACGATGAATAATTAACCGCAACTTCGAAATCGTAGCGCTGAAGGCAATCTGCTGGACAGGACGGAAAGTGTGGAAAAGCAAGCATCGAGCGGTCACCTTCTACCAAATCTATTACCTCTAAACGTTCGCACCATTGATCCCTTCCAACAAACCTCCTGCAGCGCTACGATGCCGAATCCACGTTCCTTGAGCACATCGGCGAGTATGCGTGTGCTCCCGATGAAGTTGAGAGATTTGCAGTTCCACGAACCGAGTTTCCAATCGCTAGTCCCTTTTCGTCGCAGTTGTTTTCGCCGATGGTTCCGGACCGTACTTTCTTGTTGATTGTTCTTAGCGTATGTTTTTTTTTAAAGGCAGGCTTGCAGGGCCTGACACCAAACCAGTGGACCATGGTGCACAGTTTCACTTAGAGTTCCTCGTTGGCACTCGGAGGATGATCAGCCGCCCCTAACATGGAGAACAGACGCTGTTGTGAGCCGATACTGACATGGAGAACAGACGCTCAGTAAGATTTGCATCTTCGGAAAGGAGCAAATCCACCCTTCCCTGTCAGCATACGACCAAAGTTCCCACCGGGGTTGGCTACCCGATCTTCCCTGAGGTTACTCGTATCCCGACCAGCACCACGGGGAGGTAGGGATAGGAGTTGCTGGGTAAGAGGCTAAGGACCGCGAGATGGGGTCTATTTTATTCCTTCAGGTACGCGAAGTACTAATGGTACGCTTGCCCACATTTGCCGTGCCCACTAAATAGATACAGTCCACATCGGAGGTGGAGGACCAAGCTCCCAAACCTAGAGTAACTATCTACTTAATTGAACAAATAATTTTATCTATCAAGGAAGTTAGTCTAGAACACGTCCTCATGCATGAACTCACTTAATAGACCAGAGAATATTTCCCCTAGGAGTAAAATAATTCCATCGTGGGAATAGTGTTTCTTAAGGTGCAATTTGCGCCAAGATGTTTAATCATTTAATTAAATTTAC